>NC_090024.1:242456070-242788570 GCF_037176765.1 Anolis sagrei | reverse complement strand
ACAGTGACAAATGCAAGATACTCCACTTTGGCAGAAAAAATGAAATGCAAAGATACAGAATGGGGGACAATGAGGCCTGGCTTGAGAGCAGTATGTGTGGATCTTGGAGTCTTCGTGGACAACAAGTTAAACATGAGCCAACAATGTGATGTGGCAGCAAAAAAAGCCAAAGG
The DNA here is from genome assembly GCF_037176765.1 of Anolis sagrei. NCBI lineage: Eukaryota > Metazoa > Chordata > Lepidosauria > Squamata > Anolidae > Anolis > Anolis sagrei. The sequence goes on along the minus strand of NC_090024.1, from coordinate 242,788,397 downwards.
GATTTTGGCCTGCATCAATAGGAGCATAGTGTCTAGATCTAAGGAAGTAATGCTACCCCTCTATTCTGCTTTGGTTAGACCACATCTGGAATATTGTGTCCAATTCTGGGCACCACAATTCAAGAGAGATATTGACAAGCTGGAATGTGTCCAGAGGAGGGCGACTAAAATGATCAAGGGTCTGGAGAACAAGCCCTATGAGGAGCGGCTTAAGGAGCTGGGCATGTTTAGCCTGAAGATGAGAAGGCTGAGAGGAGATATGATAGCCATGTATAAATATGTGAGAGGAAGCCACAGGGAGGAGGAGGGAGCAAGCTTGTTTTCTGCTTCCTTGGAGACTAGGACGCAATGGAACAATGGCTTCAAACTACAAGAAAGGAGATTCCACCTGAACATGAGGAAGAACTTCCTGACTGTGAGAGCCGTTCAGCAGTGGAACTCTCTGCCCCGGAGTGTGGTGGAGGCTCCTTCTTTGGGAGCTTTTAAGCAGAGTCTGGATGGCCATCTGTCGGGGGTGATTTGAATGCAATTTTCCTGCTTCTTGGCAGAATGGGGTTGGACTGGATGGCCCAGGAGGTCTCTTCCAACTCTTTGATTCTATGATTCTATGAATAACTTCTGATAATAATAGTAATAATAATAGTAATAATAATAATTCTGAGAGCATCTCACTTGAGAAATTATTATTATTATGTTAATTTATATCCTGCTTTTTCTCTCCTCAAAGAGACTCAAAGCAGCTTTGTTGGGTTCTTCTTAACAAGTCCGCTTCTCGATAGAGAAATAATAATAATAATAATAATAATAATAACGTTTATTTATATCCTGCTTTTTCTCTCTTCAAAGAGACTCAAAGCAGTTTTGTTGGGTTCTTCTTAACAAGTCCGCTTCTCAATAGAGAAATAATAATAATAATTATTATTATTATTATGTTTATTTATATCCTGCTTTTTCTCTCTTCAAAGAGACTCAAAGCAGTTTTGTTGGGTTCTTCTTAACAAGTCCGCTCCTCGATAGAGAAATAATAATAATAATTATTATTATTATTATTATTATGTTTATTTATATCCTGCTTTTTCTCTCCTCAAGGAGAGTCAAAGCAGTTTTGTTGGGTTCTTCTTAACAAGTCCGCTTCTCGATAGAGAAATAATAATAATAATAATTATTATTATTATTATGTTTATTTATATCCTGCTTTTTCTCTCCTCAAGGAGACTCAAAGCAGTTTTGTTGGGTTCTTCTTAACAAGTCCACTTCTCGACTGAGAAATAATAATAATAATAATTATTATTATTATTATTATTATTACGTTTATTTATATCCTGCTTTTTCTCTCTTCAAAGAGACTCAAAGCAGTTTTGTTGGGTTCTTCTTAACAAGTCCGCTTCTCGATAGAGAAAGAATAATAATAATAATTATTATTATTATTATGTTTATTTATATCCTGCTTTTTCTCTCCTCAAAGAGACTCAAAGCAGTTTTGTTGGGTTCTTCTTAACAAGTCCGCTTCTCGATAGAGAAATAATAATAATAATAATAATTATTATTATTATTATTATTATTACGTTTATTTATATCCTGCTTTTTCTCTACTCAAGGAGACTCAAAGCAGTTTTGTTGGGTTCTTCTTAACAAGTCCACTTCTCGATTGAGAAAGAATAATAATAATAATAATAATTATTATTATTATTATTATGTTTATTTATATCCTTTTTCTCTCCTCAAGGAGAGTCAAAGCAGCTTTGTTGGGTTCTTCTTAACAAGTCCGCTTCTCGATAGAGAAAGAATAATAATAATATTATTATTATTATGTTTATTTATATCCTGCTTTTTCTCTCTTCAAAGAGACTCAAAGCAGTTTCGTTGGGTTCTTCTTAACAAGTCCGCTTCTCGATAGAGAAATAATAATAATAATACTTATTATTATTATTATTACGTTTATTTATATCCTGCTTTTTCTCTTCTCAAAGAGACTCAAAGCAGTTTTGTTGGGTTCTTCTTAACAAGTCCGCTTCTCGATTGAGAAAGAATAATAATAATAATAATAATAATTATTATTATTATTATTATGTTTATTTATATCCTTTTTCTCTCCTCAAGGAGAGTCAAAGCAGCTTTGGTGGGTTCTTCTTAACAAGTCCGCTTCTCAATAGAGAAAGAATAATAATAATATTATTATTATGATGTTTATTTATATCCTGCTTTTTCTCTCTTAAAAGAGACTCAAAGCAGTTTTGTTGGGTTCTTCTTAACAAGTCCGCTTCTCGATAGAGAAAGAATAATAATAATGCTAATCATAATTCTGAGGGCATATCCATTTGAGAAATTATTATTGTTATTACTATTATTACTATTATATTTATTTATATCCTGTTTTTCTCTCCACAAGGAGACTCAAAGCAGTTTTGTTGGGTTCTTCTTAACAAAGCCATGTCTCGATTGAGGAATATTATTATTATTATTATTATTATTATTATTATTCTGAGGGCATCTCAATCAATAAGTTCTTCTTCTTACTATTATTATTATTATGTTTATTTATAACCTGCTCTTTCTCTCAACAAGGAGACTCAAAGTGATTTAAATGAGAGGGGATATCACCCTTAAATAAAATATAATATACAATAGAGATAAGCAAAGAAATAAGAAGAGAAAATAATAATTATAATTATTACCTTAGATTATTATTAATAATAATTTCTATTATTATTTTAGATTTCTATTATTATTGATTTCTATTATTATTACTATTAATTTCTATTATTATTTTAGATTTGCGTTATTATTGATTTCTATTATTATTATTATTTTCTATTATTATTATTATTATTATTATTGATTTACATTATTATTATTGATTTCTATTAGTATTATAGATTTCTACTATTATTATTATTGGTTTATATTATTATTATTATTATTATTATTGTTATTATAGATTTCTATTATTATAGATTTCCATTATCATTACTATTGATTTCTATCATTATTATTGACTAGCTGTCCCCTGCCACGTGTTGCTGTGGCCTAGTCTGTGTATTTGTGTTTTGTGTGTGTATATATGTGTGTGTGTGTAAATATAATATTCGTGTATATGTGTATATTTGTGTGTTTGTGTGTATATGTGGTTTTGGGCATACGTTGTAATGTAATTTTTGGTTTTTTGGCTTTTTAAGTCTCTTCCGTTGTTTTTCGGTGTTTTTATGAATGATGGTCACTTGTTGGCCTGACAGGTGTCTTGTGTCCAAATTTTGTGTAAATTTGCCCAGTGGTTTTTGAGTTATGTTAATCCCACAAACGAACATTAGATTTTTATTTATATAGACTAGCTGTCCCCTGCAACGCGTTGCTGTGGCCCACATGGAGGTTCTGTTTGGGAAGTTCAACCCAATTCTATCATTGGTGGGGTTCAGAATGCTCTGTGATTGAAGGTGAACTACAAATCCCAGCAACTACAACTCCCAAATATCAAGATTCTATTTTCCCCAAACCCCACCAGTGTTTACATTTGAGCATATTGCGTATTCGTGTAGAGTTTGGTCCAGATCCATCATTGTTTGAGTCCACAGTGATCTCTGGATGTAGGTGAACTACAACTCCAAAACCAAAGGACACTGCCCACCAAACCCTTCCAGTATTTTCTGTTGGTCATGGGAGAACTGTGTGCCAAGTTTGGATCAATTCCATCATTGGTGGGGTTCAGAATGCTCTTTGATTGTAGGTAAACTATAAATCCCAGCAACTACAACTCCCAAATGACAAATTCATTTTTTTTTTTAGTGAAGGACATACATTGGGTTGTTAGGTGTCTTGTGTCCAAATTTGGTGTCAATTCGCCCAGTGGTTTTTGAATTATGTTAATCCCACAAACAAACATTACATTTTTATTTATATAGATTTCTATTATTATTATTATTATTATTATTATTATTATTATTATTATTGGTTTTTATTATTGTTTTTATTATAGATTTTTTATTATAGATTTCTATTATTATTTATCTCTATTATTATTATTGTTATTATTATTGATTTCTATTGTTTTGATTATAGATTTCCTTTTCTGGCATCTCCTGATGACCAGCATAAAGATCCAAAGCAGAAGGAACAGGAGGCGCATCTACAACAATAGAATAACATTCAGATCTGGTATGAAAATTCCCCCAGAAAATCCAGTTTCCTTAAAACCACATCTGAGGAGGAAGTCAACAAGAAGTCAGGTAAGGCACTCCTTAATGGAGGTCTCTCTCACATTATACAGCTTTAAGTTCCATCTACACTGTAGAATGAATCCAGTTTGACTTCACTTTAGCTGCTTAATGCTTTGGAATCATGGGAGTTGCATTTTTTCAAGGCTTTTTGTCTTCTCTAAAGCGTGCTAGTGCTTCACCAAACCACAAATCTCACAATTCCCCAGCATTGAGCCATGGCAGTTAAAATGGTATCAAACTGCATTAATTCTGCAATGTAAACGGACTCAGGGCCAGCCTCAAATCTAGCGTTGGAAATATGCATTTCTCTCAATAGTGGCTGTTCCGTTAAAACAACAATATAATTTATGTAGCTCTCCAGATCCTATTTGACTACAAATCCCAGCAACTTTAGTCCTCATAGCCAGTGCTGAGGAACAGTGGGAATTCTAATTTATCAACATCTGGGGGGCCATTTGATTCCTACTTCTGGAATATACTTTCAACTGCACTGAACTCCATTATATGAGTCAACATTGACCATATAATGCAGTTTCAAACTGCATTACATGGCAGTGCAGACGAAGCTTCAGTTCCAGACTCATGTTGTTCATTCATTCAGTCGTCTCCGACTCTTCGTGACCTCATGGACCAGCCCACGCCAGAGCTCCCTGTCGGCCGTCACCACCCCCAGCTCCTTCAAAGTCAGTCCAGTCACTTCAAGGATGCCATCCATCCATCTTGCCCTTGGTCGGCCCCTCTTCCTTTTGCCTTCCACTTTCCCCAGCATCATTCCCTTCTCTAGGCTTTCCTGTCTCCTCATGATGTGGCCAAAGGACTTCAACTTTGTCTCTAGTCTCCTTCCCTCCAATGTGCAGCCGGGCTTTATTTCCTGGAGGATGGACTGGTTGGATCTTCTCGCAGTCCAAGGCACTCTCAGCACTTTCCTCCAACACCACAGCTCAAAAGCATCTCTCTTCCTTCGCTCAGCCTTCCCTAAGGTCCAGCTCTCACCTCCGTAGGTGACTACAGGGAAGACCATGGCTTTGACTAGGCAATGGATCTTTGTTGCCAGTCTGATGTCTCTACTCTTTGCTATTTTATCGAGACTGGACATTGCTCTCCTCCCAAGAAGGAAGCGTCTTCTGATTTCCTGGCCACAGTCTGCATCTGCAGTCATCTTTGCGCCTAGAAATACAAAGTCTGTCACGGCCTCCACATTTTCTCTCTCTATTTTCCAGTTGTCAATCATTCTTGTTGCCATAATCTTGGTTTTTTTGATGTTTAGCTGCAACCCAGCTTTTGCGCTTTCTTCTTTCACCTTGATTATCCAGACTCATGGATTTACAGATTTGAGCATCACTTGTCCAAAAAAACAACAAAAAAGTATTTCAAATATCTTTTTCCCCCCTGAATTTTGGAATACTGGTATATATATAATGATATACCTTGGGCATGAAATTAATGTATATTTTATACATATAGCCTGAAGGTATGGTAATAAACAATATTTCTTAATAAATTTGTGCAAAAAACAAAGTTTGTGTATATTCGACTATTAGAAAGTGATGGTGTCATGATCTCAATTGTGGACAATTTAGGAGTAATTCACATTTCAGAATTCCAGATAGCGGACCCTCTACAGACACACACATACAAACACACACACATACACCAGGATTGTGGAGCAGCTGGCTGAGTGTCAACTGCATTAAGACCACTCTGACCAAAAGGTCATAAGTTCGAAGCCAGCCAGGGTTGGAGTGGGTTTTCAACCAATTGTGTAGCCTGTTGTCGACCTTTGCAACCCGAAAGACAGTTGCATCTGTCAAGTAGGAAAATCAGGTACCACCTTAAAGTGTGGGGAGGTTAAATTAACTAATTTATGAGGCCATAAAAAAGACTCCAGCAAAGCACTCCAGCAAAAAAGCATGCAGGGAATGCGGAAGTGCGTCATCAGTGTCGCAGATGGACGATGAAAGCGACAGCTCCCCTGGCGGCCAGAAAAAGTTAAATAGCCTCTGTGTATGTCTGTATATGTTGTATGTCAAAATTGGCATTGAATGTTTGCCATATATGTGTACAATGTAATCCACCTTGAGTCCCCTGCAGGGTGAGAAGAGCGGAATATAAATGCTCTAAATAAATAAATAAATAAATACACATACTGTCGGTTTTGATACTACACACACACACACACACACTGTGAGTTTTGGAGTATTTCAGAATTCCGAATCAGGGATGCTCAAATGGTATCATTTATTTTCAAAGCTGCTTGTAACTTGGGAGATTCCTGCTTTTGCTAAACCTTCCTCCAGTGCTCACTTTTGCTTTAGGTGAATTGTTCAAGAGGAACTTAAGCACTTTCCCCTCAGAATTTATATTTATTTCACACACAAAATTGAGGAAGAAAAAAAGAAAAGGGAAACAGCACATAATGCTACTTCTTGATTATTTATTAATTCAGTTCTTGTGGGTTTTTTCGGGCTATATGGCCATGTTCTAGAGGCATTTCTCCTGACGTTTCGCCTGCATCTATGGCAAGCATCCTCAGAGGTGAGGTCTAATGAAACGTCAGGAGAAATGCCTAGAACATGGCCATATAGCCCGAAAAAACCCACAAGAAATGAGTGATTCCAGCCATGAAAGCCTTCGATAATATATTTATTAATTATTTATTTACTGTATTTATACCCCGCTCTTCTCAACCCCCCTTCTTGAGGCTTATTTATTTTATTTTATTTATCGTGTCAGTATCAACCAGACAATTGTATTACATTTTTAACAAATGTTTAACAAACAGACAAAACAGAGTTTGCAAGCTTGGTAGTTGATTAAATGTCCTTTGACCAGTATCTGGCCGCTTGGAGTGCCTCTGGTGTTGCTGCAAGAAGGTCCTCCATTGTGCATGTGGCAGGACTCAGGTTGCATTGTAGCAGGTGGTCAGTGGTTTGCTCTTCTCCGCACTCGCATGTCATGGATTCCACTTTGTGGCCCCATTTCTTAAGATTGGCTCTGCATCTCGTGGTGCCAGAGCGCAGTCTGTTCAGTGCCTTCCAAGTCGCCCAGTTTTCTGTGTGCCCAGAGGGAGTCTCTCATCTGGTATCAGCCATTGGTTGAGGTTCTGGGTTTGAGCCTGCCACTTTTGGACTATCGCTTGCTGAGGTGTTCCAGCGAGTGTCTCTGTAGAGCTTATAAAACTATTTCTTGATTTAAGTCGTTGACGTGCTGGCTGATACCCAAACAGGGGATGAGCTGGAGATGTCTCTGCCTTGGTCCTTTCACTATTGGCTGCTACTTCCCGGCAGATGCCAGGTGGTGCAATACTGGCTAAACAGTGTAATTTCTCCAGTTGTGTAGGGCGCAGACACCTCGTGATAATGCGGCATGTCTCATTAAGAGCCAAATCCACTGTTTTAGCGAGTGAGATTTTGTTGAGATGTGTTCCGCACTGGACATGCATACTCAGCAGCAGAGTAGCATAGCGCAAGGGCAGATGTCTTCACTGTATCTGGTTGTGATCCCAAGGTTGTGCCAGTCAGCTTTCGTATGATATTGTTTCCAGCACCCACTTTTTGCTTGATGTTCAGGCAGTGCTTCTTGTAGGTAAGAGCACGGTCCAGAGTGACTCCCAGGTATTTGGGTGCGCTGCCATGCTCCAGTGGGATTCCTTCCCAGGTAATAATCCTCAGAGCTCGGGATGCTTGTCTGTTTTTGAGATGAAAAGCACATGTCTGTGTTTTAGATGGGTTAGGGATCACCTGGTTTTCCCTGTAATAGGCAGTAAGGGCACCTAGACCCTTCTTGAGGCTGAAGCCAGTCCTTGTTGCTATAGGGGAACTAAGGTTGGCTCAAAATTCAAAATTCAAGAAAAGCTCCAGTATATCTAACAAAGCAACGCTTTAGTTTGTGTATTCCTGCATAACAGGAATCTGGACAAGATGGCTTTTTCAACTCTGATTTTAGAGCTTTGTAACTATTGCAGATATAGTCAATACAAGTTGAGCATCCCTTATCCAAAATGCTTGGGACCAAAAGTGCTTCTTATTTTAAATTTTGGAACACTTGCATATATATAGTGAGATATTTTATAGATCAGCATCTAAGCACAAAATTCATTTATGTTTCATATGTATTTTATATACATACCTGGAAGGTAAATTTTGTGTACAATCTCTCTCTATAAAAGTTAGGTAACGGTAAAAGGTAAAGGTTTCTCCTGATATTAAGTCCAATCGTGTCCGACTCTGGGGTTTGGTGTTCATCTCCATTTCTAAGCCAAAGAGCCGGCATTGTCCATAGACACCTCCAAGATCATGTGGCCGGCATGACTGTATGGAGCACTTTTACCTTCCTGTCAGAGCAGTAACTATTGATCTACTCACATTTGCATGTTTTCAAACTGCTAGGTTGCCAGAAGCTGGGGAGTTCATGACGCTCCCCGGATTCGAACCGGTGACCTTTCAGTCACCAAGTTCATCAGCTCAGCGCTTTAACCCACTGCACCACCAGGGGCCCCTATATAAACATTAATGTACCGGTATGTATATATGCATATTTGTTTGTTTGTACCATAAAAAATCCTCCATGGATTGATGGATCTGCCCAAAACCTGGCATAGAAACCCTTCATGGTCCAAATTAAAAGAATTGAATGGTTTGAACTACAAAAATTCAACATATTTGGACCCAGAGAAGAGGGAACGAAAAGGAACAAAGCAGATTGGCTGTGGCTAGGTGAAAGAAGAAAGAAAAAAGAAAGAAAAAGAAGGGAAGAGAAAGAAAGGGAAGAAATTAGGAATGAAGAAAAGGAGGAAAGGAAGGAAGGAAGGAAGGGGAAAAGGAATGAAGGGAGAAAGAAACTGAATGGAGGAGGAGAAAGAAAAGCAGAAAACTATGTGGGGTAAGAAAAAAGAAAGAAAAAGAAGGGAAGAGAAAGGAAGGGAAGAAATTAGGAATGAAGAAAACGAGGAAAGACAGGAAGGGAGGAAGGGAGGGAGGGAGGGAGGGAAAAGGAATGAAGGGAGAAAGAAACTGAACGGAGTAGAAAGGAAAACAGAAAACTATGAAGGGTGGGAAAAAAGAAAGAAAGAAAAAGAAAGGAAGAGAAAGGAAGGGAAGAAATTAGGGATAAAGAAAAGGGAAGATAGGAAGGAAGGAAGGAAGGGGAAAAGGAAGGAAGGGAGAAAGAAACTGAATGGAGGAGAAGAAAGAAAAGCAGAAAACTATGTGGAGTGAGAAAAAAAGAAAGGAAAAGAAGGGAAGAGAAAGGAAGGGAAGAAATTAGAGATGAAGAAAAGGAGGGAAGACAGGAAGGGAGGTAGGGAGGGGGAGGTTGTATGAGGAAAAGCTAAGGAAGAAAGAAAGGAAGAAAAAAAAGGAGATGGTACATAAGGAAAAATGAAGAAGGGAAGAAAGAACCACAAGGAAAATGCAAATTCAGGCAGTGCTGGGTATGTATGCTAATACGCACACACAGAGAGACTGGGAAATTTCTCTGGCACACTGTCTGCAGCAGTAGTTCCCTTCTCCATTCATTATGACCCCCAAACATCTCAAATAGCTTCCTGCTGAAAGACTGAGGGTGCATTCGCACTGTAGAGTCATGGGGCTTATAATTTTGCAAAGTCTTCAGTCTTCTTGGCTGGGGCCTCTCCAAAATACTGCTCTCAGGATCCCACAGCATTGAGCCAGAGCAGTGAAGGTGGTGCCCTGTACAAGATGCAACCGGAAGCAGACTTTCACTCATTTGATGCCGTTGTGCAAAGCTTGCAAAGCCTGGGCATTTGCCAAATCCCCCGCTGTGAACCTTGTATGTTTGCACATAAACAGATATTGCTACGGTTCAGAAATGATAAGGAAGCTGATCCTGAAAGGGACCTTTTTGAAGCAGGGGGTGGTGTGGAAAGTGCAAAACAGTCCAAAATAAAAATTGCTGAAGTTAACAAGGCAATACAGGAAGCTCTTTTTAAGCAGAAGTGTGATATCAGGCTTTTTCTGACCTCCTCCTTCTACTGCTGTGGTGGTTATGTTGTTGTTATTATTATTATTATTATTATTATTATTATTATTATTAACACAACAGGATGAGTCCACAGCAGACAAGATCCCTCTGCTGTCTGTTGTATTGGATACAATATAATAATAATAATAATAATAATAATAATAATAATAAAGTCAATGCATAGAGACTCACACAATACCAAGAAAACTAAATTGCAACTGAGGCCCCTTTCACACAGTTGTATAAAATACATAGTGAACTGGATTTTATTTATTTACGACATTTATGGCAGCGTGGACTCATTTAATCCAGTTCAAAGCAGATATTGTGGGTTATCTGCCTTGGTATTTTTGGTTATAGGGCTGTCTGATAGGGCCCTTAGATACCTATATCTAAGACAATCGCCCGAACATAAAAGAAAGCCAAACTAATAAATGCAGTACTGCTATTTATTATTTAGTTAGTTAGTTAGTTAGTTACAATATAAAACATAAATAAAAACCATTAAAACATATAATCGTCGGTCTCATTCTGTTAAAAACATTATCCAGTAACATCGTCTGGCCATTTCATGTTCATCATTCATAGTTCCTGAACATCAAGCAAAAAGTGGGCGCTAGAAATAACATCATACGAAAGCTGACTGGCACAACCTGGGGATCACAACCAGACACAGTGAAGACATCTGCCCTTGCGCTATGCTACTCTGCTGCTGAGTCTGCATGCCCAGTGTGGAACACATCTCACCACACTAAAACAGTGGATGTGGCTCTTAATGAGACATGCCGCATTATCACAGGGTGTCTGCGCCCTACACCACTGGAGAAATTACACTGCTTAGCCGGTATTGTACCACCTGACATCCGCCGGGAAGCTGCAGCCAATAGTGAAAGGACCAAGGCAGAGACATCTCCAGCTCATCCCCTGTTTGGGTATCAGCCAGCACGTCAACAACTTAAATCAAGACATAGTTTTCTTAGATCTACAGAGACACTCGCTGGAACACCCCAGCAAGCGAGAGTCCAAAAGTGGCAGGCCCAAACCCAGCACCTCAATCCATGGGTGATACCAGATGAGAGACTCCCCCCTGGGCACACAGAAAACTGGGTGACTTGGAAGGCGCTGAACAGACTGCGCTCTGGCACCACGAGATGCAGAGCCAATCTTAAGAAATGGGGCTACAGGGTGGAATCCTCGGCATGCGAGTGGGGAGAAGAGCAAACCACAGACCATCTGCTGCAATGCACCCTGAGCCCTGCCACATGCACAATGGAGGACCTTCTTGCGGCAACACCAGAGGCACTCCAAGTGGCCAGATACTGGTCAAAGGACATTTAACCAACTACCAAGTTTGCTAAATCTGTGTGTTTTTTTTGTTTTTTTTTAAATCTGTGTGTTTGTTTTATTCTGTTAGAATTGTAACACAATGGTATGGTTGCTGATGACACGATAAATAAATAATTCATAGTTCCGTTTATCTATTCCGCTGCATTCTCAAAAGCTTGCTCAAAGAGCCAGGTCTTTGAGCAAAGTCAGAAGGGAGGGGGCTAATCTAATATCCCTGGGGAGGGAGTTCCATAACCGGGGGGGCCACTACTGAGAAGGCTCTGTCCTTCGTCTCTGCCAATTGCACTTGTGAGGCAGGGCCTCCCCAGACGATCTTAAAGTCCTATATGGTTCATAGAAGGAGATACGTTTGGACAGGTAAGCTGGGCCAGAATCGTTTAGGGTAGTGTTTCTCAACCTTTCAAATGCCGCGACTCCTAAATACAGTTCCTCATGTTGTGGTGATACCCAACCATAAAATTATTTTTGTAGTTACTTCATAACTGTAAACTTGCTACTGTTATGAATCATAATGTAAATATGCAGGAGGCACTTTCATTCACTGGACCAAATTAGGCACAAAAACCCGATACGTCCAAATTTGAATATTGGTGGGGTTGGGTGTGTGTGATTTTTGTCATTTGAGAGTTGTAGTTTCTGGGATTTATAGTTAATCTACAATCAAAGAGCATTCTGAATTCCACCAACAATGGAATTGAACCAAACTTGGCACACACAACTCCCACAGAAGTCCAACAGAAAATACTGGAAGGGTCTGGTGGGCCTTGACCTTGAGTTTTGAAGTTGTAGTTCACCTACATCCAGAGAGCACTGTGGACTCCAACAATGATGAATCTGGACCAAACTTGGCACGAATACTCAATATGCCCAAATATGAACATTGGGGGAGTTTTGGGAAAATAAACTTTTAGTTGATGGGATTTATAGTTCACCTACAATCAAAGAGCATTATGAACCCAACCTATGATAGAATTGGACCAAACTTTCCAACAGAACCTTCATGACCAACAGAAAATACTATGTTTTCTGATGGTCTTTGGCGACCCCTCTGGCACCCCCTTGCAACGACCCCCACCCCCGGGGTTCCGACCCCCAGGTTGAGAAATACTGGTTTAGGGCTTTATAGGCTAAAGCCAGCACTTTTAATTGTGCTCAGTAGCAAATTGGCAGCCAGTGGAGCTGACGCAACAGAGGAGTAGTGTGCTCCCTTAGTGCTGCTCCTGTTAGTAACCTGGTTGCCGCCCTTTGGACCATTTGAAGCTTCCGAACAGTCTTCAAGGGCAACACCACATAGAGCATTTTGCAGTAGTCTATTCGGGATGTAGCAAGAGTGTGGGCCACTGTGGCCAAGTCAGACTTCCCACTATGTACTAATAATAATAAATAATAAACTTTATTTATACCCCGCCACCATCTCCCCGACGGGGACTTGGAGCGGCTTACATGGGGCCAAGCCCGGACAACATATTACAGCAAAAATAAAACCAAAACATAAACAACAAACAACAGCATCAAAATTACATTAAAAAAAGAAAAGAACATATGAATACAGTAACAAAATATCATTATAATAAACACAATAACAGAGATAATGGGCGGGCCATATATATATATATAATATATATATATAAATGCTCTGTGCATAATGAGTACCTTAAAAACAAAAGAACCAATGAACGAAATCACACCAAATTTGGCAGTAAAACGTCTCACTACACAAGGAGTGACCATCACTTTAAAAATTGTGATTTTGTCATTTGGGAGTTGTAGTTGCTGGGATTTATAGTTCACCCACCATCAAAGAGCATTCTGAACTCCAGCAATGATGGAATTGAACCAAACTTGGCACACAGAACTCCCATAACCAACAGAAAATACTGGAAGGCTTTGGTGGGCATTGACCTTGAGTTTGGGAGTTGTAGTTCACCTACATCCAGAGAGCCGTGTGAACTCAAACAATGATGGATCTGGACCAAACTTGGCACAAGCACTCAATACGCCCAAATATGAACACAGATGGAGTTTGGAGGAAATAGACCTTGACATTTGGGAGTTGTAGTCACTGGGATTCACAGTTCACCTACAATCAAAGAGCATTCTGAACCCCACTAAAAACAGAATCGGGGCAAACTTCCCACACAGAACCCCCATGACCAACAGAAAATACTGAAGGCCATTCAATCCAACATCAGGGCAAGAAAATGTAATCAAAGTCCTCCTGACAAAGAGCCATCCAGCCAGAGATATAGATAGATAGATAGATAGATAGATAGATAGATAGATAGATAGATAGATAGATATGATTCACACACAGAGAGATATAGTATCATAGATTTGGAAGGGACCCTTAAAGAAGGGCAATGATTTGTTGCATGTTCCAGGGTGGGCAAACCAGACATTCTCCACATCAACACTGACAAAGAAACAGCAAGAAATATTGCTTACCCACAAGCATAAAGACATGACATATATTAGAAACTGACACTTTCTCATTACTTTATTTTCCAGATCACCAGACTGGGCCACAGCAATGCGTGGCAGGGGACGGCTAGTACAGGATAAAATGTTTGAAAACTTGAAAGGGATAAGAATAGGAGCAAGTTATTTGGAAGGAGCTGTACCAGAACTATTCCCACTCATTACCTTTTGATTTGTACTTCTTCTTTTACGCGCTCCCTTCAAATATCACTACAAAACAGCATTAATTCCACAGTGTGGATGCAGATGCATCCCCAGACTTTGTGAAGAACATGAGAAGAAAAAAGTCCAGGTCAAGAAGCTCCTTTTTTGGAGGCTTTTGTAAATCATAGAATCATAGAATCAAAGAGTTGGAAGAGACCTCAAGGGCCATCCAATCCAACCCCATTCTGCCAAGAAGCAGGAACACCGCACTCAAATCACCCCTGACAGATGGCCATCCAGCCCCTGTTTAAAAGCTTCCAAAGAAGGAGCCTCCACCACACTCCGGGGCAGAGAGTTCCACTGCTGAACGGCTCTCACAGTCAGGAAGTTCTTCCTCATGTTCAGATGGAATCTCCTCTCATGTAGTTTGAAGCCATTGTTCCGCGTCCTAGTCTCCAAGGAAGCAGAAAACAAGCTTGCTCCCTCCTCCTCCCTGCGGCTTCCTCTCACATATTTATACATGGCTATCATATCTCCTCTCAGCCTTCTCTTCTTCAGGCTAAACATGCCCTTAAGCCGCTCCTCATAGGGCTTGTTCTCCAGACCCTTGATCATTTTAGTCACCCTCCTCTGGACACATTCCAGCTTGTCAATATTTCTCTTGAATTGTGGTGCCCAGAACTGGACACAATATTCCAGGTGTGGTCTAACCAAAGCGGAATAGAGCATGGGGAGCATTACTTCCTTAGATCTAGACACTATGCTCCTATTGATGCAGGCCAAAATCCCATTGGCTTTTTTTGCCGCCACATCACATTATTGGCTCATGTTTAACTTGTCCCGGAGGACTCCAAGATCTTTTTCACACGTACTGCTCTCGAGCCAGGCATTGTCCCCCATTCTGTATCTTTGCATTTCGTTTTTCCTGCCAAAGTGGAGTATCTTGCATTTGTCACTGTTGAACTTCATTTTGTTAGTTTTGGCCAATCATCTCTCTAATCTGTCAAGATCGTTTTGAATCCTGCTCCTGTCCTCTGGAGTCTTGGCTAATGTCGGAAGGGGCTTTGATGGTGTCTTTCCTACCTGGCACAATAAAAGAGGGTTGGACTAGATCGCCTTTGGGGGTCCCTTCCAACTCTTCTAAGGTCCTATGAGCCTACAAGTCGCATCTCGAAGGGGTTTGTTGTTTCTCTCACCTGCCCAAAAGCGATTTCCGACTTTCCGGCCAAAAGCGGCTCCCGGCTTGGATGCGAATCCTGCTGCTCAGCTCAGCTCCCTTCCCTCTCTCCCAGAATGCGCTCCTGCATCCCCAAATCCGCTTCAAAACCCCAAAACCCAGGCTCCGAAGTCCCTGCTCCGGCTGGCTCTCTCTGCCTCTCAGCAGCTGTGAACAGCAAGGAGGGACCGCTCTCTTCTCAAGAGGAGGAGGAGCCAAGGCCGGCCCAGGAAAGAGATCCGGATGGAGAGGGAAGCCTCCTAAAGATTGCAATATTGGGATTTCCAAAGCAGGGAGGGAGGGAAGGGGCTTCCTTGCGGACTGCCACTCCCAGAATCCCCCAGCCAGCATAGCTTCCAAAAGGAAGCCCCTTCCCTTCCCCAAGACCTGAAGGCTTCCCAAGCTGCTGCTGACTCTATTTCAAAGGAAAGCATTGGCAAAACCACCCCTTTGCCTTAAGCAAAACCCCCATAAAAACAACCATATAAATTGTGTTGTCGAAGGCTTTCATGGCCGGAATCACTGGATTGCAGCATTCTCTCCTGACATTTCGCCCACATCTATGGCAGGCACCCTCAGAGGTTGTGAGGTCTGTTGTAAACAAGGCAAGTGGGGTTAATATATCTGCGGATTTGTAGGTTTTTTCGGGCTATATTCTGCTTTGGTTAGACCACATCTGGAATATTGTGTCCAATTCTGGGCACCACAATTCAAGAGAGATATTGACAAGCTGGAATGTGTCCAGAGGAGGGCAACTAAAATGATCAAGGGTCTAGAGAACAAGCCCTATGAGGAGCGGCTTAGGGAACTGGGCATGTTTAGCCTGAAGAAGAGAAGGCTGAGAGGAGATATGATAGCCATGTACAAATATGTGAGAGGAAGCCACAGGGAGGAGGAGGGAGCAAGCTTGTTTTCTGCTTCCCTGGAGACTAGGACGCAATGGAACAATGGCTTCAAACTACAAGAGAGGAGATTCCATCTGAACATTAGGAAGAACTTCCTGACTGTGAGAGCCGTTCAGCAGTGGAACTCTCTGCCCCGGAGTGTGGTGGAGGCTCCTTCATTGGAAGCTTTTAAGCAGAGGCTGGATGGCCATCTGTCAGAGGTGATTTGAGTGCAATATTCCTGCTTCTTGGCAGAATGGGGTTGGACTGGATGGCCCATGAGGTCTCTTCTGACTCTTTGATTCTATGATTCTATGATTCTATGATATGGCCATGGTTTAGAGGCATTCTCTCCTGACGTTTCGCCTGCATCTATGGCAAGCATCCTCAGAGGTAGTGAGGTGAGGATGCTTGCCATAGATGCAGGCGAAACGTCAGGAGAGAATGCCTGTAGACCAGGGGTCCTCAAACTTTTGAAACAGAGGGCCAGGTCACAGTCCCTCAAACTGTTGGAGGGTCGGATTATAATTTGAAGAAAAAAATGAATGAATTCCTGTGCACACTGCACATATCTTATTTGTAGTGCAAAAAACACTTAAAAACAATACAGAGAAAAGCGGTATATAAATACTGTACATAAATAAATAAAATTAAGAACAATTTTAACAAATATAAACTTATTAGTATTCCAATGGGAAGTGTGGGCCTGCTTTTAGGGTTGTTGTTATTGTATGCTTTCAAGTAGTTTAAGACTTAGGTTGACCCTGAGTGAGGGCTGGGTAAATTACCTTGGAGGGCCGTATCCGGCCCCCGGGCCTTAGTTTGAGGACCCCTGCTCTAGACCATGGCCATATAGCCCGAAAAACCCTACAACAACCCAGTGATTCCGGCCATGAAAGCCTTCGACAACTCTTGCCTGTTGGAAGCAGGTGTGAATGTTGCAACTGGTCACCTTGATTAACATTGAATAGCCTTTCAGCTTCAAAGTTTGGCTGCTTACTACCTGGGGGAATCCAGGCAGTAAATAAAGAAAAACATTCAGAAAACAGGAATTCCAGGCATGAATGAACAGGGCCAGCTAACCCCTCCCAACAAAGGATTCCCCCAGGTACTAAACAGGTAGTAAACATTGAATAGCCTTGCAGCTTCAAGGTCTGGCTGTTTACTGCCCCGGGGAATCCTTTGTTGGCTTGATGCGCCTTCCTCTTGACACATTTCTCCCTTTCACCTTCCATTCATGCCTCTTTGAAATCTGCAGCACTGCTGGTCACAGCTGACCTCCAGCTAGAGTGCTCAAGTGCCAGGCCTTCCTGGTTCTCAGTGTCTATGCCACAGTTTTTAAGGTTGGCTTTGAGCCCAAGGTTGGCTTTGAATCCCAACCATCTTTAAATCTCTTTCCACCAAAATTACATTTCTTGTTCTTGCATTGGGAGTAGAGTAACTGCTTTGGGAGACGGTGATCAGGCATTCAGACAACATGGCTAGTCCAGTGGGGTTGATGGAGTAGGAGCATCGCTTCAATGCTGGTGGTCTTTGCTTCTTCCAGCACGCTGACATTTGTCCGATTGTCTTCCCAAGAGATTTGCAGGATTTTTTGGAGGCAACACTGATGGAAGGGGCCTGAGTTGACTGTGACATCTGTAGACAGTCCATGTTTCGCAGGCATATAGCAGGGTTGGGAGGACAATGGCTTTATAAACAAGCACCTTGGTCTCCCTATGAATGTCCCGATCCTCAAACACTCTCTGCTTCATTCAGAAAAATGCTGCACTTGCAGACCTCAGGCGGTGTTGTATTTCAGTGTCAACGTTGACTTTTGTAGAGAGATGGCTACCAAGGGAGCAAAAATGGTCAACATTTTCTAATGTTACCCCATTAAGCTGTATTTCTGGCATTGCAGAGGGATTGGCTGGTGACTGCTGGAAGAGCACTTCAGTTTTCTCGATGCTCAATGAGAGGTCGAGCTTCTCGTATGCTTCTGTAAAGATGTTTAGAGTGTATTGTCGAAGGCCTTCATGGCCGGAATCACTGGGTTGTTGTAGGTTTTTTTGGGCTATATGGCCATGGTCTAGAGGCATTCTCTCCTGACGTTTCACCTGCATCTGTGGCAAGCATCCTCAGAGGTAGACTACCTCTGAGGATGCTTGCCATAGATGCAGGCGAAACATCAGGAGAGAATGCCTCTAGACCATAGCCATATAGCCCAAAAAAACCTACAACGACCCATGTTTAGAATGGGTTGTTGTAGGTTTTTCCGGGCTATATGACCATGTTCTGGAGGCAATTTTTCTCCTGACGTTTCGCCTGCATCTATGGCAAGCATCCTCAGAGGTAGTGAGGTCTGTTGGAAGTAGGAAAATGGGTTTATATATCTGTGGAATTACCAGGGTGAGACAAAGGACTTTTGTCTGCTGGGGCTAGGTGTGAATGTTTCAGCTGATCACCTTGATTAGCATTCAATGGCTTGGAAATGCCTGGGGGGAATCTTTTGTTGAGAGTGATTTTATGTGCCTGTTTGTTTCCCCTCTGTTGTTTTGCTGTTGTAATCTTTGAGTTTATTAATTCTGGTAGCCAGATTTTGTTCATTTTCATGATTTCTTCCTTTCTGTTGAAATTGTCCACATGCTTAGAATGGTTTGTAGGTCGTCTTCTGAATGCGCACAGACTACATTATCATCAGCATATTGGAGTTCTATATGTCTTTATACAATACATTGTATAAAACCTATCTAGGATTGGTTGACTTTCCGGTTTGCTATTTAACAACCATTGCAAAAACTTCATGTCCTGATGTATGTACTGAATTGTTTTTTGTAGAGACCTAGTAAAATTACTCTGTCATGAAAGGATGCAGGCCTAAAAAGCATGTCGCCAGCATGAACAGTTTGGAAGAAACGACCCATTTGAGCCACTGCTCTGCTTTTGGATTTGGGCACTTTTTGCACAACTCCAAACCAGAGTCTAAATGACTCTGGTTTGGGGTTAATCTTCCACGACTTCTGTGCTGGATACACATCTCTGAGGGCATGCATTCCTTTCATTCCAAAAGTGGCACACGTTATGTTGTGTTCGTTTTCACCAACCTTTTCTTCCCAAACCGGTTTTCAGTACAATAAGTTTGCCAGGTCTTTGTCAAGGGTGGCATAAAATAAATAGAATATTTTCCCCATTAAGAAGAAACTAGACTATAGGTCAGGCATGGGCAAACTTGGGCCATCCAAGTGTTTTGGACTCCAACTCCCACCATTCCTAACAGCCTCAGGCCCTTTCCTTTTCCCCTCAGCCACTTAAGCGGCTGAGGGGGAAAAGGAAGGGGCCTGAGGCTGTTAGGAATGATGGGAGTTGGAGTCCAAAACACCTGGATGGCCCAAGTTTGCCCATGCCTGCTATAGGTGCATCTACTATAGAACTGCATTAATTCTGTGGTGTAGAAGCACCAAGACTTGCAGATACACCAATAGTGACAGATTGAATCATGATATAGTAGAAATGAAAATATGTGTTCAGGTGGTGGTCGGAAGCAGGCGGCAGGGGTGTTGGCGTCCATTTCTGCTGCACAAATAAGTCACCTTCCAGCCTCTTGGGAAACTAAAAGAGGAAATGTACTTCTGCCTGTGGCTTCGAAAGGCATGACCGCACTGCAAATCCCCCCTCCCTTTCCCCTCCTTCGCACCAGTCGGCTTTATCTCCTGGGCCCAGTGACCGATCAGGAAGAGGAGGCTTCTGGTGGCTTCTGTAGTTAGAATTCAAAACAGAACTTAGGCTACAAGGAAGGCTTTGCAGCCAAGGGTTGTGGCACCAGCTGTGCCGAAAGTGTCTCGCTGCAGCCGAAAAGGCCAATGCAATTCTCAATCTAGGATTCGGAACAAGGGATAGCCAATACTACAGAGGACAGGAGCAGGATTCAAAACGATCTTGACAGATTAGAGAGATGATTGGCCAAAACTAACAAAATGAAGTTTAACAGTGACAAATGCAAGATACTCCACTTTGGCAGGAAAAACGAAATGCAAAGATACAGAATGGGGGACGCCTGGCTTGAGAGTAGTACGTGTGAAAAAGATCTTGGAGTCCTCGTGGACAACAAGTTAAACATGAGCCAACAATGTGATGTGGCAGCAAAAAAAGCCAATGGGATTTTGCATCAACAGGAGTATAGTGTCTAGATCTAAGGAAGTAATGCTACCCCTCTATTCCACCTTGGTTAGACCACACCTGGAATATTGTGTCCAATTCTGGGCACCACAATTCAAGAGAGATATTGACAAGCTGGAATGTGTCCAGAGGAGGGCGACTCAAATGATCAAGGATCTGGAGAACAAGCCCTATGAGGAGCGGCTTAAGGTGCTGGGCATGTTTAGCCTGAAGGAGAGAAGGATGAGAGGAGATATGATAGCCATGTGTAAATATGTGAGAGGAAGCCACAGGGAGGAGGGAGCAAGCTTGTTTTCTGCTTCCATGGAGACTAGGACACGGAACAATGGCTTCAAACTGCAAGATAGGAGATTCCATCTGAACATGAGGAAGAACTTCCTGACTGTGAGAGCCGTTCAGCAGTGGAACTCTCTGCCCCAGAGTGTGGTGGAGGCTCCTTCTTTGGAGGCTTTTAAACAGGGGCTGGATGGCCATCTTTCAGGGGTGATTTGAATGCAATATTCCTGCTTCTTGGCAGAATGGGGTTGGACTGGATGGCCCATGAGGTCTCTTCCAACTCTTTGATTCTATGATTCTATGAAAGTTGTAGTCCTTTTCTATTGGGCTTTGGTCAGACCTTGCTTGGAATAATCCTGTGCCCAATCTTGATTGATAACACTATCATAGAATCCTAGAGTTGGAAGAGACCTCATGGGCCATCCAGTCCAACCCCATTCTGCCAAGAAGCAGGAATATTGCATTCAAAGCACCCCTGACAGATGGCCATCCAGCCTCTGTTTAAAAGCTTCCAAAGAAGGAGCCTCCATCACACTCCAGGGCAGAGAGTTCCACTGCTGAACGGCTCTCACAGTCAGGAAGTTCTTCCAGATGTTCAGATGGAATCTCCTTTCTTGTAGTTTGAAGCCATGGCTCCTAAACGGTTTGGGACCCGCCTACCTGCGTGACCGCATCTCCATATAGGAACCCACACGTTCCCTTCGATCATCTGGAGAGTCCCTGCTCACGATCCCACCTGCGTCGCAAGCGCGTTTGGTGGGGATGAGGGACAGGGCCTTCTCTGTGGTGGCCCCCCGACCTCTGGAACTCTCTCCCCAAGGACATCAGACAAGCCCCAACGTTGGCAATCTTTAGGAAGAGCCTGAAGACCTGGCTGTTCCAGTGTGCCTTTCCAGATTAGGAAACTCCTGGCATCATGTCCCAAATGCACTTTGTTAGAGACCAGGATTGTCTGCACATTGTACCTACCTCCCAAAGACCTCTACATACCTCCTGTCACGTTCAGCACTTTTAAATTTTGTCCATTACATTTGGCCCAGCCTTTTAGATTTTAAATGCATCATGTGTCATTATTTTTAGTGTTTTATTGTGTTTGCTAATGTTTTATTATTTGCTTATGAGTTTTACTGTTATATTTGTTTGTTGTTGTTTGTTGCGGCCTTGGCCTATGTAAGCCGCATCGAATCCTTCGGGAGATTTTGCGGGGTATAAATAAAGTTAATAATAATAATAATAATAATAATAATAATAATAATAATTAATTGTGCCCTAGTCTCCAGGGAAGCAGAAAACAAGCTTGTTCCCTCCTCCCTATGACTTCCTCTCACATATTTATACATGGCTATCATATCTCCTCTCAGCCTTCTCTTCTTCAGGCTAAACATGCCCAGCTCTTTAAGCCGCTCTTCATAGGGCTTGTTCTCCAGACCCTTGATCATTTTAGTCGCCCTCCTCTGGACACATTCCAGCTTGTCAATATCTCTCTTCAATTGCGGTGCCCAGAATTGGACACAATATTCCAGGTTCCAATATTCCAATATTCAGGGCTCAATGCTATGGAGTCTTGGGATTTGTAGTTTCATTTGGCACAGCATTATTTGGCAACGAAAGCCAAAGACATTGTAAAACCATAGTTTCATAGCATTGAGCCACAGGGTACTTGAAGTGGTGCCAAACTGCATTAATGCTGCAGTGTAGATGCACCCTGAGTTTCATTGTGCCATTGTCTTTCAGTGCATTGTTCGCAATCACA
Organism: Anolis sagrei; assembly: GCF_037176765.1. NCBI lineage: Eukaryota > Metazoa > Chordata > Lepidosauria > Squamata > Anolidae > Anolis > Anolis sagrei. The sequence continues at coordinate 242,765,951 of NC_090024.1, read as the reverse complement.
ATAGTCACTTTGCTGGCTCCTGTTCCTAATATTGTAAGAGAATAGCCCCTTAATGAATGCAAAGGTAATGAAATAGTTCATTTCTCCTCCTTGGAGACTGAAGTACAGTTGTGGAAGTCCCCCAATTTTTTTTTTGGTCATGTCAGGAGAGACTTGAGAAACTGCAAGTCGCTTCTGGTATGAGAGAATTGACTGTCTGCAAGGACATTGCCCAGGGGATGCTTGGATGTTTTGATGTAATGAATTCCAGTAAGCCGAGTGACACAAGGTCTCTCTGTTCCCTCCTTCACTCCCCCCCAAATCCCCCCATAAAATATTCTAGAGGACAATTTCCATATCAAGCAAATTATACACAAATTTTCTCTGCTATGCCAATATTCTTCTGGCGCCACATTCTTTGCCTTTAGTAGTTAATGTCTAACCACATCGTTCCAACGATTGGCACACGCAAAGTGTCAAGAGTGGGATCACGTTTCCTCCCCAACCATCTGTAAGATGTCCTTTTAATTGTAAATTGACAGCTTAAAGTGTCAAAGGGGCTGTTGACAGAATAGAGAATCAATACGTTGGGAGGAACTTCCTCCCTGGGATTCCTGATATGTGCAAAAATCTGAATTTGGAAGAGAGATATCATCAGAATGACCCATTGAGGACCAAAGACCAGGCTGTGGCGCAGCTAGTTAGTAGCCAGCTGCATTAAATCACTACTGACCGAGAGGTCATGAGTTCGAAGCCAGCCCTGGCTGGAGTGAGCTTCCGACCATTAATAGTCTAGCTTGCTGTTGACCTATGTAGCCCCAAAAGACAGTTGCATCTGTCAAATAGGAAATTAAAAAAACTCTAAAATTACAACAGCACAACAACAGAGAGGAAACAAACAAGGACACCTAATCACCTCTCAACAAAAGTTTGCTCCAGGCACTGTCAGGCCATTATATGCTAATCAAGGTGGTCAGTTGAAACATTCACACCTAGCTCCAGCAGACAAGAGTCCTTTGTCCCACCCTGGTCATTCCATAGATATATAAACCCTTTTTCCTACTTCCAACAGACCTCACTACCTTTGAGGATGCTTGCCATAGATGCAGGTGAAACGTCAGGAGAGAATGCTTCTAGACCATGGCCATATAGCCCCAAAAAACCTACAACAACCCAGTGATTCTGGCCATGAAAGCCTTCGACGATACAATTTATTTACCACTTTATGCGGGGAGACTAATTTAACTAATTTACAATACCATAAAACCATCCATCAGCGTGCAGAAGAATGAGGAAGTACTCCATCAAGGACCCAGTGTCACAAGTGGACGGTGAAGCAACAGCTCCTCCTGTGGCCAGAATCGAGCATAACCCCATGAAGCCAGAAAGCTGGAATGATAAATTGCCTCTGTGTCTGTCTATACATGTTGCATATCTAATGGCATTGAATGTTTGCCATGTATATGCGCATTGCAATCTGCCCTGAGTCCCCTGCGGGGTGAGAAGGGTGTAATATAAATATGTAAATAAATACATAAATAAATAAAGTTTGGAAGAGTTAATGCCCTGACTACAAAAACCAGAATGGCTCTGAACATAAGTTTGCCACAAAAGCACAGAGTATGCAGTTAGATCCCATTGATTCTAAGCTGTATCAAAAGGAATATAGTGTCTAATAGGGAATCCAGAGTCAACAGTGTGATGCTGCAGCTAAAAATGCTAATGTGATTCTAGGCTGCACCAGTAGTGTCTAGTAGAGTGATAGAAGTAATACTACTATTCTGCTTCAGTCAGGCTCCACCTCGTCAATTCTGGGCACCACAATTCAAGGTATGGATATGCAGAAGCTAGAGAAGGTAGACTAAAATGGCCAACTATGAATCCCTCTGAGGAAAGGCTGAGGGAGCTGGGGATGTTTAGCTTGGAGAAGAGAAGGCTGAGACTTAGGCGATCCTCGTAGTCCGAGGACGATGGTCCTCCAAGTGTAGTGTCCTGGCGGTGGGTCTGTAGGTGACTGTGGAGCCCTATTCTTCATCTGCATCTTCTCCCACAATGAGGGCATCGGTTTCCAGGTGGGAGGCAGTCCCAGTCGGGGTTGCCTTCCTCTTGGCATGTTTCTCTCTTCCGCCCTCCATTCGTGCCTCTTCAAATTCTACAGCACTGCTGGTCACAGCTGACTTCCAGCTGGAGCACTCAAGGGCCAGGGTTTCCCAGTTCTCAATGTCTATGCCAGAGTTTTTAAGGTTGGCTTTGAGCCCATCTTTAAATATCTTTTCTTGTCCTCCAACATTCTGTTCTTGAGTTCGGAATAGAGCAACTGCTTTGGGAGACGGTGGTCGGGCATCCGGGCAAAGTGGTTGGTCCAGCAGAGTTGATGGTGGAGGACCATTGCTTCAATGCTGGCGGTCTCTGCTTCTTCCAGCACACTGACATTTGTCCGCTTGTCTTCCCAAGAGATTTGCAGGATTTTCCGGAGGCAGCTCTGATGGAATCATTCCAGGAGTTGCATGTGACATCTATAGACAGTCCACGTCTCGCAAGCATATAGCAGGGTTGGGAGGACAATAGCTTTATAAACAAGCACCTAGGTCTCTCTACGGATGTTCTGGTCCTCAAACACTCTCCACTTCATTCAGAAAAAAGCTGAACTCGCAGAGCTCAGGCGGTGTTGTATTTTGGTGTCAATGTTGACTTTAGTGGAGAGGTGGCTGCCAAGGTAGCGGAAATGGTCAACATTTTCTAATGTTACACAATTAAGCTGCATTTCTGGCATTGGAGAAGGATTGGCTGGTGACTGAAGGCTGAGAGCAGGGGACATGAAAGCCATGTTTAGCTATTTGGAACAATGTCACATCGAGGAAGGGGAAATCTTATTTTCTGCTGATCCACAGACTGGGACTTGGAGTAATGGATTCAAAAGCCAGGAAAAGGGATTCCAACTGAATTTTGGGAAGTCATTTCAGAGCTGTAGGACAATGAAGTCCATTTCTGGTAGTCCAGCAGAGTCTCCTTCTCTGGGTTTTTTTTTAAACAGATGCTGAATGGGCATTGGTCAGAAGTGCTTTGATTGTGTGTTGCTGCAATACAGAAGGGGGCAAACCTCATTTTCCAATGCTCCAGAGATTAAGATACAGAGCAACAGATTCAAACTGTGAGAAAATAGATCCCTTCCTGTTTTTCTTGTTGTTAACAGCTGTCAAGCTGAGTATGACATCTGATGATCCTATAAATGGGAAATCTCCAAGCTGACCTATCATCATCCACAGCCCTGCTTGGGTCTTGCAAACTCGTGGCCATTCCTTCCTTGGTTGAGTCCATCTATTTGGGAGCGGCGTCTTCCTCTTTTCCTCTTGCTTTCCACCTTCCAAAGCTTTATTGCCTTTACTAGCAAATAAAGGAGGAGGAGCTGAGGAGCCTTCTAATCAAGGTGAAAGAAGAAAGCGCAAAAGCTGGGTTGCAGCTAAACGTCAAAAAAACCAAGATTATGGCAACAAGAATGATTGACAACTGGAAAATAGAGGGAGAAAATGTGGAGGCAGCGACAGACTTTGTATTTCTAGGTGCAAAGATGACTGCAGATGCAGACTGTAGCCAGGAAATCAGAAGACGCTTCCTTCTTCGGAGGAGAGCAATGTCCAGTCTCGATAAAATAGTAAAGAGTAGAGACATCAGACTGGCAACAAAGATCTGCATAGTCAAAGCCATGGTATTCCCTGTAGTCACCTACGGATGTGAGAGCTGGACCTTAGGGAAGGCTGGGCGAAGGAAGATCGATGCTTTTGAGCTGTGGTGTTGGAGGAAAGTTCTGAGAGTGCCTTGGACTGCGAGAAGATCCAACCAGTCCATCCTCCAGGAAATAAAGCCCGACTGCTCATTGGAGGGAAGGATACTAGAGACAAAGTTGAAGTCCTTTGGCCACATGATGAGGAGACAGCAAAGCCTAGAGAAGACAATTATGCTGGGGAAAGTGGAAGGTAAAAGGAAGAGGGGCCGACCAAGGGCAAGATGGATGGATGGCATCCTTGAAGTGACTGGACTGACCTTGAAGGAGCTGGGGGTGGTGACGGCCGACAGGGAGCTCTGGCGTGGGCTGGTCCATGAGGTCATGAAGAGTCGGAGACGACTGAACGAATGAATAACAACAAAGCAAATAATCTCTTCTCCAAAGTATTTATCTTTACCATGGCATACATAGAGCTCTTTTCCAACACTATATTGCAAATGAGCTGGTTTTCTTTCTGCCTGTGTTCTTCATCACTGTCACAGCTACATAGAAATTATGCCACCAACAACCTTAACTGAATTAATTAGTGATCTATCATTACATTTCCTGTTTCATCCCTTCCTATAGAACCCTGGACGTTGTGGCTTCCAGAACATTGCGCCATGGAAGCTAAAGTGGTCTCAAACTGCATTCATTCTAAATATAGACACAGCGAGGCTCCCCAGCACTGCCTTGTTTTCCTCCGAGGAACCAAAGTTTTCTGGTGAAAAGCTTTGCATTCAGGACCTTGACTAGTTCCTTCTTTTCAAAGCAAAAACAGTTCCCAGGTATATTTGCATAGCTTGTGGGGGAGAGGACTTCTCCAAAGGTTTTGCAGGGTTTCTCGCACAATGGGGAAGTACGTGTGGGTTACAGAACCACAGCAGAGCTTGTCTTCTAATTGCTTTGGTGCTTCTGAGCACCAATGGAGACCTGTTGGCCCAGAGGCAAGGATGAATGCAGCTTGAGACCAATTTTACTGCTATGGCTCGATGTTATGGAATTGTGGGAGTTCTCGTTTGGTCAGGCACCATTACTCTTTAGCAGAGAAGGCTAAAGACCTTGTGAAACATAACTCCCAGGATGCCATAGCATTGAGCCATGGCAGGTAAAGTAGTGTCAAGTTGTATTAATTTGGCAGGCATGGGCAAACTTCGGCCCTCCCACAAGTTAAGCGGACGAACACAGAGTGCTCACTAATGCTTCCTCTTCATCTTGGAAAGAAGTGACAAGTGGAGTGCCGCAGGGTTCTGTCCTGGGCCCGGTCCTGTTCAGGATCTTGATTAATGACTTAGATGAAGGGCTAGAAGGCATGATCATCAAGTTTGCAGACGACACCAAATTGGGAGGGATAGCCAATACTCCAGAGGACAGGAGCAGGATTCAAAACGATCTTGACAGATTAGAGAGATGGGCCAAAACTAACAAAATGAAGTTCAACAGTGACAAATGCAAGATACTCCACTTTGGCAGAAAAAATGAAATGCAAAGATACAGAATGGGTGACGCCTGGCTCGAGAGCAGTACGTGTGAAAAAGATCTTGGAGTCCTCGTGGACAACAAGTTAAATATGAGCCAACAATGTGATGTGGCAGCAAAAAAAGCCAATGGGATTTTGGCCTGCATCAATAGGAGCATAGTGTCTAGATCTAAGGAAGTAATGCTTCCCCTCTATTCTGCTTTGGTTAGACCACATCTGGAATATTGTGTCCAATTCTGGGCACCACAGTTCAAGAGAGATATTGACAAGCTGGAATGTGTCCAGAGGAGGGCGACTAAAATGATCAAGGGTCTGGAGAACAAGCCCTATGAGGAGCGGCTTAGGGAGCTGGGCATGTTTAGCCTGAAGAAGAGAAGGCTGAGAGGAGATATGATAGCCATGTATAAATATGTGAGAGGAAGCCACAGGGAGGAGGGAGCAAGCTTGTTTTCTGCTTCCTTGGAGACTAGGACGCGGAACAATGGCTTCAAACTACAAGAGAGGAGATTCCATCTGAACATTAGGAAGAATGTCCTGACTGTGAGAGCCGTTCAGCAGTGGAACTCTCTGCCCCGGAGTGTGGTGGAGGCTCCTTCTTTGGAGGGTTTTAAGCAGAGGCTGGATGGCCATTTGTCAGGGGTGATTTGAATGCAATATTCCTGCTTCTTGGCAGGGGGTTGGACTGGATGGCCCATGAGGTCTCTTCCAACTCTTTGATTCTATGATTCTATAAGTGCTTTGGACTCCATCATCGGTGAAGTTCAGAATGCTCTTTGATTGTAAGTGAAGTAAAAATCTGTTGTAGGTCCAACAGACCTCACTACCTCTGAGGATGCTTGCCATAGATGCAGGCGAAACGTCAGGAGAAAATGCCTCTAGAACATGGCCATATAGCCCAGAAAACCTACAACAACCCAGTGATTCCGGCCATGAAAGCCTTCGACAATATATCAATCCTATTATTTCATAGCCTTGAGAACTTCAAGTGGTGTCAAACTGCATTCATTCTACAGTCTAGATGCACCCCTAATCTTTCAGAGTCAGAGTCAGTTATAATGCTGTGATGGAGACATAACTCAAGCTCATTCAATTAATATTTTCTTGAAATATTCAACACGGTTTTACCAAGGTCTCAAAGCAGTTGAGTTGGCATCACGCTGCAAAAGTGCAAAGAGATGATTGAAAAGTGACAAGAAGGCAGTGCTTTTTAGAATCGTGTCACAACCACACACTTTGGGTGAAAGGCTCTCTTGGCGAGGTCAGCACCTTTGACTGAACAGTGATTCTGGAACGTGAAACAGACTCCTGCCCATCCCTCCCTCCCACTCACTCAGTCTGTCCGGCAGAAGACCCAACCTATTCTCAGAAATTGCAAGAGGGGAACTTCCTTCTCTAAAATGCAAATTGCTCCATGTTTGCAGCTTTGTTGATGCAAACTGAGAACTTCTGGCTGCCCGAATTGGGCAAAGGGGAAGCCACAGATTGGGACCCAGGAGGATAATGACTTCATTTGTCTCTCCTTCCATCTTCCCAGAAATGAACCACAAGTCAGCATCTATTTTGGTTTTTGGTCTGCAGGAGCATCTTCCCACAGTTCCTAACAGCTGGTAAGGACGAGGCTGTGGCACAGCTAGTTAGTAGTGTCCTGACGCACGCTGGGCCTATACCCATTGGCTTTTAAACAGAACGTGCTCTTTGTACCCAGTGGGAAGCCGGGGTGCCTCAGCTGAGAGGCTCTAAGGATTTTCCTATACAAAAGTCTTTAGGAGCTTAAAAAGTTTAACATAGTTCTTTATTATTGCTTAGGTCCTTCAACAAACAATCAAATACTTTTTAGATCTTCAACAAGTTCAAACAAATGCTTTTTATCTTGACCACAATGAACAGGCAACGGGCTTCGTGAACTGTTTATTTTCTTTAAGAGGAAAACCCTTTTAACCACTCCCTGGGCAATCTGTTTTCTAGGCACTGCTGGTGTGGGCCCTACTCCCGGTTCCAATTGCTTCTGGTCACCTGAGTAGACCTACCAGCCAAGACTTTGTAGATTTTCCAGCTGGAGTCCTTTTGGAATTTTTCCATGAATGATGTGGAGCTGTTTCTTTAACCCCAACAAGGGTTGTGCTGTCAAACTGTTTTCCTTAGAAGCTTTAGGGCTGTTTCCCCCGGATGTTGTGAGAAATGAAGCTTCTCTACAGGTGGGGAAAGCTCACGTCCCGTAACTGGGCTTCCAAAACTGTAAGACTGCCAGAAGTCTTTCTTTTCCCTCCCAGAGCCCTGGGGAAAGGGGCAGAACCAAAACTTAACGATGATAGGCAGGTGGCTAGCCCCATGATTGCAAACCAAAGGAAGCCACCTTATTGCAAAATGCATGGAACTTTGGAATACATGCAAACACTCAAAGAAATAAAAGGAAGTTGGAGCTCCTGGTACAGCCGTACCAGCACAAGTACCCAGCTGCATTAAATCACTATTGACCGAAAGGTCATGAGTTCAAAGCCAGCCCGGGTCTGAGTAAGCTCCTGACCATTAATAGTCTAGCTTGCTGTTGACCTATGCAGCCTGAAAGACAATTGCATCTGTCAAGTAGGAAATTTAGGTACTGCTTTATGCGGGGAGGCAAATTTAACTACAACACCATAAAAAACCTTCCAGCAGCATGTTTAAGCATGAGGAAGTACTCCATCACGGACTCAGTTTCACAAGTGGATGGCAAAGCAGCAGCACTGCCCTGTGGCTGGAATCGAGTATACCCTCATGAAGCCGGAAAGTTGGAACGTTAAATTGCCTCTGTGCCTGTCTATAGATGTTGTATGTGTATGGCATATGAATATGAATGTTTGCCATGTATATGTGCATAGTAATCCGCCCTGAGTCCCCTGTGGGGTGAGAAGGCAGAATATAAATACTGTAAATAAATAAATAAATAAATAAATAAGTTGGCTGGAAGAAGCAAAGACCATCAACATTGAAGCAATGGTCCTCCACCATCAACTCCGCTGGACCGGCCACATTGTCCAAATGCCCAATTGCCATCTCTCAAAGCAGTTGCTCTACTCCGAACTCAAGAACAGAAAATGGAATATTGGTGGGCAAGAAAAGAGATTTCAAGATGGGCTCAAAGCCAACCTTAAAAACTCTGGCATAGACACTGAGAACTGGGAAGCCCTAGCCTAGTTCTCAGTGTCTATGGAGGTCAGCAGTGACTAGCAGTGCTGTAGAATTTGAAGAGGCACGAATGGAGGGCGAAAGACAGAAACGTGCCAAGAGGAAGGTGCATCAAGCCAACCCCAACCGGGACCACCTTCCACCTGGAAACCAATGTCCTCACTGCGGGAGAACATGCAAACCAAGAATAGGGCTCCACAGTCACCTACAGACCCACCACCAGTACACCAATCTTGATCTTACTCGGGCAATGAGGGATTGCAGAATTTCCTGCTCCGGAGTACAACACTTGTGGTCTCTTCCATCTATGATTCTATGATTTCCCATTTAGAATTCTACTTTCCGCACCACTGATGTAAGATCTCAGTCAGCAACAGCTGTTGAGAAGATGGAATTAAACATGTCTTGCACATTCATTGTCCGGTGATGATGCATTCCATATTTAAAGCCAGACTGCCCCAGATTCCCAATTTTCAAAAGCACCGAGAGCATGGATGATGTTGAATGCGTTGTCCGTTAAAATTGCTGGTTTTAAAAATGCATGTTATTCAAAGCACCCCTGTGCGCTCAAGGCAATTTCCGGCAGAGTGTATTGCCACTGTAGGATTCATTAAGCCTACTTAGCCCAAATATTTATGAGTGTGGAGAGAATCACTTTAATACAAATTGGCTATTATGCCCCAATGTTACAGCTGGTTCAGCTACATTCAGCTTCTGGCAGTTGTGCTGTTCCCCTTTTCCTGGCACAACTTCTTCTTCGGGGAAACGTCTCTTAAGTTTCTCAAAGGAGAAAAGACTGGAGCAGAAATCTTACAATGAGTGTTGGGGACTGTGATGTGCCCTCAATTCATTTCACATTGAGGAAGGGGCAATTACTATTGTTATTGTTATGATTATTTGTACCCCACTTTTTCTCTCCACAAGGAGACTCAAAGCAGCTCAAAGACTAAGACATGGAGCAACAGATGCAAACTGTTGTAGCATGTAAGGAAATAAGATGCATGAAGCTGATTGGTTGGGCTATGCCCAGGGAGCAGGCTGAGCCTGGGACTTTTGGATACTGTTACATTTTTGCTCAGGCTTGAGCTAGCAGGTGCTTGGAGCAGCAGAGAGAGTGAAGGAAAGAGAAGCAGAGAGAGAGTTTGGAGGGTGCTCTCGCTTCATTACCTGCTGGAGTAGTTTATCCACATGGACAAAGAAAGACCATTTTAAATCTCTCATAAAAAGGACATTATGGGAGTTGATGTAACTGATCACATTGTACATATGTTGTTCTGAACTATGAAGAATAAACTATTTGTTATTCATTGTTCATTTGTGTGGCATATTTTCTTTCTCTGGCAAGGCAGTGTGTGGGCTGACCAAACATGAACTTTTGTTGTTCATTCGGTCAGTTGTTTCTGACTCTTCGTGTCCTCATGGACCAGCCCACGCCAGAGCTACCTGTCGGCCATCACCACCCCCAGCTCCTTCAAGGTCCATCCAGTAACTTCAAGGATCCCATCCATCAACCTTGCCCTTGGTCAGCCCCTCTTCTTTTTTCCTTCCATTTTCCCCAGCATCATTGCCTTCTCTAAGCTTTCCTGTCTTCTCATGATGGGGTCAAAGTACTTCATCTTGGCCTCTACTATTCTTCCCTCCAGTGAGCAGCCGGCCTTTATTTCCTGAATTATGGACTGGTTGGATCTTCTCGCGGTCCAAGGCACTCTCAGAACTTTCCTCCAGCACCACAGTTCAAAAGCATCTTTCTTCCTTCACTCAGCCTTCCCTAAGGTCCAGCTCTCACATCCGTAGGTGATTATGGGGAATACCATTGCTTTAATTATGCAGATCTTCGTTGCCTCTACTCTTCACTATTTTATCAAGATTGGTCATTGCTCTCCTCTCAAGAAGGAAGCGTCTCCTGATTTCCTGGCTGCAGTCTGAGTCTGCAGTAATCTTTACACCTAGAAATAAAAAGTCTGTCACTGCCTCCATGAAGTACACATGGTTTATTTAACATTTTGCCACATATGCAGCCAGGGTGTCCAGTGAAGTCTCCTCTGGAGGTTTTTAAACTGGATGGCCATCTGTCAAGAGAGTTTGGATTGTGTCTTCCTGCTTGGCACAAACGGGGTGGTGCTTGGGGTCCCTTCCACCTCCAAAATTTTCTCCATTTATCTTAGTGACATTTCTTCAAAGGGGAATTTCTTCCATTGCTTTTCTCTGAGGTCGGGAGAGTGTGATTTGTCCAAAATAACATTGTTTCAATCAACACAAGTTGTTGCAACACATCATTCTTTTGCCAAATGCTGCAACTAATGTGCATCATTATTGTCCCAGTGTTCCGTCTTCCAGGAGCATAATTTGCCTTACCTTTTAGTTGCATGGGATAGTGTTCTTTTGCATTTCCCCAGGGCTGCTACAGACCCAGCAGCACCCTGGAAATTAAACAGTATCAGAATCTGCAAAGCCAGCCTGCTGGCCCTTTTGCAGCTATTGGTTTAGAAAAGTATCTCTTTGGGTCTAGGGACCGCCTTTTTCCTGGGTTGAGATCTCCATTTTAGAATCTCCCCTGTCTCCTTCAGTAGAGAAGAAAGTTTCAGATGTGCTGTTGGTCATGCAGGTACTCTGAAAAATACATTATAAGAACTATTGAGATATTATAGATTGAGAACTAGGTAGGAAGATTGAGATGCTATAGATTGAGTTATTTAGATAGAGAAGCTATTGAGATATTGAGCTATATAGAAGCATATTGAGATTTAGATAGAGAAGCTATTAAGTACTATAGATAGAATAGGTATTGAGTTATATATTGAGCATTAATTCATCTCCCAAGCTAACCTTGAGCTATAGATAGGGAAAAAACCTGTTTTTTCGAAACTATAGCAGCTCAGGGTTAGGGTGAAAAGATCTCAGGATTTTCTTCTGCCTTTTGGGGAAAAGTTATCTCATTAACTAAAGGAAAGGAAAGAAAGATCATCTCTATTGTTCAACCAATTGACTGTTTTGTTTGTAACTTTAACAATCTGTGCCAAGTCTGCAAGGACTTTGGGAAATAAATATTCTGTTTTGATGTTCAAAGCCTGTAGTAGCCTCAGTTGCTGGAAATCTCAAGCTTCTAAAGAAAGACCCTGCGGTCCGCCCAGACAAAGAGAGAAGCACATCTTAGTTTATTTTTATAGGGTCTGGGTGTGACGGCACACCCAGTATGTAATGCTGAATGAGTGGGATTCCTTTTAGAGTTTAAATCGAGAAGTACAACAAAGGCACACAAAAAATCCAATTGCATGCCATGTGAGAATGCTCAACTACAGGTGCATCTAAATCAGGCATGGGCAAACTCTGGCCCTCCAGGTGTTTTGGACTTCAACTCCCACAATTCCTGGCCTCAGGCCCCTTCCTTTCCCCCCTCAGCCGTTAGCAGCTGAGGGGGAAAAGGAAAGGACCTGAGACCAGGAATTGTGGGAGTTGAAGTCCAAAACACCTTGAGGGCTGGCTTGCCCATGCCTAATCTAGACTGTACAATTACTATAGTTGGACACCACTCTAACTGCTATTGATGAGGAGATATTGGAAATATAAATATTGATTTATGTATAAATTGTATGTACTTTACAAGCACTGAAATGTATAGAAAAATCAGGCTCTCTCTGTATCAGAAATCCAAGCTGCAGTCCAGACGCAGCAAGAGGGGGGCTGAACATTCCAGATGAGGGGGGCATGTTATCTATACATTCCAGAGAGAGAGACTGGTACAAAATAAGCCAATAATACCCCTCCCTCATAACAAGTTAAAGTAGGCCCCTTGATTGATGAATGTAAGCTGTATGCTGCTCTTCAAGAAGGAAATACACAGACATGCCTTTTGTATGTTGGAAGATAGAATTTGATATTTCTGTGATGCTAAAATGACGCAGAGAATGATGTCAATGTATGTAGAAGCATGTTCTTTGTTTGCCTGCAATTGGAGGGTATAAAAGCCATAGTCACCACCTATATCATTTGCTCTAGATGCTTTTGGACACAGCTCCACTCCAGGGGCCCAGCTGGAAATAAAAGCCGTACTTTTCTGACCTCCCGAAATGAACTCTCTTGATATAATCCCTCCTATAATATGTTGCAACATTTCGGCTCAATATTGTAAAATCATTACCGCTTTCCAAGGTCTTTAGCCTTCTCTGCCAAAGAGTGCTGTTGCTTAGCAAACTACAACTCCCAGGATCCCATAGCATGGAGCCATGGCAGTCAAAATGATGCCAAACCGCATTCATCCTGCAGTGTGGATACACCTGGGGAGGTCAGGGATTGAACCTGGGACTTTCTGCATGCAAAGCAGAACTCCCACTGAGCTGAATCCATGCAAAGCAGAACCAGCACGTGAATGCGATAAATGAAGTGTTTACGTGTGAAATGAAGTATGAACTTGAGTTTGGAGAATAGGAGCAGGGCAAAGGCAAAATAGGGAGTATGTGTGCACTGTTGGTAGTTTGAATTCAGGCGATGTTTACCTCTTCTGGTCTTTCCAGTGGCAGATGGGGACTTTCCTATTCCGGCAAACTTTTGGCAATAGATTGCCAACCAGGGAAGGATTTATATATGGAACTCGATTTCTTTTTTCATCTTTGGTCTAATATTTTAAATGGTCTTAATTGTGCAGTTAGTCCAATATGTCCTCCCTTTCACATCTGTGGTTTGACTTTTGTGGATTTGATCACACAATCCATCCTGATTTGTGTTCCTGGGTTATAAATGTCATTTCCTAATTGGTTCTGTCATAAAACATGGGGAAAGTTTATTAAACTTCAAAAACTTTGGTTTTGCAGGACATCCCACCATAGAACATTTTGCTATAGTTTTTCAATGAATGGGTTGTTGTAGATTTTTTCAGGCTATATGGCCATGGTCTAGAGGCATTCTCTCCTGACATTTCGCCTGCATCTATGGCAAGCATCCTCAGAGGTAGTGAGGTCTGTTGGAAGTAGGAAAAAGGGTTTATATATCTGTGGAAAGACCAGGGTGGGACAAGGAACTCTTGTCCTTTCAATGACTATTTCATAGAGTTTCAACCAATTCAACCTAGCTTGTGGCATCCACAAAAACAATGTTTCTGGAGTATAACAACTAACTTCGAAGTCAGGAAATTTCAGAGACCTCAGATGCATTTGATTATTTATTATCCCCCCTTTCCTCCATCAAAATTGGTACTTGTTATTTAAGAGGACAACACAATTAAAGTAAACCTTGTTTGGTTCTACACTGGAGAATGAATGCATTTTGACCCCAGTTTACCTCAATGCTAGGGAACCCTGAGAGTTGTAGCTTTCTAAGGCAGCAGCGTTCTCTCTGGCAGAAAAGGTAAAGCCTTTGTAAAACTACAGCTTCCCATAGCGCTGAGCCATGGCAGTTGAATGGGTGTTAAACTGCAATCACTACCTGCCAAAGTGACACAAAGCAATGTTTTGGTTACTTTCTGAACTCAATTAATTTATTTATTATGTCAGGAACAAACCAAAACAGTTGTATTGCATTAAAAAATAACCAAACAAACAAAACAAAGTTTGCAGACTTGGTAATATATATTCTTTCTGGGATGTTGTAGGTTTTTTCGGGCTATATGGCCATGGTCTAGAGGCATTCTGTCCTGACGTTTCGCCTGCATCTATGGCAAGCATCCTCAGAGGTAGTGAGGTCTGTTGGAACTAGGAAAAAGGGTTTATATATCTGTGGAATGACCAGGGTGAGACAAAGGACTCTTGTTTGCTGAAGCTAGGTGGGAATGTTTCAACTGATCACCTTGGTTAGCATGTAATGACCTGACAATGCCTGGAGCAAACTTTTGTTGAGAGGTGATTAGATGTCCTTGTTTGTTTCCTCTCTGTTGTGCTGTTGCGATTTTAGAGTTTATTTAATACTGGTAGCCAGATTTTGTTCATTTTCATGTTTCCTCCTTTCTGTTGAAATTGTCCACATGCTTCTCGTGGATTTCCATGGCTTCTCTGTGTAGTCGGACATGGTGGTTGTGAGAGAACACAGCATTTCTGTGTTCTCAAATAAAATGCTGTGTCCAGGTTGGTTCATCAGGTGCTCTGCTATGGTTGATTTATTCTTTCCATGGCTCGTGTTCTCCAATGTGCCAACAGAGGGCAGCCTTGTTCCATGGCAGCTTCTGCAAAGGTTGGTTGTTGCTTGCTTGCTCCATCTATGCTTGAAAGTGTACAAGGTGTGTCTACACCATAGAATTAATACTGTTTTGCACTGCTTTAACTGCCTTGGCCCAATGTGATGAAATCCTGGGGGAGGAAGTTTGGTGAAACACTAACCCTCTTTAGCAGAAAAGGCGAAGACCTGGCAAAACCACAACTCCCAGGATTTCTTCGTATTGAACCATGGCAGTAAGTGGGGCCAAACTGCATTAAGACTACAGTGTAGGTGCACAGCATAAATGAGAAACCCTACAGTCCTTCACAGAGGAATCTCCTGAACCTAGGAGATCAGCAGGGCCACCTGTTACCATGGTGTACCTGGAACACAGGTAAGTTCATAAAGATGGACGAGGTTTGAATGAAAAGTAATGCCTACACCTTCGTAACTCCTCAACAGATAGCAGTACTGGTATACGGCAGGTACTGGCTTGTTCAGTAGACTCTCCTCTACAGTTCCCTTTTGGCGGGAACCCTTAGCATTGAATGGTTGTGTTGTTAAAGTGTGAAGTATGGATCCCTGTGCAGACAGTCAGTCAATGCAACTTAAGCAATGTGCAGTCATTGAATTCTTGACAGCAGAAAGTGTCACCCCAAAGGAGATTCAATAGAGAATGCAAGCTGTTTATGGTGATTGTGTTGATATGAGTGCTGTGCATTGTTGGGCGAGTAACTTTAAAGATGTTGAGGTGGGAACATCTGACTTGCGTGACAAGCAAAGAGTTGGACGTCCTGTGACAGCAACCACCGAGTTTCACAAGCAAAAGGTTGACAAATGGATTCAGGATGATCGTCGTATCACTCAGAGAGAAATTTCAAGCACAATCGGCATTTCACAAGAACGTGCTGAGTAAAATGTAATATCCCCTTTATGTCACCAATGTAGTATATAGTCTGTGAATCTACCTTCTTTCTCTGTAAAGTGCCTAATATTTATTTATTTATTTATTGTCGAAGGCTTTCATGGCCGGAATCACTGGGTTGTTGTAGGTTTTTTCGGGCTGTATGACCATGTTCTAGAGGCATTCTCTCCTGATGTCTCTCCTGCATCTATGGCAAGCATCCTCAGAGGTAGTGAGGACACTCTTCTCCAGGATGAGGAGAAACCATTGATCAGTACTTTTTGGGTTCAGCCAATTAACCCAATCCTCATAGGTTCGACTCATAGAATCATAGAATCCTAGAGTTGGAAGAGACCTCATGGGCCATCCAGTCCAACCCCATTCTGCCAACAAGCAGGAAAATCACATTCAAAGCACCCCAACAGATGGCCATCCAGCCTCTGCTTTAAAACTTCCACCACACTCCGGGGCAGAGAGTTCCAATGCTGAACAGCTCAATCAACCTAACACAGTAGTATCCTTGTCCAGCCCACATTTTATTGCAACAATATCATGGGGGAAATTGTTGAAATCAAGGTACATGGCATTATTCCTATCTATCTAAGAGTAGAATTGTCCAACCCACTTTTAATGCAAGAATATCATGGGGTTGAAATCAAGAGGCACTCCATCCACAGCATTTCCTTCACCTACCAAACTGACTCCATCATCATACACCTTTGGGGACTGTGTCAAAAAGTTTTACTAAAATCAAGATATACCACATCCACAACTCTATGCGTCTTCCTCCTCTCTTTAGACTCTTTCTCACAGGTAGTTGTCCTCATTGTCCTCCTCGTTGTCCATTCCTCCTCCTTCTTCTTCCTCCTCCTCCCCGTCATGTGCCAGGGCTTCAATGTCATGGGTGATGTCCGTGATCATGCGGTTGAAGGCTTCCGACTCAGAGTGCATGGACCAGCTGTCGTAGCTGCGCACGGCTGAGGCCGAGGTGTTGCTCATGCTCCGCTTGATGCGCCCGAAGCTGTCGGTCATGATGCCCCCTTCACGGATGCCTATGTTCTCCAGGAAGCCCTCAAAGTAGCCGATGTCCTGGTCGGGAATGAACGGCCGCATTCCTAAGGAGAGAGAGAAAGAGCCAGAATTCATCCCAGGGTTTCATCTCTTTTTTTCAATGTAGACTCATATAAAGTTCAATGCAGCTGAACTGCATTAAATAGGTCTACACCAGGCATGGTCAAGCTTTGGCCTTCCAGGTGTTTTGGACTTCAACTTTGACAATTCCTAACAGTTGGCAGGTTGTTAGGGATTGTGGGAGTTAAAAGTCCAAAACACCTGGAGGGCCGAAATTTGGCCAGATGATATAGCTGATATAGGAAGAACAACAGGAATAATAGAATCATAGAATTATAGAATCCTAGAGTTGGAAGAGACCTCATGGGCCATCCAGTCCAACCCCATTCTGCCAAGAAGCAGGAATATTGCATTCAAATCATCCCTGACAGATGGCCATCCAGCCTCTGTTTAAAAGCTTCCAAAGAAGGAGCCTCCACCACACTCCAGGGCAGAGAGTTTCACTGCTGAACGACTCTAACAGTCAGGAAGTTCTTCCTCATGTTCAGATGGAATCTCCTCTCTTGTAGTTTGAAGCCATTGTTCCATTGCGTCCTAGTCTCCAGGGAAGCAGAAAACAAGCTTGCTCCCTCCTCCTCCCTGTGGCTTCCTCTCACATATTTTTATACATGGCTATCATATCTCCTCTCAGCCTTCTCTTCTTCAGGCTAAACATGCCCAGCTCCTTAAGCCACTCCTCATAGGGCTTGTTCTCCAGACCCTTGATCGTTTTAGTCACCCTCCTCTGGATACATTCCAGCTTGTTAATATATCTCTTGAATTGTGGTGCCCAGAATTGGACACAATATTCCAGGTGTGGTCTAACCAAGGCAGAATAGAGGGGTAGCATTACTTCCCTAGAAGGCTCCTCTTGATGCAGGCCAAAATCCCATTGGCTTTTTTTGCCGCCACATCACATTGTTGGCTCATGTTTAACTTATTGTCCACGAGGACTCCAAGATCTTTTTCACTTGACTGAAACTCAAGACTGTATGATTCGGGAGTTAGGAGTTGGCTGAGAATAGAAGCAAAGAGAGCCAGGTAAGCCTTCATCTTTGAGATGAACAAAAGGTCTACTGAACTGAAAAGGTTTTGCAGCGCATGCTCAGATTGTATGAAGGAAGGAAGAGGTGAAGGGGGAAGGAGGAGGAGGTAGTAACATGAGTATGGTGTGAGTTTCAGAAACTTACTTACTTAGGCAATCCCTCGTTGTCTGAGTAGGATTGTCTTCCAAGATCGGTGTCCTGGCGGTGGGTCCGTAGGTGACTGTGGAGCCCTATTCTTGACCTGCATATTCCCCCACAGCGAGGACATTGGCTTCCAGGTGGAAAACAGTCCTGGTCACGGTTGGCTTGACATGCCTTCCTCTTGGCACGTTTCTCTCTTTCGCCCTCTATTTGTGCCTCTTCAAATTCTACACCACTGCTGGTCACAGCTGACCTCAACGGCCAGGGCTTCCCAATTCTCAGTGCCAATGCTGCAGTTTTTAAGGTTGGCTTTGAGCCCATCTTTACATCTCTTTTCCTGTCCAACAACATTCGTTTTCCGTTCTTGAGTTCGGAGTAGAGCAACTGCTTTGGGAGACGGTGGTTGGGCATCCGGACAACGTGGTCGGTCCAGCGGAGTTGATGGTGGAGGACCATCGCTTCAATACTGGTGGTCTTTGCTTCTTCCAGCACGCTGACATTTGTCCGCTTCTCTTCCCAAGAGATTTGCAGGATTTTTCAGAGGCAGTGCTGATGGAATCGTTCCAGGAGTTGCATGTGATTTCTGTAGACAGTCCATTTCTTGCAGACGTAAAGCAGGGTTGGGAGGACAATAGCTTTATAAACAAGCACCTTGGTCTCTCTACGGATGTCTCGATCCTCAAACACTCTCTGCTTCATTCGGAAAAATGGTGCACTCACAGAGCTCAGGCGGTGTTGTATTTCAGTGTCAATGTTAACTTTGGTGGAGAGGTGGCTGCCAAGGGAGCGGAAATGCTCAACCTTTTCTAATGTTACACCATTAAGCTGTATTTCTGGCATTGGAGAGGGATTATCTGGTGACTGCTGGAAGAGCACTTTGGTTTTCTCGATGTTCAATGACAGGCCGAGCTTCTCGAATGCTTCTGTGAAGGTGTTTAGAGTGGCTTGTAGGTCTTCTTCTGAATACGCACAGACGACGTTGTCATCAGCATATTGGAGTTCTATAACAGATGTTGTTGTAACCTTGGTTTTGGCTTTCAGTCTGCTGAAGTTAAATAGCTTGCCAAAAACTTACCGTATGTATAAAAGCTGCTGCCCTTTCCTTTCTCTGTGTGGTACTTTCCTGGCTTGATTAATTGCACAGGTCTACCCTTTAGTTACTCTGCAGAATAAACTATTGTAATCATATCTATTCGTTTCTTGGCTTAATTGGGAACACAGGCTAGGAATTAAGGCATTGTGCAAACAGTGTCCTGCTTACCCAAGAGCAGAAACTTCCGCTTTTCCCCATAGAGTCGGAGCAGGCCCGCACAGTAACTCTCAACCGCCAGCCCCATCCGGTATTCCCGGAGCAAGAGTGCAAACTGTTGGATCTCCTGCGGGGTCAGCTTGTTCCTCAGCTGTGGGGAAAGAAGACACCGGTGGACAGTCATCGCCCAGCAAAGTTTCCAGAGTATCCAAAAAGTCCTTTGGCTTTTCCTCTGTTTCCTTATCTTCCCCCATTTCCCTTTCCTTGCAAGCCAACCCACAATTGGTGAGTCTCATGGCTTTTGTGTTGTTGTTGTTGTTTTTGTTGTTGTTGTGTGTCTTCAAGTTGCTTCCAACTTTTGGCATCATGAGGTGTCAAACCTATCGTAAGGTTTTCTGGGACTGAGAGAGTGTAACCTTCACAATGCCATGCTGGATCTCTCGTACTTATTCTTTCTTTTCCTATCTTGCTTCCTTCTCTCCTTTATCCTTCTTCCTCTTTCTTCCTCACTCCCCTTCTTCACTATTCTTTCCCTAGTTAATTATTATTACTTCTTAATTCCCCCTCTTTCTATTTCTTATTTTTATAGTATGTTACAAACATTCTGTTCTTATTGTTTATCACTAGATGTCCCCTGCCACATGTTCCTGTGGCCCAGTCTGTATGTATGTGTTTTGTGTGTGTATATATGTGTTTATATTTGTGTACAGGTGTACAGCCCTCGCCTGAGGGCTGAGAAAAGTGGTATATAAATAAAGTAAATAAATAAGTAAATAAATAAATAAATATGTGTGTTTGTGTTATACACACACACACACACACATATGGGTGTATATATGTGTGTGCATATGTGTGTATATGTGTGTGTATATATTTGTGTGTTTATATGTGTATATGTGCATTGTGTGTGCTTGTCTATATGCATATTTGTGTATATATATGTATGTATGTGTATATGTATATTTGTGTGCATGTGTATATGTATATATGTGTGTATGCATATATGTGTATATTTGTGTGTATATATGTATGTATATGTATGTGTGTTTATATTTGTGTGTGCTTGTGTATATGTATATGTGTATATGTGTGTATATGTATATATATGTGTGTATATATATATATATATATATATATATATATATATACACACACACACACATTGTTTATGTGTATATGTACCCATAGAGGTACGATCAGCCCCTTCGCTGATGGTGTTTCGGAAAAGATTGAAGACATGGATGTTTAAACAAGCATTCGGTTAATCCGTTGTAACGAATTGTGATGACTAAGGATTGGTTATACACGGACGATGAATTTTGGATTACGATTCCAGTTATGAGATGCATAGGATTGTTATTGGTGGCCCAATAATTTGTACTGTATATGTGTTTTATGCTTTTAACTGAATATTGTTTTTTAAATGTTGTAAACCGCAATGAGTCGCCGATTTAGGCTGAGATATTAGCGGTATACAAGTGCATTAATAAATAAATAAATAAATAAATAAATAAATATATGTATGCGTGTGTATGTGTATATGTATATATGGTGTATTTCTGGGGTTTTGAAGTCCGTTATGCTGGTTTTGTGTGTGTGTATGTTTTCAGGAATGATAAACACTTGTTGAACTGTTAGGTGTATTGTGTCCAAATTTGGTGTAAATTCATCCAGTGGTTTCTGAGTTATGTTTCTCTCACAAACAAACAAACAAACATACATACATCATATATATATATATATATATATATATATATATATATATATATATATAATATTCCTTCTTTCCTTCCTTCTCCCAGCCCAAGTCAGTTTTCTTTTTGTCGTGTCAGGAGTGATTGCAAGTCACTCCTGGTGTGAGAGAATTGGCCGTCTGCAAGGACGTTGCCCAGGGGATGCCTGGATGATTTTTGATGTTTTATCATCCTTGTGGGAGGCTTCTCTCATGTCCCCGCATGAGGAGCTGGAGCTGATAGAGGGAGCTCATCTGCCTCTCCCCGCATTTGAACCTGCGACCTGTCGGTCTTCAGTCCTGCTGGCACAGGGGTTTAACTCACTGTGCCACCAGGGGCTCCTGCCCAAGTCAGTGAGTGTTGGGTAGTGTTTTATGAAGTGTTCATCGATTTAAAAGGTTGTGTACTGTTAATAGGTTTCTAATAGTTTTAACCATTTGTTTTTAATAGTCATTTGAGTCTACACCAGGCATGGGCTAACTTGGGCCCTCCAGGTGTTTTGGACTTCAACTCCAACAATTCTTAACATCCGGTATAATGTGGTTTCAAACTGCATTATATGGCAGTGTCAATGGAGCCAAGAAAGCCTCCCTCTCCACCCTTTGACACCATAACTCACCGTGACCATGTAGTCCTGCAGTTGCTCCAGGCCAGCACTGCTCTGGTCACTCCCACTGCATGCGGTGGCCAGGCTGTGGTGGGACCGGTGGAAGGAGGGCGAGGAGCCACCACTGCCACCACCGTAGGCCTCAAAGGTTTCGTGGGAGCCATCGCTACGAGAGAGAAGGAACAAATAAGCCACTGCTGGAATGTGTCCAGAGGAGGGCAACTAAAATGATAAAGTGTCTGGAGAACAAGCCCTATGAGGAACATCTTAAAGAGCTGTTTGAAGCCATTGTTCCGCGTCCTCATTTCCAGGGCAGCAGAAAACAAGCTTGCTCCCTCCTCCCTATGACTTCCTCTCACATATTTATAGATGCCCCTCATCATGTCTCCTCTCAGCCTTCTCTTCTTCAGGCTAAACATGCCCAGCTCTTTAAGCCACTCCTCATAGGGCTTGTTCTCCAGACCCTTGATCATTTTAGTTGCCCTCCTCTGGACACATTCCAGCTTGTCAATATCTCTCTTGAATTGTGGTTCCCAGAATTGGACACAATATTCCAGGTGTGGTCTAACCAAGGCAGAATAGAGCATGGGCAGCATGACTTCCCTAGATCTAGACACTATGCTCCTCTTGATGCAGGCCAAAATCCCATTGGCTTTTTTTTGCTGCCACATCACATTGTTAGCTCATTTTTAACTTGTTGTCCACGAGGACTCCAAGATCTTTTTCACACGTACTGCTCTCGAGCCAGGCATCATCGTCCCCCATTCTGTATCTTTGCATTTCGTTTTTCCTGCCAAAGTGGAGTATCTTGCATTTGTCCCTGTTGAACTTCATTTTGTTAGTTTTTGCCCATCTCTCTAATCTGTCAAGATCATTTTGAATTCTGCTCCTGTTTCTGGAGTATTATTATTATTATTATTATTATTCTGGAGTACTATTATTATTCTGTCTTCTGGAGCACCTTTTTGACTGTTGCTGTAATGGTTGGGGGATTGTGGGTGTGGCAGTCCAAAAAGAAAAGCCATCACCAGACTTGGAAGAACTCTCAATGAATCCCATGTGCCATTGGTTGTATTTCAGAGGAAGAAACTGACAAAGCACCTTGTCGATTCCCTGCCTAAGAAAAGCCCAGTCAATTGGTAACTTGAAAGCATGTACACACTCCTGTGCACTGATTATCCCCCAATTTGCATTGTTCTGGAACAGTTGTTCCCAACCTGCTGTTCGCAGACCACCAGTGGTCCGCAAGAACTAAAATATGGTCTGCGCCCACACTGTTACTACACTGTAGCAACGGGAGCAACAGGTCTCGTGAAACCCTCTTATAGTGTTTTAACCTTTAAAGCCCTCAACGGTTCTGGCCCAGACTACCTTTCCGAACGGATCTCCTGCCATGAACCATCACAAAGTTTAAGATCTTCAGGAGAGGCCCTGCTCTCGATCCCACCACTATCACAAACACAGTTGATGGAGACGGGAGACAGGGCCTTCTCAGCAGTGGCCCCCCGCCTATGGAACGTCCTCCCTAGAAATATCAGATTGGCCACCTCCCTCTTGTCTTTTAGAAGGAAAATCAAGACTTGGTGATGGAACCAGTGAGCAGCAAGTGGAAGAAGATCACACAACTTATGGCAATGAATTGACCCAGACTGCTTTTTGGAATTCGATTTTAATGGATGTGTCTTAATTAATTGTTTTAATCGTTGTTTTGATTTTTAATACTTTGATTGTACTGTGGTTGTTTTTATGATGCTAGCATCGTAGGATGCTTTTGTTAGGCCGCCCTGAGTCCCCCTTTGGGGGGAGAAGGATGGGGTATAAATATAGGAAATAAATAATTAATAAATAATAGTGCCGAGGCTTATTAAATATGGTTTTCTGCAGGCGAGCAGATTATTACCTCTGGATGGCATATGTTCTGTATCAGAAACTAGAGTTGATGTGGTTTATCCAATGCAATTTTCTAAATCAGCACCCCAAATAACCAAACTAAATCTAAAGTTGACAAAAAACTGATTCGTAGCCCTTTGGGTACTAATGGTGGAGAGTGGTCCTTGGTCAGAAAAAGATTGGGAACCCCTGCACTGGAAAGACCCTGCCGTTCTTTGGGCTAATGTTTGTCAGGATACCTTCAGAACATGGAAATCAATCCACCCATCACCCACGGATTCTCCAGCTCTTTCCATTGAGAGGAGCAAGACTTACAAAGAGCTGCAACAGCTAAAGTCGGCGTCATATCCGTACGTCCCGTCAGTCCGACAGCTTTCACCTGGGAGCAAACAAGGCGAGAGGGGTGAGTTCTTGGGATGGCATTAGAGGCAGAGACGTGGATTTGCTCACCTCCAGTCCTCCTTTGCCCACTTCCTCACCTGCCCAATAATCCACCTGGGTGAGTATTTCAAGTTTCTGAACTATCTTCAAAGGCAGTCCCACGTAGAGAGCGTTGCAGTAGTCCAAGTGGGATGTGACTAAGGCATGGACTACCATGGCCAGATCTGGCCATGGCAGTTCTTCTACTGCTGCTCACAGGAGACATAAATGGGCCAGATGACCCAGTTTAAGGAAAGCCCCTCCATTCACAAATACTCACTCCGGCTGGATAGCCAAGGACGCTTGGGTGTGGATGCGTAATGGTAGCCGGCCCGGTCCACACACTCAATGGTTTGGTCGCCGTAAATTATTTGGAAAACTTGGCAGATAAGAGCGCAGGATTCCTCAGCTGTGTCCTACATCCCGGGGAAGAAACAGTAATCAGTTCTGTATTCCAAAGTTATCCAAGCATATTCAGGGTTGGAACCATCTTAATATTTTTAAGGCTACCATGAATGGACAGGAAAAGCAAGGAATTGCTTGTTTGAAAATGGAGAGTAAAGCTTACTTTTAAGAGCAATCAGAGTTTCTAATCCTTATGGAACCAGCTTCAGAGTGAAAATGGGTGGCCATGCCTGCTGAAAATTCAGAAGCCAGGGGAAACCTTGGATTGATTTCTACTCCATTTCCAGTGGTATAAATAAACTATGCAGAAGGATACCTATATACTTCAATTTAAGGACTTCCATATTTTAAAAAAAGTGGAATTTTTTTTGGTCGTGTCAGGAGCAACTTAAGAAACTGCAAGTCGCTTCTGGTGTGAGAGAATTGACTGTCTGCAAGGACGTTGCCCAGGGGACTACAAGGGATCGCCTAAGTAAGTAAAGTTATTATTACATTTATTACTTTATTATCGTTGTTGTTATTACCTTTATTATTTTACTCTATTATTACTGTTATTATGACTTTTCTATTATTCTTATAATTGTTATTATTATTATTATTACCTTTATAGTTTTACTCTATTATTATTGGAAGGATACGTAAGCACATTTACACTGAAGAAGGTTAAATAATGGTTTAATCAGAGTTGGGCAGTCTTACCTTAAATTACAGTTTTATGTAAATATTCCAAAACATTTAACCTACTGATGCCTCCATTAACGTCATTGTATTGGTGTCTATTTTTATTTTGGAATTTACCAGTAGCTGCTGCATTTCCCACCCTCGGCTTATACTCGAGTCAATCCATTTCCCCAGTTTTTTGTGGTAAATTAAGGTGCCTTGGTGTGCTGGCACGGCAGTGCCAGGAGATTTGAATTTCTTTTTCTTGCACTGATAGTTTGTATGAATTTATCTAGCCACGCATTTTGCAATCGGGTAGCTTCCCCAGGTTGCAGTCATAGGGCCAGCAACCTGGCTATCATCGTTAGAGTCTTTAGACCCGCCCCCTTTCCCAGTGTTTTGGAGGCAAAGGAGGACCTTTGTTCAGTCTCACTGTTTGAAGCCTTACAGCAGGACGTGTGGGATTCTCTTTCCCACCTGCACAAAGGCTTCACTTCTCACAGCTCTGCCGAGGGGAGTAAAGGGATAGTCCCACAGTTTTTGTTAGGGGAATACAGCCAGCCTTTGCTGGGGTAACAGGACAGTTCCTACAGCCTTCATGGAGTACTACTAAAGGACACCTTTCGGCTTGGCAGATCTACAGCATCCATTGTCTGGTAAGGGACCACTTGGGCTATCCATAAAGTAGCTTGGAGCTGGGAGTAGGGGCCTCACGCCAGCAAGGTAAAGAAAGATTGCCCAGGGAGGGGTCAGAAGATTTCCCTAAGGAAGAAAGGAACAGTTTACCACCAGTTGCCTGCCCTTGATAGCAGATTGAGGAAGCTACCTGTTTTCCAAGGTTATAAAGTGTTTAATTCATTTGTTTGAAGATTTAAGCCCAAATAAAGAACTTTGTTGAACTTACTTTGCGCCTCAATAGAACTTTGTGTTGGGAAATCTAAGGGGCCCTTCAGCTGAGGCACCCCGGCGTCCCGTTGGGCATACAGAAGGCAAGTCCAGTAAACAGACATTATTTCAGGCCCAGCGTGTGACAGCACACTTTGCTTTTTTTTCCGGGTCGGCTTATACTCGACTATATACGGCAGTGGTTCTCAACCTTACTAATGTCGCGACCCCTTAGTACAGTTCCTCATGTTGTGGTGACCCCCAACCATAACATTATTTTCGTTGCTACTTCATAACTGTAATTTTGCTATGGTTATGAATGGTCATGTAAATATCTGACATGCAGGATGCACAAATGCCCAATACACCCAAATTTGATTACTGGTGGGGTTGGGGGGATTGATTTTGTCATTTGGGAGTGTTGGAGTTGCTGGGATTTATAGTCCACCTAAAATAAAAGAGGCTTCTGCACTCCACCAGTGATGGAATTGAATCAAATTTGGCACACAGAATTCCCATGACCAACAGAAAATACTGGAAGGGATTGGTGGGCATTGACCTTGAGTTTTGGAGTTGTAGTTCACCTACATCCAGAGAACACTGTGGACTCAAACAATGATGGATCTGGATCAAACTTGGCACGAATACTCAGCAGGGGCAGGTCAACCCATTACGCAAAGTAAGCATTTGCAGTATAGTAGATTTTGCCCAGGGGCGTTCTTGAGGCGCTCTTGGGGGAAAATAGACCTTGACATATGCAAGTTGTAGTTACTGGGATGTATAGTTCACCTACAATCAAAGAGCATTCTGAACTCCACCAATGATGGAACTGAACCAAATATGGCACACAGAACTCCCACAATGAACAGAAAATATATATCAATGATTGGTTGGGGGGAGGCGCCAAAATACTGTTTGCTTACCATTGAAAATTACCTAGGGCCGCCTCTGATACTCAATATTCCCAATTTTTTTTTTGTCGTGTCAGGAGCAACCGCTCCTGTTGTGAGAGAATTGGCTGTCTACAAGGACGTTGCCCAGGGGATGCCTGGATGATTTTTGATGTTTTATCATCCTTGTGGGAGGCTTCTCTCATGTCCCCGCATGAGGAGCTGGAGCTAATAGAGGGAGCTCATCCGCCTCTCCCCGGATTCGAACCTGCGACCTGTCGGTCTTCGGTCCTGTCGGCACAGTGCTTTAACCCACTGCGCCACCGGGGGCTCCATATTCCCAAATGTGAACACTGGAGGAGTTTGAGGAAAATAGACCTTGCCATTTGGGAGTTGTAGTTATTGGGATTTATAGTTCACCCACAATGAAATAGCATTCTGATCCCCACCAACGATAGAATTAGACCAAACAACACAGAACCCCCATGACCAACAGAAAACACTGTGTTTTCTGATAGTCTTTGGTGACCCCTCTGACATCCCCTTACGACCCCCACAGGGGTCCCGACCCCCAGGTTGAGAAACACTGATATACGGTAATACAAGTAAATTGGTTGGAAGGAAAGTGGGGAGATAGATAGAGGAATGGATGCGTACTCGGTTGGCCACGGCCAGGATGACCAGGTTGCAGTAGGCTTCAGGGCTGGGCTCCTTGGGGTCAAGGGGGTTTCCGCCCGTGTTCCTGCGCTCCCAGCTGCCGCAGGTCTTGCCTCTCTCCCAGCTCCCACTGTAGGCCTGCCGCTCCCAGCTGCCCCCGCCTTTGACCCCTGGCCGGCGCTCCCAGCTCCCGCTGTAGGTCTGGCGACGCTCCCAGCTGCCGAAAGGGCGACCTCCTCCTCCTCCTCCTCCGGTGGCCCTCTGCCTCGTCTCCCAGCTGCCGGTGCCCTGCTTCCTCTCCAGGCTGCCCCCTCCTCCGGCCCGGCCCTCCGGCCCACTGCGGGCCATCTTCCAGTCCAGGCTGCAGATGGTGTGCCGGCGCTCCATGGTGCCTCCCAGCGGACGGGGCTCCATGGGGCGCTTCTCCAGGAACTTCTTCTCCTGCTTGCTGGCTGGGTAGATGTCTGAGTTGCTCCCGGAAGGGACAGGGTCCACCCCCAAGCCTGGAGAAGAAACAGAGAATTACCCGAATTGACTCGAGTCTAACGCACCATCGAATCTAACACGGATCTCTATTTTCAAAACCCTGAAACTGAAGAGACATAGGTTGGAATAACTGAAATCTGTGCTATTTGCATTTGCTCAACAAATGCAAAGCACCCAGTAGGTGCTAGAAACAATATCATACGAAAGCTGACTGGCACAACCTGGGGATCACAACCAGACACAGTGAAGACATCTGCCCTTGCGCTATGCTACGCTGCTGCTGAGTATGCATGCCCAGTGTGGAACACATCTCACCACACTAAAACAGTGGATGTGGCTCTTAATGAGACATGCCGCATTATCACGGGGTGTCTGCGCCCTACACCACTGGAGAAATTACACTGCTTAGCCGGTATTGCACCACCTGACATCCGCTGGGAAGTAGCAGCCAATAGTGAAAGGACCAAGGCAGAGACATCTCCAGCTCATCCCCTGTTTGGGTATCAGCCAGCATGTCAACGACTTAAATCAAGAAACAGTTTCCTAAGATCTACAGAGACACTCGCTGGAACACCCCAGCAAGTGAGAGTCCAAAAGTGGCAGGCTCAAACCCAGAACCTCAATCAATGGCTGATACCAAATGAGAGACTCCCCCCTGGGCACACAGAAGCCTTTTTGGAAGGCGCTGAACGGACTGCGCTCTGGCACCAAGAGATGCAGAGCCAACCTTAAGAAATGGGGCTACAAAGTGGAATCCACGACATGCGAGTGTGGAGAAGAGCAAACCACTGACCACCTGCTGCAATGCAACCTGAGCCCTGCCACATGCACAATGGAGGACCTTCTTGCAGCAACACCAGAGGCACTCCAAGTGGCCGGCTACTGGTCAAAGGACATTTAATCAGCTACCAAGCTTGCAAATTCTGTGTTTTGTCTGTTTGTTTGTTTGTTTGCTTTTGTTAAAAATGTAGTACAAATGTCTGGTTGCTGATGACACGATAAATAAAATAAATAACAAATGCAAATAGCACAGATGAAAACGGAATGGCTTGACAATGTCATTTTATGTTTTTAATGCTTTTTACATGGGCCAGAGGTTTAGCACAGCTGGTAAATCACCAGTAACTATAAGATCTATCAACCGAAAGGTTACAAGTTCGAAGCCCCTGGTCGGCATGAACAACCAACCATCAGCCCTGCTCACTATTTACCTAAGCAGTTCGAAAACAGCTTTAGCTGTAATTGGAGAAATTGAGTACCTATAAAAGCGGGGGAGGTGTTTTATGACACCATAAAGAAAGAAGATCAGAAAATGTTAGGCGACCAAAAGGAAGGAGAAAGTCCTGATGGATCTTCATCATAGAGGATGGAGCGACAGCACCCCCTGTGGCTGGACTCGAGCCCAACCTTCCACGGCACCAAAACAGCTACACACTGAGTCAAAACAAACCACCTCCTTCTGTTCTGTCTGTCTGTGTATTGTCTATACAAAGCGGCATTGAATGTTTGCCGTGTATTTGTAGTGTGATCTGCCCCGAGTCCCCTTTGGTGTGAGAAGGGCAGAATATAAAGTGTTGTTGTTGTTGTTGTTGTTGTTTTATAAGATGCGTTTAATGTTTTTAATTTTGTTTTATGATCATTGTGGCATTGAATTGTGTCAGTGTACGCGGCCTTGAGTCGCCTCCGGGTTGAGAAAGACGGCATAGAAATGCAGTAAATAAACAAATAATAAATATTTAACAAACTCGAGAGCAGTATGTGTGAAAAAGATCTTGGAGTCCTCGTGGGGAACAACAATGAGCCAGCAATGTGATGTGGCGGCAAAAAAAGCCAATGGGATTTTGACCTGCATCAATAGGAGCATAGTGTCTAGATCTAGGGAAGTCATGCTCCCCATGCTCTATTCCGCTTTGGTTAGACCACACCTGGAATATTGTGTCCAATTCTGGGCACCACAATTCAAGAGAGAGATTGACAAGCTGGAATGTGTCCAGAGTAGGGCGACTAAAATGATCAAGGGTCTGGAGGACAAGCCCTATGAGGAGCGGCTTAAGGAGCTGGGCATGTTTAGCCTGAAGAAGAGAAGGCTGAGAGGAGACATGATAGCCATGTATAAATATGTGAGAGTAAGTCACAGGGAGGAGGGAGCAAGCTTGTTTTCTGCTGCCCTGGAGACTAGGACGCAATGGAACAATGGCTTCAAACAACAAGAGAGGAGATTCCATCTGAACATGAGGAAGAACTTCCTGACTGTGAGAGCCGTTCAGCAGTGGAACTCTCTGCCCTGGAGTGTGGTGGAGGCTCCTTCTTTGGAAGCTTTTAAACAGAGGCTGGATGGCCATCTGTCAGGGGTGATTTGAATGCAATATTCCTGCTTCTTGGCAGAATGGGGTTGGACTGGATGGCCCATGAGGTCTCTTCCAACTCTTTGATTCTATGATTCTATGAAACTTGCTAATTTTTTAACAGGTGTGCTCAGTTCAACAACTGCAAATGTGTATTAACCACTGCTTTGATTTTTGTGTATTGCTAATTGTCTAATAATAATAATAATAATAATAATAATAATAATAATAATAATGCGACTGAGGGGGGAAAGGAAGGGGCCTGAGGCTGTTAGGAATGATGGGAGTTGAAGTCCAAAATATCTAGATCAAGAGAAGGAGCAGATCCCCTTCACACAGTAACTAGACCGACAAAGCTACAACTGGAAGTCTCCCCACGTTGATGCCCAATATCCTTTTGATGTGTGACAGTGCACACATTCTTACAAATGCAGTCTCTCGGTGTTTGATCAAGACTTGGCTGACTCGATTCTCCCTCATCTGCTTTCAACAAGCGGCTCGAAGGAGCGCGGATTTGCACAATAAAGGAATGTTTGCTAGCAATGTTGGTGGAAATAAAAGACTGATGTGAATTTTTAAAAGGCAAGCCAGGCTGTTGTAGTAGAGCAACTTGCAAATCCTGCAAAGGGAGAGGGCTGTTCTGTTCATTTAAAAATAAAAAGAAAGATAAAAATATATACCTTGATAGATCATACAAGAAAACAGCTAGCAGGGTGTTGAGGCTCTCTTCCTTGGGCATTGCTCCCTCCAATAAAAATGCCACCCCATTTAATTTCCTGTCCGTCCCCAAATTTATTTGGGGGTGCAAAATTATTATTCTGTGGGTGCAATGCTCTTGTTTTGCCCCTCCACACACCTATATTGTACCCCTACCATTAGAGACAATTTGTGCAAAATGTGCCCAAATTATTTAGGGTGCATCTATACTAGGTATGGGCAAACCCAGGCCCGGGGGCCAGATGCAGCCCCTTGGGCTCTTTTCTCAGGCCCTCCTCTTATTATCTTACCCTTCCTTCTTTCCTTCTCTCTTCCCTTCCTCCTTCCCTCCCTCTTTCCCCTTCCCTTCCACCCTTTCATCCTTTCCTCCTTCCTTCCATTTTGTCTTTCCTTCCTTCTCTCTTTCCTTCCTCTTTACCTCCTCCCCCTCCCTCCCTTCCCTATTGTCTTTTCTTCCTTCTCTCTTTCCTTTAGCCTTTCCTTCCATCCTTCCATCCATCCTTATCTTACTTCCTTCACTTTTTCTTTCCTCCCTCCCTCCTTCCCTTTTGTCTTACTTTCCTTCACTCCTTCTCTTTTCCTCTTCCTCCTTCCTTTCCACCCTTTAGTCCTTCTTTCCTTCCATCCCTCTTTCCCGCTCCCTCCTTCCTTCCCTTCCGCCCTTTCATCTTTCTTTCTTTCCTTCCTTCCCTCTTGTCTTTCCTTCCTTCTCTTTCCTCCCTCCCTTTATCCCTCTTTATTCTTCCATCCCCCCTTCCACCCTTTGTTCCTTTCTTTCCCTTTGTCTTTCCTTCCTTCCATTAATCCTTCCCTCCATCCCTTCCTTTCCTTCCTTCCTTCTCTTTTCCCTTCCTCCTTCCCTTCCTTCCTTCCCTTTTGTCTTTCCTTCCTTCTCCCTTTAGCCTTTCCTTCCTTCCTTTGATCCTTCCCTCCCTCCATCCATCCCTTCCTTCATTCCTTCTCTTTTCCCTTCCTCCTTCCCTTCCTTCCCTTTTGTCTTTCCTTCCTTCTCTTTCCTTTAGTCTTTTCCTTCCCTTCCTCCTTCTCTTCCTCCTTCCCTTCCTTCCTTCCCATTTGTCTTTCCTTCCTTCTCCCTTTCCTTTAGCCTTTCCTTCCTTCCATTCATCCTTCCCTCCCTCCATCCCTTCCTTCCTTCTCTTTTCCCTTCCTCCTTCCCTCCCTCCCTCCCTTCCTTCCTTCCTTCCTTCCTTCCCTTTTGTCTTTCCTTCCTTCTCTCTTTCCCTCTTTCTCCTTCCATCCTTCCCTTCATATTATCACTGGGCACCCAATCCTCCTAGCAGGGAGTGCTTGAATACAGCCCCCAAGTTTGAAAATTTGCTCATGCCTGATCTATGTTGCAAAACTAATGCAAAACTAATACTTCAATGCTGTGGAATCCTGGGAGTTCCAGTTTTGCAAGGTCTTTACCTTCCTCTGCTCTCACCAAGGTAGACAGGCCTCCTAGGACTCCACAGACTACAGCCAAAACAGTTTGAGGGGAGTCAGCACCTTTGACACTTCCTTCAAAGAGGCAAACCCACCAGTTTTGAGGACCAGAAGGTGCAGCGCATCGTCCCGCAGGTAAGAGGCGGCCGCAATCTCATGAGTCGGGATGCGCAGGATGAGCTCCTCGTTGTCCCTCCAGGTCAGGAGGAGGCAGCGGGCCGAAAGGCTCAGGATGCTGTCCTGCTCCGGAGTGGTCTTCAGGGGAAGCTCCTTCAGTTGCTGCCGGAAAGACAGAGCCAAGGAAGAGTACTTTTAAAGGAAAGAGGTCCCTGTAGCTTCTAAGGAACCAACAACTGAATGAAAAACTGCTGGTGATTTTCCTCTGCTGCGCTACAAAGAGTGTCCTATCCTGCTGCATTGGTGTGTAGTTTGGTAACTGCACAGTGGCAGATAGGAAGGCGCTCCAAAGGGCCACCACTTCTGCACAGAGAATCATTGGTTGCTCCTTTTCTCCCCTCTTTGGAACAGGTTTATGTCAGAAATATTGAAAATTAGCAGTGTATTTTTAATTACAAAAAGTAATTAACCACATCTGACAAACCGCATCTCTCTCTACAGACCAACTCAGACACTGCGGTCATCGGAGGAGGTCCTCCTCTCAGTTCCACCCTCGTCCCAAGCATGGCTGGTGGGAACGAGAGAAAGGACCTTCTCCATGACTGCCCCCCACTTCTGGAACTCCCTTCCTAAGGAGTTAAAGATGGCCCCCTCCCTTCCCGCTTTCAAAAAAAGGCTGAAGACATATCTTTGCTCACTGGCTTACAAAGAGGAGAAATAGTAGTTGATAATACTACCATTATACCTCTGATTAATAGTTGCCATCTGTATCTGTGCCCTGCTCAACCCACCAGCTCAATAGACATCTTGAGCAATGATTAATCTATTTGCCCCAAAGAAATGGGAAATTGTCGAAGGCTTTCATGGCCGGAATCACTGGGTTGTTGTAGGTTTTTTCAGGCTATATGGCCATGGTCTAGAGGCATTCTCTCCTGACGTTTTGCCTGCATCTATGGCAAGCATCCTCGGAGATAGTGAGGTCTGTTGGAACTAGGGAAAAGGGTTTATATATCTGTGGAATGACCAGGGGTGGGACAAAGGACTCTTGTCTGCTGGAGCTAGGTGTGAATGTTTCAACTGACCATCTTGATTAACATTTGATGGCCTAGCAGTGCCTGGAGCAATCTTTTGCTGAGAGATGATTAGATGTCCTTGTTTGTTTCCTCTCTGTTGTTGTGCTGTTGTAAATTTAGAGTTTTTTTTAATACTGGTAGCCAGATTTTGTTCATTTTCATGGTTTCCTCCTTTATTATTATTATTATTATTAACTTTATTTGTACCCCGCGAGCATCTCCCGAAGGACTCGATGCGGCTTACACAGGCCGAAGCCATAAAACACAATACAATACAGAACATAACAAATAATAATAACAAAGCAAATCAATCAAAGCAAATCAAAATCAAAAATTAGCAAGACAGCAATAACAATACATCAAGACATATTAAAAACTGGTTTCGGCCGGCGAGAGGGGTACAAGGTTAAAAGTGCTGACATGATAGGAGGGGCGTAGGAATTAAAGTACGGTGTGCAGCAATGTTAATTGTGCTAAAGTGCTATTAGGGCTTGGGATGGAGATTCCTAATCCGAGAAGGCACAACGGAACAGCCAAGTTTTCAGATTCCTTCTGAAAACTGCTAGTGTTGGGGCCTGTTGGAGATCTTTTGGAAGGGCGTTCCAGAGTCGGGGGGCCGCCACGGAGAAGGCCCTGTCCCGTGTCCCCACCAAGCACGCTTGCGACGTGGGTGGGATCACGAGCAGGGCCTCCCCAGATGATCGAAGCGAGCGTGTGGGTTCGTAGATGGAGATACGGTCACGCAGGTAGGGTGGTCCCAAACTGTTTAGGGCTTTATAGGTGAGCACCTGCACCTTGAATTGGGCTCGGAAGATGAATGGCAGCCAGTGGAGCTCCTTAAACAGAGGGGTAGACCTCTCTTGATAATGAGCTCCAGTTAGCATCCTGGCTGCTGCACGCTGAACCAGTTGCAGTTTCCGAGCCGTCTTCAAGGGTAGCCCCACATAGAGCGCATTGCAGTAATCCATTCTAGAGGTGACCAAGGCGTGGACCACCCCGGCCAGGTCAGCCTTCACGAGGTATGGTCGCAGTTGGCGCACGAGTCTCAGTTGCGCGAAAGCCCTCCCGGATACCGCCGACACCTGAGCCTCAAGTGTAAGTGAAGAATCCAAGAGGACACCCAAACTGCGGACCTGAGGCTTCAGGGGGAGTGTAACCCCGTCCAACACAGGTGACCACCCTATACCCCGATCCGGCTTACGATCGACCATGAGGACCTCTGTCTTATCGGGATTGATCTTCAGCTTGTTCCTCCTCATCCAGATCGACACAGCGGCCAGGCACTCACCTAGCACCTGAGAGGCCTCCTTGGAGTTAGGTGGAAAGGAGTAGTAGAGTTGCGCGTCATCTGCGTAGAGATGGCACCCAACTCCAAAACTCCGGATGACCTCTCCCAGCGGTTTCATGTAGATGTTAAAAAGCATGGGAGACAGAATAGAGCCTTGCGGGACCCCACAGGACAAAGGCCAGGGGTCAGAGCAGGCGTCTCCCAGCTTCACCATCTGAGTTCGTCCCCCCAGGAAGGACTGGAGCCACGACAGAACCGTGCCCCCAAGGCCCATCCCGGAGAGACGACCCAGAAGGATACCATGGTCGATGGTATCGAAAGCCGCTGAGATGTCCAAGAGAACCAGCAGGGTCACACTCCCCCTGTCCAGCTCTCTGCGGAGGTCATCCACCAAGGCGACCAAGGCTGTCTCGGTGCCATGACCAGGCCTGAAACCAGACTGTGACTGATCTAGGTAGTTGGTGTCGTCCAGGAAACCCTGGAGCTGGGAGGCGACTACCCTCTCCAGCACCTTACCCAAAAAGGGGAGGTTGGAGATCGGCCTGTAGTTATTCAGCACCGTGGAGTCAAGGGAAGCTTTTTTTGATGAGTTGAAATTGTCCACATGCTGGACCACTTTCAAAACCACCATGTCAGACTACACAGAGAAGCCACTGAAATACACGAGCATGTGGACAATTTCAACAGAAAGGAGGAAACCATGAGAGGAAACAAACAGAATGCCTCTAGACCAGGGGTCCCCAAACTTTTTGAACAGAGGGCCAGGTCACAGTCCCTCAAACTTCTATATAAATAAAAATGTAATGTTCATTTGTGGGATTAACAGAACTCAAAAACCACTGGACGAATTGAAACCAATATTTGACACAAGACACCTAACAACCCAATGTATGTCCTTCACTCAAAAATTGATTTTGTCATTTGGGAGTTGTAGGTGCTGGGATTTATAGTTCACCTACAATCAAAGACCATTCTGAACCCCACCAACGATGGAATTGAATCAAACTTGGCACACAGTTCTCCCATGACGAACTGAAAATACTGGAAGGATTTGGTGTAGGTGAACTATAAATCCCAGAAACTACAACTCCCAAATGACAAAATGATTTTTTTTTAGTGAAGGACAGACATTGGGTTGTTAGGTGTCTTGTGTCCAAATTTGGTGTGAATTTGTCCAGTGGTTTTTGAGTTCTGTTAATCCCACAAACGAACATTACATTTTTATTTATATATCATTACCATCTGAGATATAACTTTTTATCCTAGAGGTGTAACTATATTGGTCAACTATTGGGTTTTATAGCTGCGTAGGGACTCAAACCCTGTTCTCCAGAATCCAAAAATTATTTGAAGTCTATTTATATCCCCATTCGATCTAATTCATGATT
Source organism: Anolis sagrei (assembly GCF_037176765.1). Lineage (NCBI taxonomy): Eukaryota > Metazoa > Chordata > Lepidosauria > Squamata > Anolidae > Anolis > Anolis sagrei. The sequence continues at coordinate 242,729,984 of NC_090024.1, read as the reverse complement.
TATCAACCCCAGTCCAACACATTCATTATAACTGCATTACTGTAAATGGTTACCCTTGCGGTGTCCAGGAGCTGCAACAGTTCATCTCGGCTGGAGGGATTCAAGGAGGTGTTGACCCAGGTCAAGTGGCCTAAAAACTGGAAAGGAGGAGAAGAAAATGATCTAAAAACTGATTGGGTTGCTGTGAGTTTTCTGGGCTGTCTGGCCATATTCCAGAAGCATTCTCTCCTGACGTTTCACCCACATCTATGGCAGGCATCCTCAGAGGTTGTGAGGTCTGATTGATTGAAGAGTGTCGTGTGGCAATTTCCAAAAATCTGGTTAGATGGGCATATTAGTGCATCTATCACACTGTAGAATTGATGCAGTTTGATACCACTTTAAAGGCTATGGCTCAATTTCAGGAGGAAACACACCACGGCATCATCTGGAGGGCCTAGAAAACTCCTAGACAAGGCATAATGTACATCTGCACCATAGAATTAGCACAGTTTAACCCCACTTTTACTCCCATGGTTCAATAGTATGGAACCAGACTAAGTCCTCTTTCCCAAACCCTTCCCAATGTACCCAGTAAGTGTGCATAACTCTGTGTAACATGATTTTTGTTCCTGAGCTATACATCCAGATGCTGGGTGCATACAGCAACTGGGTAGCTGTCTTGGCATTAAAAACTTTAATAGCGATGGTATATCCCAACCCCCTTTGGCAATGCTAAAACAAAATCACAAAATTTCATTATAAATGGCAGTTCCTAATTGGTTCTGTCATAAAAATCACCAATAATGAAATAATAATTAAATTTTGAAAGATTTGTTAGAGTTCTGAAATTTTCACCACCAAAACTTTAGTTTTTTAAGTACTTTAGAACCATTTGCCCAGGCCTACTAAGTACATTCATTTACAAAAGTATGTACAGGGTGGAATGGAAATTCCCAAAAAACAGTAGAAAGGGTGCTATGAAATAGCAATAACCCAAAATACAAAGATCAATAGTCGAAGGTAGCAAAGTAAAAGTAATCCATGAAGTCAAGAGCATAGGCATAAATCCATAAACCCATAAGCATGAATCAGGAACATAGACATTAATCCATAAGCAGAAAACAGGAACTTATCCAAGACAAAACTATTTCAGGAACATACGCAACTTGAGAGTTAAACATGAGCTTGATTTTAAGACAATGTTGTCTACTCTGAAGAGCCCAGGAAAACATCTCTTAATTAAAACTCAAACCTGACCAAGAAGACATTTTATTTGTCGTGTCAGAGCAACCAGTCCATTATATTACATTTCTAACAGAACAAAGCAAACAAACACAAATACAAAACTTGTGAGTTTGGTAGTTGGTTAAATGTCCTTTGATCAGTATCTGGCCGCTTGGAGTGCTTCCGGTGTTGCCGCGAGAAGGTTCTCCATTGTGCATGTAGCAGGGCTCAGGTTGCATTGCAGCAGGTGGTCGGTGGTTTGCTCCTCTCCACACTCGCATGTCGAGGATTCCACTTTATAGCCCCATTTCTGAAGGTTGGCTCTGCATCTTGTGGTGCCAGAGCGCAGTCTGTTCAGCGCCTTCGAAGTCGCTCAGTCTTCTGTGTGCCCAGGAGGGAGTCTCTCATTTGGTATCAGCCATTGGTTGAGGTTCTGGGTTTGAGCCTGCCACTTTTGGACTCTCGCTTGCTGAGGTGTTCCAGCGAGTGTCTCTGTAGATCTTAGAAAACTATTTCTAGATTTAAGTCATTGACATGCTGGCTGATACCCAAACAGGGAATGAGCTGGAGATGTCTCTGCCTTGGTCCTTTCACTATTGGCTGCTACTTCCCGGCGGATGTCAGGTGGTGCAATACCGGCTAAGCAGTGTAATTTCTCCAGTGGTGTAGGGCGCAGACACCCCGTGATAATGCGGCACGTCTCATTAAGAGCCACATCCACTGTTTTAGTGTGGTGAGATGTATTCCACACTGGGCATGCATACTTAGCAGCAGAGTAGCACAGCACAAGGGCAGATGTCTTCACTGTGTCTGGTTGTGATCCCCAGGCTGTGCCAATCAGCTTTCGTATGATATTGTTTCTAGCACCCACTTTTTGCCTGATGTTCAGGCAGTGCTTCTTGTAGGTAAGAGCATGGTCCAGAGTGACTCCCAGGTATTTGGGTGCGCTGCAGTGCTCCAATGGGGTTCCTTCCCAGGTAATAATCTTCAGAGCTCAGGATGCTTCTCTGTTCTTGAGATGAAAGGCACATGTCTGTGTTTTAGATGGGTTAGGGATCGGCTGGTTTTCCCTGTAGTAGGCAGTAAGAGCACCTAGAGCTTCGGAGAGCTTCTGAAGACATGAAGTCATCCTTTCTGCCCTTCGGTTTCAAGGACGGTTCCTTACAAAGTCTTTCTGACCCTCTAATTAACCTTTCCTTTGCTCTCTCTGAGCAGTCCTAATCTCATATCATTGGGCAACTCCCCATCCTCTGAAGGCTGTGAAGGCCGATTTTCAAGAGAAACAGAATCCCGAACATCTGTCTCTTCTGCAGCTGTTGGCCCTTCTCTCTGATCTACAACCTGCATTTCTATTTGTGATTCAGCCTGATCACACCCAGACTCAGTGAAAAATCCATCATTCCCCTCATCCTCCGAGGCAGAATCCCAGCATCCCCAGCATGTTGCTGCTGAGCCCCAACACATAGCATGGAAGCTATGGTTGTTAAAGTGGGGTCAAACCGCATTCATCCTGTAGTGTAGATGAACCCCAAATCCCTTCTGCCCTCCCTCCTTACCTTCACTTCCTTTTCCACATAGTCATGCAGGAGGATCTGGGGATCGATGAGGAAGTCCGGAGGGTAGAGAGGCACCGAGTGCAAAGGACGCCGGCAGATACTCGTCCGAAGGGCCTGCTTTCGGGCTGCTTTTGGGAAAACCAGCCTCTTGATGGGGGACACAAACTCCTGGGAAGGGGAGAGCAAATTAGAGGAGGTTTTTCTGACAACAGAGAAGTTATAGACTGCTAGATCATTGCTATTGGGAAATCCATAATCTCTTGGAAATTCCAGTTCACTATAACTTTATTGCAAAGCTAAAATGATGTCAGCTCTGTTTGGCAAATGTGAATCTCTATGAACATATCCACCTCCAATGAAGTGGTAAGCAGACTTACAACATTGGAGTCCCATGAGTAGACACCTACCTCATTGAAATCCAAAAGTAAACTAAACACAAAACAGACACAACTCTGCTACAGGATTCTGGCTGCCAATCATAAATCATAGAATCATAGAATCAAAGAGTTGGAAGAGACCTCATGGGCCATCCAGTCCAACCCCATTCTGCCAAGAAGCAGGAATGTTGCATTCAAATCACCTCTGACAGATGGCCATCCAGCCTCTGTTTAAAAGCCTCCAAAGAAGGAGCCTCCACCACACTCTGGGGCAGAGAGTTCCACTGCTGAATGGCTCTCACATTCAGGAAGTTCCTCATGTTCAGATGGAATCTCCTTTCTTGTAGTTTGAAGCCAGCATGTGGTTCCAATCCCCACTCTGCCATGGAAACCCATTGGGTGACACTGGGCAGGTTACACTCTCTCAATCCCAAGCCTAGGAAAAGCATCTGTCTTGGCGGCATCAGCTTCTGATACTGCTGAGTTGTCAATTAAACATATTTATAGCCATTTGGGGCTTCTGGGAAGCATCACCGATAAAAATAACATTATTATTATTATTATTATTATTATTATTATTATTATTATTATTATTTACAGTATTTATATACCGCCTTTCTCACCCCTGGGGGTCTAAATAATGGCAAAATTTAATGCCTTACATTGGGCACCGATACGATGCCAATACAAACAATTACAATAGTAAAACCACAATTAAACATAAATCATAATTAAAACAATACATCAACAAGCATTAAAACAATAAAACATACTCGTCAGTCAAATCACCGTTCCAGTCAATGTCCCTCTAAAATGCTACATACATCTACTGTCCCAGAACCATGATTTTAAATTTTTCCTAAAAGCCAGGAGGGAAGGAGCATATCTTACCTAATTTGGGAGTGTGTTCCATAGGCGGGGGTGTGACGGCGCGAGTGGCGCCACCTGTGTGTAGAACTTTAAAGTGCAAAGGTTTAAACTGTATAACATGCCCAAACTTGCCTAGTTTGTAAATGTATAGTTGGATTGATTGGTTATTTATAGCTGTCAGTTATATTGCTTCCTCAGCTCAATTGCTTGGCTCCACCTCTTCCTGGAGGAGGGCAGAGCTTTTCCTTTTCCATTCTACCATCAAACTTTCTATCAGATAGACGTGAGAAAGAGACTTGGCTCTAAAGCCCTTCATTAAGTTACGTCTCATCACCAATTCTAAGGTTTTTACCCTTGGGACTCATGCTTCATGGCCAGATCGCCCTGGACAATGTTGAGGAGACCCAAGTGCCTTCAAACCGGTCCTTTGGCATCAAAAGGAAGACTCTGTGCCTTCAACATAGGCCATTGGACTGGGGGTTGTGTTTGTTCCGACCTTCACAGCCATTGAGAAAAGAGGGAACAGGAGAAGCTTCTCAGCTGCGAAATCTCCTTGGACCCAAGACAACCAGAGACTGTAATGCATATTTCCTTTACCCCCTTTGAAACTTCCAGCTTATTGCCTTAAAGGGATAACTCTTTGTGAACAGTAAAACCTATTTTGAGTTATCTACAGTGTTTTGGTCCTTGGGAGTTCCGGTTCTCTAAAGAAAGGCAAGAAGCAATCCCCTGGGGGAAAGATGTCACGTCTATGTCTCTTTCACTAAGAGTTATAGCCCCCAGGCAAGACGGCATAGGGGGGCCACAGCCGAGAAGGCCCTGTCTCTCGTCCCCACCAGATGCGTTTGTGCTGTTGATGGGAGCTTCCCTTAGTTCTGCAAAGTTGTCTTTTCATGTTAGTGAGAATAGTGAATTGACTCCAACCTGAACTTTTAAAGATGGTGAATCTTAAATCACAATACTGTCCCAGCAGTTTTGAAGTTTGCATCAAAATCCAGAGTGGATTCAGTGCCTCGGCGACATGGGAGGACAATTCTTCTCCATGGGAGTGAACCAAAACAGATCTTCTGACTCTCGGCCTCCCTGCTTCCAGAGCCTTTTGGATGCTGGAGTCTTTTCCTCATTAGAGAGCAGCTGGTGTGGGTTTCTTTCCTGCCTCGGGCACCGAAATGTCTCCAATTTGTCTGATGAGCGGCAGCCAAGGGAGCCGAGTTGACATGCTGGTCTCAGGACTGGCTGGTGGCAATTTGGCCAGGAGTCTGGCCTGACAGCTGGGCATCGCCTGAAGGTGGCTTGTCTTGGAAAGGTCCCTGGAGTTGGAAAAGGATCCCCAAAGGACATCTAGTCCAACCCCAGTCCCTCTTGAATTGCTTTGCCCTGATCAGGACACAGGGTTATTATTCCAGATGAAGTCTGACCAAAGTAGAAGAGAGTGATACTAGGGTCCTTTCTACACTGCCATATAAAATCCAGATCATTTGCTTTGAAATAGATTATCTGGTCTAGTGTAGATTCATATAATCCAATTTCTAGCAGATAATGTGCATTATCTGATTCGATAATCTGGATTATATGGAAGTGTAGAAGAGGTCTGGATACTACACTCCTAGGAGTTTCCAGGAGTTGGAAGAGGGTCTCCAAAGGACATCTAGTCCAACCCAGTTCTACTTGAATTGCGCTGCCCAGAACCAGACCCAAGCCCCTTATATGCTGGCCCTATATATCAGGATATAATCCCAGGTTATCTGATTTGAACTGGATTACATGCCTCTCCACTACCAGATAATCTGGGATAAGATGAAAATCTGGGATCAGATCCTGGGTGTGACGGCGCGAGTGGCGCCACCTGTGTGTAGAACTTTAAAGTGCAAAGGTTTAAACTGTATAACATGCCCATGCTTGCTTACTTTGTAAATGTATAGTTGGATTGATTGGTTATTAATAGCTGTCAATCAATGTTGTTTGCACCAGTTATATTGCTTCCTCAGCTCAATTGCTTGGCTCCACCTCTTCCTGGAGGAGGGCAGAGTTTTTCCTTTTCCATTCTACCATCAAACTTTCTATCAGATAGATGTGAGAAAGATACTTGGCTCTAAAGCCCTTAATTAAGTTGCCTCTCATTACCAATTCTAAGGTTTTTACCCTTGGGACTCATACTTCAAGTCCAGATCGCCCTGGACAATGTTGAGGAGACCCAAGCGCCTTCAAACCGGTCCTTTGGCATTAAAAGGAAGACTCTGTGCCTTCAACATAAGCCATTGGACTGGGGGTTGTGTTTGTTCCGACCTTCACAGCCATTGAGAAAAGAGGGAACAGGAAAAGCTTCTCAGCTGCGAAATCTCCTTGGACCCAAGACAACCAGAGACTGTAATGTATATTTCCTTTACCCCCTTTGAAACTTCCAGCTTATCGCCTTAAAGAGATAACTCTTTGTGAACAATAAAACCTATTTTGAGTTATCTACAGTGTTACTACTCCCATCATTGGGAGTTCCAGTTCTTTAAAGGAAGTCAAGAAGCAATCCCCTGGGGGAAAGATGTCACGTCTATGTCTCTTTCACTAAGAGTTATAGCCCCCAGGGGATTGCGCGACGGCATACTGGGATAGATAAGGACAGTGTAGAAGGGGCCACAGAATTATTCCAAGTGAGATCTGACCAAAACAGAAGAGAGTAAGACTGTGGCCCTTTCTACACTGCCATATAATCCAGATTATTAAATCAGATAATCTACATTATCTGCTTTGAACTGGATTATATGAGTCTACACTGCCATATAATCCAGTGTATGGCATTATATGGTATTGTATACTCATATAATCCAGATCCAAGCACATAATCTGGATTTTATATAGCTGTGTAGAACTCCTCTCAATCTGGATACTGATGCAGCCTCGCATAACTGGCCTTCTAAGCTGTTGCATCACACTATTAAACTCATGTTCAGCTTGTGGTCAACTAAGACTGGACCTACACTGCCATGCATGTATAATCCCCAGAGCTGGAAACAGGTGGGGAGTAGCAATGCCTATCTCTTTTCCTCCACTTGAGTCGTTCAGGATGCATCTGCACTGTAGAATTAATCCAGTTTTGCAACACTTTTGACCGCCGTAGCTCAATGCTATTGAATCCTAGAAGTTGTCGTTTGGTGAGGCAACTGCATTCTTTAAGCAGAGAAAAGTAAAGACCTTTTCACAATTCCCGTGATTCCAAAGCATTGAGCCCAGACAGTTAAACTGATGTCAAACTGCATTCATTCTGCTGTGTAGATGCACTCTGAAATCCAGGATGAAAGAGATGAGATGCGAAGGCTGCCAGGTCAATTCTGGAATCAGTTTTTTTTGTTTCTGTTAGCCTTAGACAAGGACAGGTTTCTGAGCATGTGCAGAGAGCATTGTTTACTCTAGCATTGCTCAACAATGGTAGTCTGCCAAAAGCATCCTTTGGGAATTTGATTATGGTGTTGATCATAGTGTTCAACAAGTCTGCTGTTCAGCAGTGGAACTCACTGCCTGGGAATGTGGTGGAGGCTCCTTCTTTGGAGGCTTATTAAACAGAGGCTGGATGGCCATCTGTCGAGGGTGCTTTGAATGTGATTTTCCTGCTTCTGGGCAGAATGGGTTTGGACTGGATGGCTCAAGAGGTCTCTTCCAACTCTTTGATTCTATGATTCTCTTTGGCCATTTGTAGGTTGTCCAACATGACTCTAAGGCCCACTTCCAACTTAAACTGACCATTCTAAAGTTGTTTAGAGAGGTATTCTCTTGGATATTAATTACAGGTTAGGCCAAGATGAAAATCAATCGGGCATTCAGGTGTTTATGGATCACAATTCCTATCAGTCCCTAGTCATCATTGCAAATCTTTCACCTTCGGCTACGCTAGTATTGGGGCTGATAGGAATGGCAGTGTAGCAATTTCTGGAGATCTACACCATCTTAAGGTCTGTTTTCTACCCCATAGGTAACAGGAACCGTCAAAGCCTTTCATGGCCAGAATCAATGGGTTATTGTAGGTTTTTCGGGCTGTATGGCCATGATCCAGAAACATTCTCTCCTGGCGTTTCACCTGCATCTACTCATTCCAGCTTGCAGATTTCCCTTTGGTACTTCCTATGGGTCATGCATTGCTTCCTCAAAAAGGTTAACTCAGGGAAAGTTGTCGAAGGCTTTCATGGCTGGACTCACTGGGTTGTCGTGAGTTTTTCAGGCTGTATGGCCATGATCCAGAAGCATTCTCTCCTGTCGTTTCGCTTGCATCTACTCATTCCAGCTTGCAGCTTTCCCTTTGGTACTTCCTATGGGTCATGCATTGGTTCCTCAACAAGGTTAAGTTGTCGAAGGCTTTCATGGCCGGACTCACTGGGTTGTCGTGAGTTTTTCAGGCTGTATGGCCATGATCCAGAAGCATTCTCTTCTGATGTTTTGCCTGCATCTATGGCAGGTGTCCTCAGAGATTGTGAGGTCTGAACAACCTCTGAGGATGTCTGCCATAGATGCAGGCAAAATGTCAGGAGATAATGCTTCTAGAACATGGCCAAACAGCCCAAAAAACCAACAACAACCCAGTAATAGGAACCAATGTTGCATGCTGAATATGTACAAGACAAAAACCCACAGACAGACCCCTGCAAAGCAGCACAAATCCCCCATCTCCACAACGTACATACCTTCTTCCCCTTCTTGGCTTCATACTCCATGTCCCGTCCTCGTCGCCGGGCTCCGGCCGTCCCCAGGAAGGCAGCTTTTCCTCTCCGCCCTCCATCCTTTGTTTCCCCATCCTGTTGGGTCGGAAACTCCACCAGCGGCCAAAGGAACAACAACCAATGGCCCTGATGTCAGACCAGACTGAGAGAGTTCTTCCTGCCCTCCGGCACTGAGAAGCCCATGGATGGAGGAGGAAGGGGACAACATGCAAAGGGCCCAGCAGTCATCACCCCAGAATGAGTTAGAGTCCGGAGAAGTCACTTTCACAGACTATTTGTTTATTTTGTTTAACTCATACAGGTTTGGTATCCCTTATCCCAGGCATGGGTCAACTTTGGCCCTCCAGGTGTTTTGGATTTCAACTCCCACAACTTATTGCACTCAAGTTAAACAGGTTCAGTGTCTCTTATTCTGATGTAAGGCTATTATTCCTATAGATCAGGCTTGGGCAAATGTTGGCCCTCCAGGTGTTCTGGACTTCAACTCCCACAATTCCTGGCCTCATTAAGATCTTCTGGGGAGGCCCTGCTCTCAATCCCACCCCCCTCGCAGGTTGGGATGAGAGATAGGGCCTTCTCCGTGGTGGCTCCTCAGCTGTGGAATTCCCTCCCCAGTGACATTTAATCAGACCCCTCCCTCCTAGCCTTCAGAAGGAGAGTAAAAACCTGGCTCTGGGATCAGGCTTTTGGAGATGGCGCAGTGCAATAATATAATTGGAATACGTGCAATTGACTACAAGATGGCCTAGATCAGTATCCTAGTGGGGTTGTGAGGGGGTGTCAGAGGGGTCACCGAAGACCATCAGAAAACACAGTATTTTCTGTTGGTCATGGGGATTCTGTGTGGGATTCTGTGTGGGAAGTTCACTGAAGACCATCAGAAAACACAGTATTTTCTGTTGGTCATGGGGATTCTGTGTGGGAAGTTCGGCCCAATTCTATCATTGGTGGGGTTCAGGATTATCTTTGATTGTCGGTGAACTATAAGTCTCGGAAACCCAAAACTCCACCAGTGTTCCCATTTGTGTATGTTGAGTATAAGTGCCAAGTTTGGTCCAGATCCATCATTGTTTGCGTCCACAGTGCTCTCTGGATGTAGGTGAACTACAACTCCAAAACTCAAGATCAATGGCCACCAAACTCTGTTGGCCGTGGGAGTTCTGTATGTCAAGTTTGGTTCAATTCCATCATCGGTAGTGAATCCCCTTTGGGGTGACACCTTCTGATGTCAAGAATTCAATGACTGCACGTTGCTTAAGTCGCATTGACAGACGGTCTGCACACAGTTCCATACTTCGCACTTTCGCTTCGGCAGCACATATACTAAAATTGGAACGATACAGAGAAGATTAGCATGGCCCCTGTCTAGCACCGGGATTGTGGCGCAGCTGGCTGAGTGTCAGCTGCATTAAGATCACTCTGACCAAAAGGTCATGAGTTCGAAGCCAGCCCGGGCTGGAGTGGGTGTCCAGCCATTGTGTAGCCTGTTGTCGACCTTTGCAACCCGAAAGACAGTTGCATCTGTCAAGTAGGAAAATAAGGCACCACCTTGTGTGGGAGGCTAAATTTAACTAATTTATGAGGCCATAAAGAAAAAAGACTCCGGGGAATGTGGAATGCGGAAGAACTTCATCGGTGTCGCTGATGGACGATGAAAAGCAGCAGCTCCCCTGGCGGCCAGAAAAAAAAAAAGTTAAATAGCCTTGGTGTATTTGTGTGTTAAACGTTGTTTGTCAAAACTGGCATTGAATGTTTGCCATATATGTGTTGACTGTAATCCGCCCTGAGTCCCCTGCGGGGTGAGAAGGGCGGAATATAAGAACTGTAAATAAATTTAACAACACAACCGTTCAATAGGAAGGCTTCCCGCCCAAATGGAACTGCAGAGAAGAGTCTACTGAACAAGCCAGTACCTGCCGCACACCAGTACTGCCATCTGTCGAGGATTTACGAAGGTGGAGGCATTTCTTTTCATTCAACCCTCGCATATAATATCATGTCTCAAAGCTATGGAATTCGTCACACAAGGTGAATGAAAGACACAGGAGGAAAGGCAAAGAAAGGCGAGACGGTTGTTGTTGTTTTTTTAATTGAAATGAATTTAATATCATGTTGCAGCAGAATTAAAAATATACAAAAAGTTTGTGGTATACAAAAAGAGTCTTGGTAGAGAACCTTGGCCCCCTTCTTCAGCTCTGGATGCCGAGTCCCTAGAAGAAGGCGCACTTGACTTATGTACAAGGTTTATGGTTTGTTTATGGACCAGATCACAGATTTCGGGAGGAAAGGGGAGGGAAAAACAGGGCAGAGGTGTTTGGAGAAGGGAGTCCGGCTACGACATTGTCATCCGGAAAGAATTGCTCAGTAGAACCAAACACCAAACAGTTCACAATTCAGCACCTGGTAGCTTTCCAATGTCCTTTTATTTACTTCTCCCATTTCTTATCTGTTTCTGTGCCGGTCTGTCTGTCTGTCTTGTTAAATAAATGGCATTACGCACTGCAAACACACATTTGTCCAAAGCATACCCAGCATGATATATGCGGTCGATACCAAATCCATGCCGTCCTACACAATGCCTTCTTAGGCCAGATCTGTCTACACTGTCATATAAAATCCAGATCGTCTGCTTTGAACTGGATTATAGGGTAGTGTAGACTCATATGATCCAAATCAAAGCAGATAATGTGGACTATCTGATTTGATAATCTGGATTACATAGCAGTGTAGATCCAGCCTTAAGGCCCCTTCTACATTGTCATATAAAATCCAGACTATCTGCTTTGAACTGGATTATAGGGCAGTGGGGGCTCATATAATCCAGTTCAAAGCAGATAATGTGGACTATCTGATTTGATAATCTGGATTATATAGCAGTGTAGATCCAGCCTTAGGGCCCCTTCTACTCTGTCATATAAAATCCAGATCATTTTGCTTTGAAGTGGATTATATGGCAGTGTAGACTCACATAATCAAATTAAATGCAGATAATGTGGACTATCTGATTTGATAATCTGCATTATATGGCAGTGTAGATCCAGCCTTAAAGCCTCTTCTACATTGTCATATAAAATCCAGACTATCTGCTTTGAACTGGATTATAGGGCAGTGTGGGCTCATATAATCCTAATCAAAGCAGATAATGTGGACTATCTGATTTGATAATCTGGATTACATAGCAGTGTAGATCCAGCCTTAGGGCCCCTTCTACTCTGTCATATAAAATCCAGATCATTTTGCTTTGAACTGGATTATAGGACAGTGCAGACTCATATAATCCAGTTCAAAGAAGAGAATGTTGATTATCTCGATTATATGGCAGTGTAGATTCGGACTTCGACAAAACGCAACTAACCTGAACCCAGAACAGGGACCTGGCATGAAAAGTCAACATTTCAGCATCGAACCCAGACTAAACTTGGGACATAGAACAAGCTCACAGCATTGGAATTCAATATTTCAGTCTTCAATCTTGACCAAACGTGAACCCAGAACAGCACACAGTATTGGAAATCAACATTAGGTCTCGAACCCAGACCAACATTCTCATTTTTGAGGACAATAGGGACAAGAATTGGGAAGGATAGGAGAACATAAAAACTCCATCTTGCAGTTTGATATGAGTCTATACCAGGCATGGGCCAACTTGGGCCCTCCAGGTGTTTTGTACTCCAACTCCCACAATTCCTAACAGCCGGTAGGCTGTTAGGAATTGTGGGAGTTGAAGTCCAAAACACCTGGAGGGCCCAAATTGGCCCATGCCTGGTGTCAATGCACCTACAGATAGATGCTCCATCCCATTGCTCTGACTTCCAACCAGTTGCAGGTCAGCGAAGGACATTGTTTCAACTACTTTCCTTTCACCTCTTAATAGTTGCACCCATCTTTTGACATAGAGCCCTATGGATACACCTTCCTGCACCTATATCCAAAACCTAAGTTTGGGGAAGAGAAATATGAGCGGCCTGTTGCAGGTCAGCGAGGGGCATTGTTTCAACTATTTTCCTTTCACCTCTTAATAGTCGCACCCATCTTTTAACATGGAGCCCTATGGATACACTTTCCTGCACCTATATCCAAAACCTAAGAATGGGGAAGAGAAACCAGAGCAGCCTGTTGCAGGTCAGCGAGGGGCATTGTTTCAACTACCTTCCTTTCACCTCTTAATGGTCGCACCCATTTTTCAACATGGAGCCCTATGATACACCTTCCTGCACCTGTATCCAAAACCTAAGTCTGGGGAAGAGAAATATGAGCGGCCTGTTGCAGGTCAGCGAGGGGCATTGTTTCAACTATTTTCCTTTCACCTCTTAATAGTCGCACCCATCTTTCGACATGGAGCCCTATGATACACCTTCCTGCACCTATATCCAAAATGTAAGTTTGGGGAAGAGAAACCTGAGCTGCCTGTTGCAGGTCAGAGAGGGGCATTGTTTCAACTACCTTTGTTTCACCTCTTAATAGTCGCACCCATCTTTCGACATGGAGCCCTATGATACACCTTCCTGCACCTATATCCAAAATGTAAGTTTGGGGAAGAGAAACCTGAGCAGCCTGTTGCAGGTCAGAGAGGGGCAATGTTTCAACTACCTTCATTTCACCTCTTAATAGTCACACCCATCTTTCGACATGGAGCCCTATGGATACACCTTCCTGCACCTATATCCAAAACCTAAGTCTGGGGAAGAGAAACCTGAACGGCCTGTTGCAGGTCAGGGAGGGGCATTGTTTCAACTACTTTCCTTTCACCTCTTAATAGTTGCACCCATCTTTCGACATGGAGCCCTATGGATACACCTTCCTGCACCTATATCCAAAACCTAAGTCTGGGGAAGAGTAACCTGAACGGCCTGTTGCAGGTAGCGAGGGGCATTGTTTCAACTACCTTTGTTTCACCTCTTAATAGTCGCACCCATCTTTCAACATGGAGCCCTATGGATACACCTTCCTGCACCTATATCCAAAACCTAAGTCTGGGGAAGAGAAACCCGAGCGGCATGTTGCAGGGCAGCGAGGGGCATTGTTACAACTACCTTCCTTTCACCTCTTAATAGTCGCACCCATCTTTCGACATGGAGCCCTATGGATACACCTTCCTGCACCTATATCCAAAACCTAAGTCTGGGGAAGAGAAACCCGAGCGGTGTGTTGCAGGGCAACGAGGGGCATTGTTACAACTACCTTCCTTTCACCTCTTAATAGTCGCACCCATCTTTCGACATGGAAACCTATGGATACACCTTCCTGCACCTATATTCAAAACCTACGTTTGGGGAAGAGAAACCCGAGCGGCCTGTTGCAGGTCAGCGAGGGGCAATGTTTCAACTACCTTCATTTCACCTCTTAATAGTCGCACCCATCTTTCGACATGGAGCCCTATGGATACACCTTCCTGCACCTGTATCCAAAACGTAAGTTTGGCGAAGAGAAACCTGAGCGGCCGAAGCTTTCTGTTTTGAGAGCAGCTCTTTAAGATTATTGCAAAGGTGTTGAGGACTCCCAGACTCAAAGGCTGAGAGAAGAAACCGTGGCTAAAGAGTGCATAGAGAGCAGCCGGGCAGATCTTTCCACCCCCAATATATATCAACCCCTTTGCTGTCTTAAGGGTGCATCTACACCATGTCGAAATATAGGAACGACTATTACGAGGTGAAAGGAAGGTAGTTGGAATTAATGCAGTTTGACACTGTATTCTTCTTGAATGGCGGCACTCAAAACCAGAGGCAGGGTTATTATTCCAGGGGAGCCGCAAACAAAGCAGAATACAATGGGTTCTATGACGATCCTTCGATCTGAACACTTATCTTCCTATTATTACATCAGAGCCGCAGTGGTGCAATGGGTTAAACCCTTGTGCCGGCTGAACTGCTGACCTGAAGGTTGGCAATTCGAATCCATTAAACGGGATGAGCTCCTGTCTGTCAGCTCCAGCTTCCCATGCAGGGATATACGAAAAGCCTCCCACAAGATATTAACCCATCTGGGTGTCCCCTGGGCAACATCTCTGCAAATGGTCAATTTTCTCACACCAGAAGCAACTTGCAGTTTCTCAAGTCGCTTCTGCAGCTTACAATCGTATTGGCTTTTTTTTCAGCCGCTGCATCAACACTGTTGGCTCACATTCAGCTTGCGGTCTTCTGAGACCCATGGGGTGCATTTGCACTGCAGAATTAATGCAGTAATTAATTAAATAATCGTTAAAGGGCCCAAGGGATGCAGGGAATATAGTTACAATACTTGACCATGTACTTAGTGGGCAAAATTATTATTTTTTTGCTTTTGAAAACAATAGATTTTGTGAAGTTGTTGCAATTACAAAACTGGCCCCAAGAATTGTATACTTTGCCCTGGGTTCAAATCTGCCTTCTGTGGTCAGTCGAAACATTCACACCTAGCTCCAGCAGACAAGAGTCCTTTGTCCCACACTGGTCATTCCACAGATATATAAACCCTTTTTCCTATTTCCAACAGACCTCACTACCTCTGAGGATGCTTGCCATAGATGCAGGCGAAACGTCAGGGGAGAATGCCTCTAGACCATGGCCATATAGCCCGAAAAAACCTACAACAACGCAATTATTGTATTGTTTTGAAGTGGTTTTTTGCAATACAAATAAGATATGTGCAGTGTGCATAGGAATTCATTCATGTTTTTTTTTTTCAAATTCTAATCCGGCCCTCCAACAGTTTGAGAGACTGTGACCTGGCCCTCTGCTTAAAATGTTTGAGGACTCTTGGTCTAGATAGTACGTACATGATGTGGACTATGGACGTGAGCTCAGGAGTTAAGGGGCCAGGGTGGGCTATGTCAATCAGGTATCTGAGCTAAGTCGGCTGTCAACGACACTGATCCATGGGAGTAAAAGTGGTGTCAAACCACACTGATTCCTTCTGCAGTGCAGATGTATCCCTAGTGGCAGATTATTGAATGGCTTTCCCTCCCAGGCTTCCTCCTTGCATTTAGCACCTCTCACAACACGACAGGCATTTTTTGCTATTTAGAAATAGGAGTGAGTAATACCGTATGTCGGACCACCTATTTTGGGAAGATTTTAAAAGAAGATGTTATCAGCACCATGACAACAGCCTTAGGACCCAAGATGGCTCTCCGTCAGCGGAGCTTTAGCACCTATCCGCCGGACAATGTCATCCAAGAGAACAGTATGTGTGAAAAAGATCTTGGAGTCCTCCTGGACAACAAGTTAAACATGAGCCAACAATGTGATGTGGCGGCAAAAAAAGCCAGTGGGATTTTGGCCTACATCAAGAGGAGCCTAGTGTCTAGATCTAAGGAAGTCATGCTCCCCATGCTCTATTCCGCTTTGGTTAGACCACACCTGGAGTACTGTGTCCAACTCTGGGCACCACAATTGAAGAGAGATGTTGAGAAGCTGGAATGTGTCCAGAGGAGGGCGACTAAAATGATCAAGGGTCTGGAGAACAAGCCCTATGAGGAGCGGCTTAAAGAGCTAGGCATGTTTAGCTTGAAGAAGAGAAGGCTGAGAGGAGACATGATAGCCATGTATAAATATGTGAGAGGAAGTCACAGGGAGGAGGAGCAAGCTTGTTTTTTGCTTCCCTGGAGACTAGGACGCAATGGAGTAATGGCTTCAAACTACAAGAAAGGAGATTCCATCTGAACATGAGGAAGAACTTCCTGACTGTGAGAGCTGTTCAGCAGTGGAACTCTCTGCCTCAGAGTGCGGTGGAGTCTCCTTCTTGGGAGGCTTTGAAGCAGAGGCTGGATGGCCATCTGTTAGGAGTGCTTTGAATGCAATTTTCCTGCTTCTTGGCAGAATGGGGTTGGACTGGATGGCTCAAGAGGTCTCTTCCAACTCTAGGATTCTGTGATTCTCTTTGGGCATTTGTAGGTTGTCTAACATGACTCTAAGGCCCACTTCCACCCAAAACCAACCACATTAGGAAGAACTTCCTGACTGTGAGAGCTGTTCAGCAGTGGAACTCTCTGCCCCGGAGTGTGGTGGAGGCTCCTTCTTTGGAGGCTTTGAAACAGAGGCTGGATGGCCATCTGTCGGGGGTGCTTTGAACGCAATTTTCCTGCTTCTTGGCAGAATGGGGTTGGACTGGATGACCCATGAGGTCTCTTCCAACTCCAGGATTCTATGATATCTGGACCCAACTACAGCTTCCATGATTCCACAACACTGAGCCATATTTTGTTGGGTGTGGATAAACAAAACAGTGGATACGGGGGTCATAGAGTATTACACACACATACTCACACATTCACACTCCTCTTTTGGGAAGATAATGTAGTATAAAACCCAAAGTAAAGTTGCAAGGTCTATTAGAGAGGCTTGGCATCCTAAAACCTTCACATGTTACCTTTTGGGGGAGAGGGGACTACAACTCCCATAATCCCTCTGAAGTTCAAAACACCTCTTCGAC
Source organism: Anolis sagrei (assembly GCF_037176765.1). Taxonomy (NCBI): domain Eukaryota; kingdom Metazoa; phylum Chordata; class Lepidosauria; order Squamata; family Anolidae; genus Anolis; species Anolis sagrei. The sequence continues at coordinate 242,712,863 of NC_090024.1, read as the reverse complement.
CTATTCAGTTTAAGGTCAGACCCACTCTTTCTGGAAGCCCTCAGTGTCAATATTATTCTTTTTTTTTTACAAACACGTATTTAAACAAACAAACGTAGGGAGGCGAGCAATTTACACTTGTCCTATTTTCCCCTACCAACCACCACTCCCATCATCCTTAGAAATGCAGATGACTAGTACCAGGAATGTATAGCATAGCTATCCATAGCTCTTTCCATTCTCATAAGATTGTAGGGCTTTGATTTCACTTCGAGTACTCTATGGACTTCTGGGACTACAAACTACAAGAGAGGAGATTCCATCTGACCATGAGGAAGAACTTCCTGACTGTGAGAGCCGTTCAGCAGTGGAACTCTCTGCCCCGGAGTGTGGTGGAGCCTCCTTCTTTGGAAGCTTTTAAACAGAGGCTGGATGGCCATCTGTCAGGGGTGATTTGAATGCAATATTCCTGCTTCTTGGCAGAATGGGGTTGGACTGGATGACCCATGAGATCTCTTCCAACTCTTTGATTCTATGACTTGTAATTCTGCAAGGTGTTGAGAATTATTTTCTAGTGCTCCTCATAAACTATAAATCCCAGAATTCCATAGAATGCAGTCACAGCAGGTCAAAGCAGGATCAAAGTGCTACAACTGTGGGTGCATCTACACTGCAGAATGAATCCAGTTCGATAGCACTTTAACTACCACGGCTCAATGCTACAGAACCCTGAGAGTTGTAGTCTGGCGAGGCACCAACACTCTTTGGCCAAGAGTGCTAAAGATCTTATAAAACCAGAGTTCCCGTGATTCCTTACGACTGACGGAGTCGTGGAAGTTAAAGGGGTGCCGAACTGCATTAATTCAATAGTGTAGATGCACCCTGTGTCATGTGATATGTCACTTGCGATGTATCCACAGTACACAGTTATAGGACATCGATGGCTATGGGATTTGTAGTTCTCTCTTGGATTGCAGCAAAAAATTCTAAGCACCTTCTGAAAGTATTCATCCCAGGTTGGAGCTGTGGCACGTCAAGTGGTATCATAGTGCTATAATTGTGTTGTGTGGATGCACCCTTTAGTTCCAAAGCACCTGTTTTTCCTGCAGGAATGGGAAAAGAGTGGTAGTAAAACCAAGAGTACTGCATTATTTCTCTTTTCCGAGCACTAGATCTGATGTCCTGCGTGGAAAATCCTCCCTCGCTGTGCTTTCCCAGTGGGACAAGCTTATCACCTTGTCCTCACTCCGCTGGAATCTGGCAATTAATGCTGCGACTTTAAACGAACCTTCCCCACACGATCCCTCCCTTTCCTTGCCAGCCCTTTACAGTGATGGCTCTTAAATAGCAGAAACCCACGGACTCCAAACGAGAGGCCTCGGCTACCTGGCTCAGGTAACAGGTGAGGTATTTGGGGAGAGACCGTTGCCACCGCTTTGTCAGAGCAAAGAGGGGCACACGTGGGGCACCGCGTCTCTTGCATGGCGTTTGAGACAGGGTGAGGATCCACCTGGGGTAAATTGGGGAAAGACGGTAGCCTCGTTTCCCTAGCCCGTTGACCAAGTAGAGGGAAAGTAGCACCAGAATTGTAGCCCACCTGGGAGAGGAGGAAGAGACGGGAGGGTAGTCGGAGGTCTTCAGTGCGGTACAGGGAGGAACAACGAACCAAAATTGCTAATGAGAGGCGGGGGTGCAGCCAGCTGCTGTGGCGGCCCCCGACCCTCTTGCCCTCCCATAGACCAGAGAACAGATCCTGTAGCCCATTTGCCTTGGCTGCTCAGAAGCCAAGCCTGGGTCACCCCACATTCGGGAAAGGGACCCTGACACTCAGGGCCAGGAGCTTCACCCATTTTGTGTTCTTTCTTTCCTTTTTACACAGTGGTCTCGTACTCCAGCAGCTCCTGCGAGGCCCCCACACTGCGGTATTGCAACCGCGGCGTGGTGGGTGAGCTGTACTCCAGCGCCAGGATGGTCTTCCGGAGGCGCCGGTCAATGAAGTGGGCGTCCCAGGCGGGGTATTTCTTGCGGGGCAAGTCAATACGGATGACGGGGCCCTCTGTCCGTGGGGCACGGGGCACGGGGGTGGGGGGCACACTGGGCCGGACTTGGAAGACCGGCACGCAGCTGTCTCTGTCTCCGGGGACCCCCTCCCTCTCAGCCCCTGTAGTCCTCGGCAAGGAGCGTGGGGGGCTGGTGACCACATCCCCAGCGCCACCTGGTACAGCGGTGGCCTCCTCTCGGCACATGCACCCCGTGCTCTGTGTGGCGAAAATGGTCCCGTTAGGGTGCAAGAGGCAGTAGTAGATGAACATGAAGAAGACACCTAAGGCGAAGCTGGAGGTGACAACACAGACGATGATTAAGGCGTTGGACTCAGAGATGCTCTCATTCCGGTGCCAGTACCAGAGCCCTGTCATGGCGGCATTTTCCGACAAGGTGATGATGTAATAGATGGACATGCGGCACCGGCTGCGCCCCTCCTTGACGTTGAACCAGCAGAAGATGTAGATGATGCCCACCACCATGTTGTAGATGATCTCCTCCCACTTGGACATGCAGAAATCCGTCTCGCCTTGGATGATCCAGAAGGTCATGATGCACCAGTGGGTGACGATGAAGATGCCGAAGTAGAGCTGGAACACAGAGGCAAAGAGGGCGAAGGCGATGGCTCTTGCAGCGATGGTGAAGAGGTGCCACAGGATCTGCACCATTGCCCCTTTGTAGGACATGGGCAGCTTGTCCTCCCTCGAGTCCCGCAGCACCTTCTGGTACGAGGCCAGTGTCCAGGCGAGTGAGACCAAGGAGGCCGAGGCCGAGAGACCTGTCCGGGTCGACAAGGAGGAAAAAAGGCATAGAAGGGGGTTAGGATCAGAGGAATGGCCATCATGAATACTTTCAAAACTTGAAAAGACATTAAAAGTTTCCTTTACTTTGGTCACAGTGAGACAAAGTATTAGGTACTTTAAAGAGAAAGAAGCTAGACACGTACACTATATATGTAGCTACACTGGGTGCACACACACACAAAGGGGAATTATATTTTGCTCAGCATTCAGACACATACATTACACGCATACATTACCATCCCTTCTCCCTTCTCCTGCATGTAGGTCAGATAGCATTCTCAGCAAATCTGTCATTTTGTGAATACACCCTCTCTCTCTCTCTCTCTGTCCCTTGTAGAAGATGACAGAAAGACCATACTCTTCACGTCTGACACAATTGTTGCCCTCCAGAGCTGGAAACAGGGCCCTCTTGTCATTAATACACCACACCTCGGTTTAGGAAAAACACAATCCCTTTTATTGAAAGATGAATATGAAATAGATTGAACATACAGAATCGGGGACAATGCCTGGCTCGAGAGCAGTACGTGTGAAAAAGATCTTGGAGTTCTCGTGGGCAACAAGTTAAACATGAGCCAACAATGTGATGTGGCGGCAAAAAAAGCCAATGGGATTTTGGCCTGCATCAAGAGGAGCATAGTATCTAGATCTAGGGAAGTCATGCTTCCCCTCTATTCTGCCTTTATAAGAACACACCTGGAATATTGTGTCCAATTCTGGGCACCACAATTCAAGAGAGATATTGACAAGCTGGAATGTGTCCAGAGGAGGGTGACTAAAATGATCAAGGGTCTGGAGAACAAGCCCTATGAGGAGCGGCTTAAGGAGCTGGGCATGTTTAGCCTGAAGAAGAGAAGGATGAGAGGGGATATGATAGCCATGTATAAATATGTGAGAGGAAGCCACAGGAGGGAGGGAGCAAGCTTGTTTTTTGCTTCCTTGGAGACTAGGACGTGGAACAATGGCTTCAAACTACAAGAGAGGAGATTCCATCTGAACATGAGGAAGAACTTCCTGATTGTGACAGCCGTTCAGCAGTGGAACTCTCTGCCCGAGAGTGTGGTAGAAGCTCCTTTTTTGGAGGCTTTTAAACAGAGGCTGGATGGCTATCTGCCAGGGGTGATTTGAATGCAATATTCCTGCTTCTTCGCAGGGGGTTGGACTGGATGGCCCATGAGGTCTCTTCCAACTCTTTGATTCTATGATTCTATGAAGTCCAAAGGTAAAAAAGCCAAACTGAAACAGCAAACAGCAATGTCCAAAAAGCTTGCGGAAAATCCAAAGCAGTAATGTCCAAACAACTCTCAATAAAAATCCATGAACAGATTAGCCCCCAGCTAATCTCACTTGAAGCCAGAAATTCCCTTAGAGACCAGACCATTGGAAACTGGAAAACCCAGGAGATTTGTACTTGATACTAAACGATTCTTGGTCTGAGGAATCCCCCTCACGGGCACTCTTAAATCCCAAAATTCTGGATAACTCTAATCTTTGGTTTCAGTTGTCAGATTCTCTCGGACCTACGTAAACATTGAGCCTCCCGGCGGTTCTGGCTTATCTCCAAGCCGCGGCTGCTATCATTGACCTGACCAGGTGTCAAGTTATCTTGCAAGCTCAGGCCAGGAGGAAAAGGGAGTGAATTTTCTTCTTTCGGACTGACAGAAACATTCTCATGAGAACTTGGCTTTTCCCTGGAAGCCTCTAAATCAAAGCCTGGAGGATTTTTACTGCCCAAAGTGTCTCCATATTGAACTTCGTCCTCTTTGATCACTTCAGCCTCACTATCCAAACTAGGCCCAACAACATTAACATCAACATTCACATCAGCATTAGGCAATACAATCAGAGATTCAGGCTCAGGTTCACACACAGGCTGAATCCCAACAATAATTTTGGAATAGTAAAGTGTCTCTTATGTAGCATGTTTTTGTTGATGTTGCTCAAACTTGCTGAATCTACCAGTTCCGGATAGATGTTAGTTTTTCTTAACTGATGTTGGTTTGAACCACTGTGCTGACTTAATTTAACTTAAAAAGAGTCTGGAGAACAAGCCCTATGAGGAGTGGCTTAAGGAGCTGGGCATGTTTAGCCTGAAGAAGAGAAGGCTGAGAGGAGATATGATAGCCATGTATAAATATGTGAGAGGAAGCCACAGGGAGGAGGGTGCAGATCAGGGGTCTGGAGAACAAGCCCTATGAGGAGCGGCTTAAGGAGCTGGGCATGTTTAGCCTGAAGAAGAGAAGGATGAGAGGAGATAGGATAACCATGTATAAATATGTGAGAGGAAGCCACAGGGAGGAGGGAGCAAGCTTGCTTTCTGCTTCCCTGGAGATTAGGACAAGGAACAATGGCTTCAAACTACAAGAGAGGAGATTCCATCTGAACATGAGGAAGAACTTCGTGACTGTGAGATCCGCAGTGGAACTCTCTGCCCTGGAGTGTAGTGGAGGCGTCTTCTTTGGAAGCTTTTAAACAGAGGCTGGATGGGCATCTGTCAGGGGTGATTTGAATGCAATATTCCTGCTTCTTGGCAAAAGGTTGGACTGGATGGTCCATGAGGTCTCTTCCAACTCTTTGATTCTATGATTCTATGAATTGTCTACAGTAATGTAAACATGTTGTTTTCCACCAAAAGTTAATCATTTGGCTCCGGTCATCAGCAGTTCAGCAACTTTTAATGACAGTTCATGCATTCTCTTTTTGAAGTTTTCCAGGCCTTATTTCTTAGGATGTGACCCAGAAAAGGAATTGCAAAGGCTTAATGTAGTTTTGGAGCACTACCATTCATATTGTTACCTGAACTGTAAGTAATAAAACATGGCTAACTACAAACCATGGTTTATTGTGATGTCCAGTAAGGAAGTGGCAGCTGGGAACGGGATTTTGAGGTCAACAAGGCTGGATGTGACTTGGTGATGCAATTGCCAAGGGTCCACTTACCTTGTAAGGGCTCAATGTAGTTCTGGTGCACCATGATGCTCAGCTGCAAGACCAACTGTGGGGCGCTCTTCAGGAAGGTCTCCAGCAGCCGTAGCATGCTGATGTCCGCATTCTCAAACATCATCCTCCAGTAGAAGTGGCGCCGGCGATGCTCTGACTGCCAGCGGCTCTGAAGACCCAAGTACATGGTCCGCAGGTACCTGCACAAGACGAGAAGAGAGAAGAAGAGAAGAACGGATGAAGAAGGTGTGGAAGGGTAAATTTGCCTGAGTACGTTGTGAGCCCAGTGGGCTACTGGGAAAGCAATGGAGACCAAACTGGGTGATCTGGGGTCTCCTTCTAGCACCACTAGAGAGACCTCTAGGATAGTCTAAATGCTGGGAAGGTGGTATGATAAAGCTACATACATCTCAGAAGCAAATCTAGATATCAAGTGGAGTGAACTCCTTAACAAGCAAATGTAAGAATCCCTAAAAAATAATCCCTTGGTTGTGACTTGTTTAGAACACAATCTGAGGTTTAAGGACAAACCTTAACTACCAACCCTGGCTTATTGTTAGCTACAAACCATGGTTAGCTACAAACCACTGTTTGTTGTGATGTCCAATAAGAACCGGTGGATTGCTGGAAGCAGGATATTCGAGTAGACATGGCTGGCAATGGAAACATCAACAGCCACTTTGAGTCACCTTCGGGAAAGATATAGTAAAGGTGAAGGTAAAGGTTTTCCCCTGACATGAAGTTGAGTCGTGTCTGACTCTGGGGGTTGGTGCTCATCTCCATTTCTAAGCCGAAGAGCCGGCATTGTCCGTAGACACCTCCAAGGATATGTGGCCGGCATGACTGTATGGAGTGACGTTACCTTCCTGCCGAAGAGGTACCTATTGATCTACTCACATTTGCATGTTTTTAAACTGCTAGGTTGACAGAAGATGGGGCTTACAGCAGGAGCTCACCTCACTCCCCAGATTTGAACCGGTAACCTTTCAGACAGCCAGTTCAGAAAATACTGTGTTTTCTGATGGTCTTTGGCAACCCCTGACACCCCCTTGTGACCCTCCCCCCCAGGGGTCTCGATTCCCAGGTGGAGAAACACTGCAACACTACAACAAACAAACAAACAAACAAAGGTAGTTGAGTGTTTAATGTATTGTTGAAGGCTTTCACGGCTGGAATCACTGGGTTGTTGTAGGTTTTTTGGGCTGTATGGCTATGTTCTAGAAGCATTCTCTCCTGACGTTTCGCCTGCATCTGTGGCAAGCATCCTTGCTACAGATTCACACAACCTCTGAGGATGCTTGCCACAGCTGCAGGCGAAACGTCAAGAGAGAATGCTTCTAGAACATGGCCATACAGCCTGAAAAACCTACAACAACCCAGTTTGGTGTTTATTTCTGGTACTCAAAAAGGTGTTGTCCCTTGCATTAAACAATACAGGGAGGGCTTGCAGTTTACTGAAAATGCCAATGGTTGCACTGAGAGGTTTGCAGCGACAGCAATTCACCCAAGAAGATCACAGAACTGTGCCAGAGGACCAAGACCAAGCCTACAGACGGGATATTTTGTTGGGTGTAGATAAATGAAACAGTAAATATTTGTCCTATGGAGATGGGGATTATCCTGTACTGCATATCTGCTTCGGTTTGGCCAAGCGTAGTTTCCACTTGCTGTTTTACTTTGGGCGTAACATTTCCCCCCATTTTCATCCAACACATTTTTCTGTATTATCTGCTTCTCTGTGTGATTTGTTAACTTCTTGCATGACCAGCTGGGCTCTCCTGCTGGGATCTCTCTCTCTCTTTCTCTCTCTTTCCTGCCTTGAAATGCTTTGTTTTTTGCTTGCCTTTTGCTGTACGACTGTGGAAGAGAATGGGATTATTCTTAGCCATGTAAAGCCGTGATTCTCAACCTTCCTAATGCCGCGACTCCTTAATATTGTTCGTCATGTTGTAGTGACCCCCCAATCATAAAATTATTTTTGTTGCTACTTCATAACTGTCATTTTGCTACTGTGATGAATCGTCTTGTAAATATCTGATAGGCAGGATGTATTTATTTATTATTTATTACTAATTGTACCCGCCATGCATTGCTGTGGCCAACCTTCCCTCCCTCTTACTCTCCTTCCTTCCTTCCTTCCTTCCTTCCTTCCTTCCTTCCTTCCTTCCTTCCTTCCTTCCTTCCCTCCCTCCCTCCCTCCCTCTCTCTTTTCCTTTTACTTCTTCTTTGTTCCTTCCTTATCTGTTACTTTCCTCCCTTCCTTTGCTTTTTGGTTCCTCCCTCCCTCCCGCTTTCTCTTTCTCTCCTTCCTTCCTTCTCTCTTTTCTTTCTTCTTTTACTTTTTTTATTTCCATCTCTCCTTCCTTCCTTCTCTACCTTTCTTTCTTTCCTTCTCTCCTTCTTTCCCTCTTCCTTTCCCTCCTTCTCTCCTTCCTTCCTTCCTTCCTTCCTTCCTTCCTTCCTTCCTTCCTTCCTTCCTTCCTTCCTTCCTTCCTTCCTTCCTTCCTTCCCTCCCTCCCTCCCTCTTTCTCTTTAGTCCCTTCTCTCCTTCCTTCCTTCTCTACCTTTCTTTCTTTCATTCTCCCCTCCTTCTTTCCCTCCTTCTTTCCCTCTTCCTTTCCCTCCTTCTTTCCTTCCTTCCCTCCCTCCCTCCCTCTTTCTCTTTCATCCCTTCTCTCCTTCCTTCCTTTTCTCTTTTCTTTCTTCTTTCACTTTTTTATTTCCTTCTCTCCTTCCTTTCTTCTCTACCTTTCTTTCTTTCCTTCTCTCCTTCCCTCCTTCTTTCCCTCTTCCTTTCCCTCCTTCTCTCCTTCCTTCCTTCCTTCCTTCCTTCCTTCCCTCCCTCCCTCCCTCCCTCCCTCCCTCTTTCTCTTTAGTCCCTTCTCTCCTTCCTTCCTTCCTTCTCTCTTTTCTTTCTTCTTTCACTTTTTTATTTCATTCTCTCCTTCCTTCCTTCCTTCTCTACCTTTCTTTCTTTCCTTCTCTCCTTCCCTCCTTCTTTCCCTCCCTCCCTCCCTCCCTCCCTCCCTCCTTCCTTCCTTCCTTCCTTCCTTCCTTCCTTCCTTCTTTCCTTCCCCCTTTCTGTGTATATGTGTTTTGTGTGTGTGTATATGCATATATTTGTGTATGTTTGTATGTATTGTGTGTGTGTGTGTGTTTGTGTATATGTATGGTTTTGCACATGTGTTGTAATGTATTTTTTTTGTTTTTTGTTTTTTTGGCTTTTTAAGCCTCTTTTGCTGTGTTTTTCAATGTTTTTATGAGTGATGGTCACTCCCTGGCCTGAGAGGTGTCTTGTATCCAAATTTGGTGTCAATTCGTCCAGTGGTTTTTGAGTTATGTTAATCCCACAAACCAACATTACATTTTTATTTATATAGATGCTCCATATTTATACCCTGCCTTTCTCTACCTCCGCAGGGGGACTCGAGTCAGCTTACAATGGCACAAACATAGTATTCTCATTCACTGGACCAAATTTGGCACAAATACCCAATATGCCCAAATGTGAACACTGGTGGAGTTTGGGAAAAACAGACCTTGATATTTGTGAGGTGTCGTTGCTGGGATTAATAGTTCACCTCCAATCAAAGAGCATTCTGAACTCTACCAGCGATTGAATTGAACCAAATTGGCACACAGAACTCCCATGACCAACAGAAAATACTGGAAGGGTTTGGTGGGCATTGGCCTAGAGTTTTTGGAGTTGTAGTTTGCCTACATCCAGAGAGCACTGTGGACTCAAACAATGATGGATCTGGACCAAACTTATCACAAATACTGAATATGCCCAAATGTGAACACTGGTGGAGTTTGGGGAAAATAGACCTTGATATTTGTGAGGTGTGGTTGCTGGGATTTATAATTCACCTACAATCACAGCAGGAGGAGGGCTTTTGGTGGGATGATTCGCTGTCCATTTCCAGAAAGGAAGAGAAGGACAAGCGGCAAGATCTCAGCCTTTTCTGCCAAAGGGGTTCCTAAGACCATCAGAAATATTTGTTTTCTGGTGGTCTTTTTTGACCCCTCTGAAACACCCCTCATGACCTCCCAGGGGTCCCGACCCCCAGGTTGAGAAACTCTGATGTAAAGAGACCAGTCCTTGCACCTTGAAGAGCTTGGCAGAAAATGCTACTGATGATAATAACTCAAAGTGTATCTATATTGTAGAATGTTTGGCAGAACTTTAAATGTAATTCTAATTATATTTTCATTAATTAGCCCAGTGGTGGTTGCAGTATGGAGGGATTCGTGTGTTGTTTTGTGGTGTGTCCTCTTATTGTACTTTTTCACAACATTTAATTTTGTTGTGCAATAGTACAATGACAATAAAGCTATTCTACATACATACATATATATAGTGTCCCTACTTCACGGATTTTCACTTATCGCGGGTGGTTCTGGAACGTAACACCCGCGATAAGTGAGGGAAAACTCTATTGATACGTATACGCATTTGTCTTTTTAAAAAATTCTATTGTATTGTACCATGTCATTGTTAGCTGCCTTGAGTTCCTATGGGGAGAAGTATAAAGTAAATAACAACAACTACTACTACTACTACTTTAAATACTGTGATGCATTTTGCATAGAATTATGGAAAATATAGACCTCTGTCTGATCCCACAGCAAGCTGGCTTCAGGAAAGGCAAAAGCTGCACATCGCAAGTGCTGAACCTGACTCAGCACATAGAAGATGGCTTTGAAAAGCAGCAGGTCACAGGAGCTGTCTTCATAGACCGGTCAGCAGCCTATGAGACTGTGAACCACGGCCTCCTCCTGAGAAAAATGTATAATATCACAAAGGACGACCACTTCACCCGCCTCATAGGAAACCTGCTACAAAACAGGAGCTTTTTTGTTGAGTTCCAGGGCCAGAGAAGCAGATGGCGGAAACAGAAGAACGGCCTGCCTCAGGGGAGCGTGCTTGCTCCATCCATGTTCAACATTTACACAAATGACCAGCCACTGCCAGAAGGGACAGAGAGTTTCATCTATGCTGATGACTGTGCCATTACTGCTCAAGCAGGGAGCTTTGAGATGGTTGAAAAGAAGCTCTCCGAAGCTCTAGGTGCTCTTACTGCCTATTACAGGGAAAACCAACTGACCCCTAATCCATCTAAAACACAGACATGCGTCTTTCACCTTAAGAACAGACAAGCATCCCGAGCTCTGAGGACGACCTGGGAAGGAATCCCACTGGAGCATTGCAGCGCACCCAAATACATGGGAGTCACTCTGGATCATTCTCTGACCTACAAGAAGCACTGCCTGAACATCAAGCAAAAAGTGGGCGCTAGAAACAACATCATATGAAAGCTGACTGGAACAACCTGGGGATCACAACCAGACACAGTGAAAACATCTGCTGAGTACGCATGCCCGGTGTGGAACACATCTCACCACACTAAAACAGTAGATGTGGCTCTTAATGAGACATGCCGCATTATCACAGGGTGCCTGCACCCCACACCACTGGAGAAATTGCACTGCTTGGCCGGTATTGCACCACCTGACATTTGCTGGGAAGTAGCAGCCAATAGCGAAAGGACCAAGGCAGAGACATCTCCAGCTCATCCCCTGTTTGGATATCAGCCAGCACGTCAATGCCTTCAATCAAGACATAGTTTTCTTAGATCTACAGAGACACTCACTGGAACACCCCAGCAAGCGAGAGTCCAAAAGTGGCAGGCCCAAACTCAGCACCTCAATCCGTGGGTGATATCAAATGAGAGACTCCCTCCTGGGCACAGAGAAGACTGGGTGACTTGGAAGGCGCTGAACAGACTGCGCTCTGGCACCGTGAGATGGAGAGCCAACCTTGAGAAATGGGGCCACAAAGTGGAATCCACAACATGCGAGTGTGGAGAAGAGCAAACCACTGACCACCTGCTGCAATGCAACCTGAGCCTTGCCACATGCACAATGGAGGACCTTCTTGCAGCAACACCGGAAGCACTCCAAGGGGCCAGATACTGGTCAAAGGACATTTAACCAACTACCAAACTCACACGTTTTGTATTTGTCTGTTTGTTTGCTTTGTCCTGTTAGAAATGTAATATAATGGACTGGTTGCTCTGACACGACAAATAAATATGGTGGTTTGCATGCAGATTTGCAGAAGCAGAGGTGGCTGCAAAGAGATGATATGGACACTAATGGGATGGAAAGAAGGGAAGGGCATCTTTGTGGGAAGAGAGAGAATAGTCCTCTCTCGTTTCTCCCACCTTTGGCACAATTGGAGCAGCCTTGCTCTCTCTCTCTCTCTCTCTCTCTCCCCGAACACCTCCATTGCTGCAGATTGACTGGCAGATGGTCTACTCGGTCTCCAGGAGCCAAAGCCAAGGAGCCTTTCGTCATCCAACCCTGGGCGCGCCATGTGGCTCAGGAAGACCAGCTGTTCCTCCTGCCTTCTTCTCCTTCGCCTTCGTTGGCTCTTTTGAGCCGCACAATGAGCAGCACCCACTGCTTGTGGGGAGAGGAGGCTCAAATGCCACCACCCGACTGTTTCGACGGGCTTTTTTGCATCTTTGTTCTGGGGCCAGATGACCAGCAGTCCAAAGAGATCCAGAGCTCATCCATTCGTCAACAGAAGTCAACAACAGGGAGAACTGTGCAGGACTATTCTTCTACATAAATAAAAATGTAATGTATTGTCGAAGGCTTTCATGGCTGTAATCACTGGGTTGTTGTAGGTTTTTTCAAGGTATATGGCCCTGTTCTAGAGGCATTCTCTCCTGACGTTTCGCCTGCATCTATAGCAAGCATCCTCAGAAGTGGTGAGGATGCTTGCCAAAATGTAATGTTCATTTGTGGGATTAACATAACTCAAAAACCACTGGGCGAATTGCCATCAAATTTGGCCACAAGACACCTACTAACCCAAGGAATGACCATCACAAAAAAAATGATTTGTCATTGGGAATTGTAGTTCCTAGGATTTATAATTCATCTGCAATCAAAGAGCATTTGAACTCCACCAATGATAGAATTGAACCAAACTTGGCACACAGGGCTCCCATGACCAACAGAAAACACTAGAAGGGTTGATGGGCATTGACCTTGAGTTTGGGAGTTGTAGTTCACCAACATCCAGAGAGCACCGTGGACTCAAACAATGATGGATCGGGACCAAATTTGGCATGAATTCCCAATATGCCCAAATGCGAACACTGGTGGAGTTTGGGGAAAATAGACTTTGACATAGACCTTGAGTTTGGGGGAAATAGACCTTGAGTTTGGGAGTTGTAGTTCACCTACATATAGAGAGCACTGTGGGCTCAAACAATGAAGGATCTGGACCAAACTTGGCACAAATATTCCATATGCCCAAATATGAATACAAATGGAGTTTGGGAGAAACAGACCGTGACATTTGGGAGTTGTAGTTACTGAGATTTATAGTTCACCTACAATCAAAGAGCATTCTGAATCCCACCAATGATAGAATTGGGCCAAACTTCCCACACAGAATTCCCATGACCAACAGAAAATAATTAAGGCCATTCAGTCCAACTCCCTTCACCAGGGCAAGAAAACGTAATCAAAGCCCTCCTGACAAAGAGCCATCCAGCCATACATATAGATAGATAGATATGATTCACACACACACATATCTATAGAAATAAAAATGTAATGTTCGCTTGTGGGATTAACATAACTCAAAAACCACTGGACGATTTGCCACCAATTTTGGTCACAAGACACTAACACAAGGAGTGACCATAACTCAAAAATTGTTTTTGTTATTTGGGAGTTGTAAGTGCTGGGATTAATAGTTCACCTACAATCAAAGAGCATTCTGAACTCCACCAGTGATGGAATTGAACCAAATGTAGCACACAGGACTCCCATGACTAACATGGGCATTGATGGGCATTGACCTTGAGTTTGGGAGTTGTAGTTCACCTACATATAGAGAGACTGTGGGCTCAAACAATGATGGATCTGGACCAAACTTGGCATGAATATTCCATATGCCCAAATATGAACACAAATGGAGTTTGGGAGAAATAGACCATGACATTTGAGAGTTGTAGTTACTGAGATTTCTAGTTTACCTACAATCAAAGAGCATTCTGAACCCCACCAACGATAGAATTGGGCCAAACTTCCCACACTGAACCCCCATGACCAACAAAAAATACTTAAGGCTATCCAGTCCAACTCCCTTCATCAGGGCAAGAAAACATAATCAAAGCCCTCCTGACAAAGGGCCATCTAGCCATAGATATAGATAGATAGATAGATAGATAGATAGATAGATAGATATGATTCACGCACGCACACACACACAGATATAGTATCATAGGTTTGAAAGGGACCCCTAAAGAAGGACAATGATATGTTGCATGTTCCAGAGTAGGCAAACCAGACACTCTCCACATCAACACTGACAAAGAAACAGTAAGAAATATTGTTTATTTATTATTTGCACTTGTTAACCTCCACTCTCAGCCCGGGGGCGACTCGTGGCGGTGTACAGAACATAGAAAAGACAACAATTTACAATAAATCAAGACCATAACATAACATCTTACTAATAAACAACTAATTAAACTAAAAATCCGCATTCGTCTAGTTTGGGTCATCATCAATCTCATAGTCATAGTCCATTCCGGTGGTCATTCCAAAAACGTAGCACTTAGTTGAAGGCCTTTTCGAAGAGCCAGGTTTTCAGGCCCTTGCGGAAGGCCATGAGGGAGGGCGCCTGTCTAATTTCAGCAGGGAGGGAGTTCCATAGCCGGGGGGCCACCACCGAGAAGGCTCGCTCTCTCGTCCCCGCCAGGCGTGCCTGTGAGGCAGGCGGGACCGAGAGAAGGGCCTCCCCAGATGATCTTAAGGTCCTCGTGGGCTCGTAGGCCGAGATGCGGTTCGCAAGGTATTTTGGGCCGGAACCGTTTAGGGCTTTGTAGGATAACACCAGCACCTTAAATTGGGCCCGGTAGCAAATCGGCAGCCAGTGGAGCTGGGACAGCAGGGGCGTTGTGTGCTCCCTGTGTCCCGCTCCGGTTAACAACATGGCTGCCGCGCGCTGGACTAGCTGGAGCTTCCGGGCCGTCTTCAAGGGCAGCCCCACGTAGAGAGCGTTGCAGTAGTCGAGGCGGGATGTGACCAAAGCGTGTACCACCGTGGCCAAGTCAGACTTCCCAAGATACGGGCGCAGCTGGCGCACGAGCCGAAGCTGTGCAAATGCTCCCCTGGTCACCGCTGAAACCTGGGGATCCAGGCTCAACGCTGAGTCCAGGGTCACACCCAAGCTGCGAACCTGCGCCTTCAAGGGGAGTGCGACCCCGTCCAGCACAGGCTGTAACCCTATACCCTGCTCGGCCTTGCGACTGACCAGGAGTACCTCTGTCTTGTCTGGATTTAATTTCAGTTTGTTCGCCCTCATCCAGACCGTTACAGCGGCCAGGCACCGGTTCAGGACTTCGACAGCCTCCTTAGTAGCAGGTGGGAAGGAGTGACAGAGTTGGACGTCATCTGCGTACAGGTGACACCGCACCCCGAAACTCCGGATGATCTCGCCCAGCGGCTTCATGTAGATGTTAAACAGCATGGGGGACAGTATGGAGCCCTGAGGAACACCACAGGTCAAAGGCTGTGGTGTTGAACAGGAGTCCCCCAATAACACCTTCTGGGTACGACCCTCCAGAAATGACTGGAGCCACCGCAAAGCGGTGCCCCCAAGGCCCATCTCTGCAAGGCGTCCCAGAAGAATACCGTGGTCGACGGTATCGAAGGCCGCTGAGAGATCCAGGAGCACCAACAGGGACACACTCCCCCTGTCTAGCTCCCGGCGGAGATCATCCACTAAGGCGACCAAGACCGTCTCAGTACCATGTCCCGGTCTGAAGCCAGACTGTGCCGGATCCAGATAATCCGTGTCTCTCAAGAATACCTGGAGTTGTGAGGCCACCACGCTTTCCATGACTTTGCCCAAGAAGGGAAGATTGGAAACAGGCCGAAAGTTGTCAAATTTAGTGGGGTCCAATGATGGTTTCTTCAACAGCGGCTTTATAATAGCCTGTTTTAGGCTCGCTGGAATCTTGCCTTCCCGAAGGGAGGCATTAACCACCACCGTTACCCACTCAGCCAATCCCCCTCTGGCCTCTTTCAGAAGCCAGGATGGGCAGGGGTCTAGGATGGACGTGGTAGGCCTCATTCCTCCAAGTATCTTGTCCACATCCTCGGGTTTCACAAGCTGAAAAGAATCCATCAAAATAGGACAAGCAGGTGCTTGTGTCACATCCACAGAGACTGCATTTAATGTGGCGTCCAGCCCAGAACGGATCAAAGCGACTTTGTCTGCAAAAAACCGAGCAAATGCTTCACAGCGCATGGCCGAATTGTCAGGGCTCCCACCTAAGGTAGGGGGAGTTAAAAGACCTCTGACAATCCGAAACAACTCCGCCGGACGGTTTTTTGCAGACGCAATAGTGGCCGCAAAGAAAGTTTTCTTTGCGGCTTTTATTGCCGCGGCATATGCCCTTAGAAAGGACACAAACCGTGCTCGGTTTGGCTCGTTTGGGTCCGAGCGCCACACGCTCTCTAGTTCCCTCTTCCTTCGCTTCATCGCTGCCAGCTCCTCAGTGAACCAAGGTGCTGGTTTAGCTCGGTTACTTGAGAGGGGACGTTCCGGAGCGATCCTGTCAATTGCCCTGGTCATCTCCCCATTCCAGAGAGCGACCAAGGCCTCGACATGGTCACCTACCGAGGTAGCGGGGAAATCCCCAAGAGCCGTCAGGAATCCGTTCGGATCCATAAGCCTCCTGGGGCGGACCATCTTAATGGGTCCTCCACCTTTGCGGAGGTTAGGGGGCGCAGTGAGCCTAAATCTGATCAGGAAGTGGTCGGTCCATGGCAACGGAGAGATGGACAACTCCTCCATACCGCCACCCTGCTCCCATCCCTGGCAGAAAACCAAGTCCAATGTGTGTCCAGCACAGTGGGTGGGGCCAGTTATTTGTTGGGACAGCCCCATGGTTGCCATGGCAGACATGAAGTCCTGAGCCGCTCCTGAGAGGGTTGCCTCGGCATGGATGTTGAAGTCCCCCAGCACAAGAAGCCGTTGGGACTCCACCACCAGGCTCGAGACCACCCCCGCTAGCTCAGGCAGGGAGACTGTAGTGCAGCGAGGTGGACGGTACACTACAAGAATCCCTATTCTGTCCCGGTCACCCACCCTCAGGTGGACGCATTCGAAATTTGTGGTCTGCGGGATGGGACTCCTGGTCAGATGGAAGAAATTGCATATATTAGAAACCAACACTTTCTCATTACTTTATTATCCAGATCACCAGACTGGACCACAGCAACGCCTGGCAGGGGATGGCTAGTAGGCAATAAAAATGAAATGCACAGGTATAGGATGGGAGGACACCTGGCTTCGAAACAGAGTCCATGCAAAAGGGAGAGCCATCCACAGGACACGATCCAGGGGCAGGGGCATCTCAAGGAAGTAAAAAAGACTCCAAAACACCTGGAGCATCAAAGTTTGCCCATGCCTGGACTAAAGTGACCAAAGGTTTGGAAGTCAAACCTTACGAGGAACTATTCCTCATAAGGAACAGCCCAGAGAAGTGTCTTCTGGAGGTTTTTAAGCAGAGGCTGGATGTCCATCTGTTGGGAGGGATTTTGATTGTATTTTTCAGCCTATTAGAAGGGGGTTGGACTAGATGTCCTTTGCAGGATCCCTTCCAACTCTAGGATTCTATGACCCTAAGTAAGCAGCAATTAGGCCACAGCCTTTATTTACCTTGTAATGTAGTTGTGGTAATTACAAGATTCTGTTTGGGAATATTTCTTTTTGTGGATCCACAGTATTAAGGGAACTAACTATTCAACATATTGTCGAAGGCTTTCATGGCCGGAATCACTGGGTTGTTGTAGGTTTTTTCGGGCTATATGGCCATGGTCTAGAGGCATTTTCTCCTGATGTTTCGCCTGCATCTATGGCAAGCATCCTCAGAGGTAGTGAGGTCTGTTGGAAGTAGGAAAGTGGGTTTATATATCTGTGGAATGACCAGGGTGGGACAAAGGACTCTTGTCTGCTGGAGGTAAGTGTGAATGTCTCAACTGACCACCTTGACCAGCTTTTGATGGCTTGGCAGTGCCTGGGGGAATCTTTTGTTGAGAGGTGATTAGATGTGCCTGATTGTTTACTCTTTGTTGTTTGGCTGTTGTAATTTTTGAGTTTTTTAATACTGGTAGCCAGATTTTGTTCATTTTCATGGTTTCCTCCTTTCTGTTGAAATTGTTGAAAATTTTCAACAGCCAAACAACAGAGAGTAAACACTTAGGCACATCTAATCACCTCTCAACAAAAGATTCCCCCAGGCACTGCCAGGCCATCAAATTCTAATCAAGGTTGTCAGTTGAAACATTCACACCTAGCTCCAGCAGACAAGAGTCCTTTGTCCCACCTTGGTCATTCCACAGATTTATAAACCCATTTTCCTACTTCCAACAGACCTCACTACCTCTGAGGATCCTTGCCATAGATGCAGGCGAAACGTCAGGAGAAAATGCCTCTAAAACATGGCCATAAAGCAAGAAAAAACCTACAACAACCCAACTATTCAACAGCTGCTCCTTGAGCTAAGGCTTCCTGGAGAAAGGGATAAAGGAAAGTGGGAAAAGCAGACAGGTGGGAAACCTGAGCTGGGATTAACCAGACTTTTATGGAGAGCCTTCAAACTCTGCAAATGGCATTACCTGGGGGTCACTTGGGGTCAAGACAGGTTTTTCCTGCCTATTACCTATCTCCGGGCAGGAAACAGATGGAAGGTGGAGGATGAAGGGATAGAAAAGGTTCCTTCCATCTCAATTTCACTTTTTGCAGGAAGGATTACGGCCTTGAGGACTGCAGTAAACTGATAAAGCAAAAAGAAGCACCCAAAAGCTAGAAAGCATTAGGAAAACAAAGCAAGGAAATGCAAACTTTCCATTGTGATGAAACAGTTTCCTCCAATGTTTGCATTTGGAAATAGATCACAGCTGCCTTTGGGTTTGTTTTGTGTGTGTGTGTGTGTGTGCAACCATTCCCATTGGCATCCAGTCTATTTCCATTCAAAGTATAGTATTTTCTATTATTTACTTTATTTCTATTATTATTATTATTATTATTATTATTATTATTATTATTATTATTATTCCGCCCTTCTCACTATGCCGTCGCACCTATAACTCTTAGTGGAAGAAGCATCGACGTGACCTCTTTCCCCCAGGGGATTGCTTCTTTCCCTCCTTCCAGCATGCTGACATTTGTCCGCTTGTTTTCCCAAGAGAGTTGCAGGATTTTCCGGAGGCAGCGCTGATGGAATCGTTCCTGGAGTTGCATGTGACGTCTGTGGACAGTCCACGTTTCACAGGCATATAGCAGGGTTGGGAGGACAATAGCTTTATAGACAAGCACCTTGGTATCCCTACGGATGTCCCAATCCTCAAACACTCTCTGCTTCATTCGGAAAAATGCTGCACTCGCAGAGCTCAGACGGTGTTGTATTTCGGTGTCAATGTTGACTTTGGTGGAGAGGTGGCTGCCAAGGGAGCGGAAATGGTCAACATTTTCTAATGTTACACCATTACGCTGTATCCCTGGCATTGGAGAGGGGTCACAGTCCATCGAGGGGGTCCATAGCATTGAGCCATAGCGGTTAAAGTACCATCAAACTGTATTAATTCTGCAGTGTAGACATACCACATTAGTCAGAGATACCTCCTGGAATTTAAATATGTGCATTGTCTTGCACAGTTCACAGAGTCTCTCCTGCAGGAATAAATTATGTAAATGAATATAATCAGGTCAGGGAAATTGATTGGTTTTTTTTCTGGTGCAGCATATACATCTTAACAAAGGAGTATACGCATAGGTGAGTATAATTTACATAGAAACCTCTTTAATCCTGCAAAAGACCTATGCAAACAAATTACCATATTTTCCGGCATACAAGATGACTTTTTAACCCAGGAAAATGATCTTAAAAGTGGGGGGTTGTCTTATATGTCCAGTCGTCTTATACACCAGAAAATACGATTTGCCTATGTCGGGAGGGCTCGGATTGTGTCTTTCTACCTGGCAGGAAGGGCTGGACTAGATGGCCTCTAGGGTCCCCCATGCTGAATGCAGTGGGACCTACTTCTCTAGGGACGTGCATAACATAACATAACACTCCCTATATATAGCTTCGCACATCCAGCGTTGCCATCCCATGCCCGCCTCCTTCTCATGTACCCAAATATCAACGTTTGCAAATATTTTGGTCTTTCCCACTCGTCGCCAAGTCTTCCTTGTCAGCAAGGAAGCCTTGATTTGCAGGAACAAACCGTGAATGCTGCATCCTTGGACCTGTTACTAGAAGCTTGGAAAGTTACCTTCTGAAAAGTAATTACTTCCAGGTATCTATCCAAACTTCTCCCCACTCCATTCTCTTCCAGGACCGTGCACATTATTGCAATCCAGTGGCTACTACTCTTTCTTTAGAGCAGGCATGAGCAAACTTGGGCCCTCTGGATCTTTTGGACTCCAACTCCCACCATTCCTAACAGCCTCAGGCCCCTTCCTTTTCCCCCTCAGCCGCTTAAGCCGCTTAATGGTTTTGAAAAACAATAGTAAAACCCCACTTATATATAAAGACAAGTAATAATAATGAAGGAATTTCCACAGACGATGCTTAATAAAAGAAGAAAATACTCCTATCTCACGGAATCATAGAATCAAAGAGTTGGAAGAGACCTCATGGGCCATCCAGTCCAACCTCATTCTGCCAAGAAGCAGGAATATTGCATTCAAACCACCCCTGACAAATGGCCATCCAGCCTCTGCTTAAAAGCTTCCAAAGAAGGAAGCTTTTAAGCACCACACTCCGGGGCAGAGAGTTCCACTGCTGAACGGCTCTCACAGTCAGGAAGTTCTTCCTAATGTTCAGATGGAATCTCCTCTCTTGTAGTTTGAAGCCATTGTTCCGCGTCCTAGTCTCCAAGGAAGCAGAAAAAAAGCTTGCTCCCTCCTCCCTGTGGCTTCCTCTCACATATTTATACATGGCTATCATATCTCCTCTCAGCCTTCTCTTCTTCAGGCTAAACATGCCCAGTTCCCTAAGCCGCTCCTCATAGGGCTTGTTCTCCAGACCCTTGATCATTTTAGTCGCCCTCCTCTGGACACATTCCAGCTTGTCAATAACTTTTAAAGCTGCAGATAAGATTTAGGTGAGAGAAACCGGAAGGACTGATGGTGACATATCATCATCATCATCATCACTTTATTTCTTCATTAGTCGCTCTCCACCAAAGTGCTCCGAGCGACTTACAAACTAAAATTGCTTATACACAATATAAAACATTCAACATAAAAACATTCAACATAAAAACAGTGACTATGGCAGAAATTGATCCGATTACTTAAATGCACAACCAAACAGCCAAGTCTTGAGTGCCTTTACAAAAGGTCGCAACTCCAACCTTGCTCTAATATATGGAGGCAATGAGTTCCACAGAATTGGAGCATTGATCGAAAAAGCTCTTACGCCTTGTAGCTTCCAAATGTACCTCCGTAGACCCGGTATGTAGAGGAGATGTTCCTGGAAGGATCGAGGTGACCACTGATGGGGAAAAGGAATGAGGCGGTCCCTAAGATATCAAGGTCCTTGGCCATTTTGAGCTCTAAATGTCAGGATCAGTATCTTGTCAGAGATCCGATGTTCTATTGGTAGCCAATGCAGTTGTTGCTGAATCGGTTAATATGGGATCTTATAGATAATCCCGCTAGCAGCGTGGCTGCCGCATTTTGGGCCATCCGAATCTTCTGGGTCGTTGACTTCAGAAGGCCAGCATATAAGGCGTTGCAATAGTCCAACCTAGTGGTGACTGTTGCGTGGATTACTGTTGCCAATGCTTCTACCGAAAGGTCGGATGCCAATTTCCCTGGCGAAGATGAAAAAAGGCCTGCTTATTTATGGCAGTGATCTGGGCCTCCATCGTCAGCGATGAGTCCAACACAACCCCAAGGCTTTTAACAGTGGCAGGCGGAACCAGAGCTTCCCCATCGAAATCAGGCAGAGATTGGGTTAATTCTGGCGGCTGACCGGGCCAGAGTATCTCAGTTTTTGCAGGATTCACTTCGAGTCTGCTCGCTTGCAGCCAACTCATCACTGCTTCCAAACACAGCTTAAAGTTCTCAGGAATCACGGTTGTCCCAGGTTCGAGACGCAAGAGTCGCTGGGTATCATCTGCATACTGGTAGCACTCTATGCCAAAGCTCCGCACCAGTCCAGCAAGTGGTCGGACGTAGATGTTAAACAACAGGGGCGAGAGGAACTCACTCCACAGCAAAGGCAGGAGCTCTCAGAGCTTTGGCCTGACCACTCCACCCTCTGTCTCCGGTCCCGGAGGAATGAATTGAACCATTTGAGGGCTAAACCTCGTACACCAGACAGAGCCAATCAACGAATCAGCAAGTCATGGTCCACAGCGTCAAATGCAGCTGTGAGGTCCAAGAGTACCAATAGCGCTGATCCGCCTCGGTCTAACTGACGATGAATTTCATCAGGAATAGCTACCAAGACAGTCTCTATCCCATGACCTGAACGAAAGCCTGATTGAAAGGGGTCCAAACCTGCAGTCTCATCTAAGAATTGCTGTAGCTGCCCCACCACTGTCCGTTCAATCACCTTGCCCAGGAACGGAAGGTTTGAAACTGGGCGATAATTACTAGGTATGGCAGCATCAAAACCAAAGACATTGGCTGGCCACTGAAGAGAAGGCAGCAAACGTTTACGAAGAACTTATGAAAGATCATGAATTATCACCAACAGAACAACGACTATTAGGAAGCAAACAGAAGAAATGACGTTTCGACTCCCCAGACTATGTAAAAAAAAAAACACCTATTCTAAGACAAATACCCAAAATAACAGACCAGAAACTATTGATGACGGACCAGAAAAAACCCAAGATGATAAAAATGAGTGAAATCTTATGAGAAATAAAGTGCTTTTCTAACAACGCTAATGGTCTTAATTCACCGGCGAAAAGGAGAACGTTATTTAACCAAATTTAAAAGGGCAATTATGACCTCACAGCTTTACAGGAAACACACATCTCACAAAAACAAGCAGCACACTTAACACAGAAAAAAATAGGTAAAGAATTTTATTCAGCAGCTCTAGAAAAAAAACAACGAGGGGTGGTGATCTACGCAAAAGAGAAACTATTACCTGAATTGGCTTTTAAAAACACAGGGGGCAGAATAGTGGGAATTATCATAAAACAAGGGGATCAGAAAATATTAGTGTTGTGTCACGCTTGGGGGCTATTAGTCTTAATGAAGAAGGGATGGACGTGGCACCTTTCCCCCAGGGGATTGCTTCTTGCCCTCCTATAGGAAACTGGAATTCCCAAAAACCCAAAACACTGTAAATAGCTCAAGAAAAGTTTTATTTATCACAAAGTCGTTTCTTCAAAGCAATGAGCTGGAAAACTTTAGAGGGGTGAAGGAAAACATACATTACAGTCTCAATCAGTCCTGGGTCCAAGGGGTTTGAAGCTGAGTAGCCTCACCAAGTTTCCTGTTTCCTCAATGGCTGTGAATGCCAGAGCAAACCACAACCCCAGTTCAGATGGCCTATGTTTTGAAGATTCAGGATCTTCCTTTGGTGCCAAAAGAACCGGCTTGAAGGCACCTGGGTCTCCTCAATAATTGTCCAGGATGATCTGGACATAAGCATGAGTCCCAGGGGTAAAAAACCTCAGAACTAGTGCTGAGGTAACTTAAATCAGGGTCTTTTAGAATCAAGTCTCTTACTCACGTCCATCTGGTACGAACTCTGAAGGCAGAATGAAGAAGGAAACCACTCCCCCCTTCCAGGAAGAGGTGGAGCCAAACAGTATTGATTGACAGCTACAAGCAACCAATCCATACAACTATACATAAGCAGGGTAAAAAGGGGCAGGATTAAGCATGATACAACAGTTTAAATCTTACAACTAACAGTTCTATACATAGGTGGCGCCCCTCGCGCCGTCACAATTAGTGTGTAACATATATGTACCAAACGGACCCAAATCCAAATTTATATCAATTCTGTGTGACAAAATTCAGGAGACAAAATTTGATCATTTAATAATAATGGGTGACTTTAATGGTGTTCGGAACAGTAAATGAGATAAAACCAAAACCAATAAAAAAGAGAGGAAAGGATATAAGTACCTTACCAACAAATTTTCTGAAATTAAAAGAAGATTGGAACCCCGAAGATGCTTGGCGCGTACATAACGAGAATGAAAGAGATTACACTTTCTTTTCAGACCGACACCAGGGGTGGTCCAGAATCGATATGAGCTGGACCTCCAAAACGCTCACACTAAGTATCTCTAAAATCAGAATCATACCCAGAGATCTTTCAAATCACGGGTCATTGGAAATGACAATAAACCAGAAAACAAATTTGCACCAATGGAGATTAGATGAGAATCTTTTAAAAGAGGAGGAAAATATAAAGAAATATAAAAAATTATATAACATATATGATCAGGAATATTTTGTAAATAAAAGCACACATGGCTATAATTTCCCATAACGTGTAATATATAGTATTATCTATATATATAAAAATGGAAAGGGCGTTCAACGGGACAGCAAAACGCGAAACCCCCCCCACGAAAACACACCAAATTTGCCGTGCACATACCTCAACCCACAAAGTATGCACAACGCGAATCAAAATTCCAAACAACATTTTAATACACTCGCAATTACAAAAAGCAACTGAGCATGCGCAAAGGCTCTTCCCCGATGTCCCCCGGCGTGCGCACATGGCCGGCCAACACACCCTCTGCGCAAGCCATGCCCCCATCCTCCATTGCCGCGCAAAGGCTCTTCCCCGAAGTCCTCCGGCGCGTGCAACACCCATACGCCAACCTTACCTCCTCCCCTTCCTTCTTCTTCCCCCGCCCACGCCCCCCACATTCAAGCCACACACCCCACATTCAAGCCACGCCCCCACCCTCCTTCGCCCCGGCCCTAAACACCCATACGCCAACCTTACCTCCTGCCTCTCCTTCTTCTTGCCCCGCCCACACCCCCCACGTTCAAGCCACACACCCCACGTTCAAGCCATGCCCCCACCCTCCCACGTTCACGCCACGCCCCCACCCTCCTCTGCCCCTAAACGGGAAGGAAGGAGAAGTTGAGAAGCTATATGAAACAAGAAAGGAAGAAAAGAAAGAAGAAAGGGAGAGAAGGAGGATGGGAAAGAAGGGAGAAAGGAAGGAAAGAAAGAAGAAAGGAGGGAAGGGAAGGTGTATGAAGGAAGTAAGGAAGGAGAAGTTGAGAAGGTATATGAAAGAAGAAAGGTAGGAAAAAAAGAAGAAAGGGAGAGAAGGAGGATGGGAAAGAATGGAGAAAGGAAGAAAGGAAGAAAGGAAGGAAGGAAGGAAGGGAAGGTGTATGAAGGAAGGAAGGAAGGAAGGAAGGAAGGAAGGAAGGAAGGAAGGAGAGGTTGAGAAGGTATATGAAAGAAGAAAGGTAGGAAAAAAGAAGAAAGGGAGAGAAGGATGATGGGAAAGAACAGAGAAAGGAAGGAAGGAAGGAAGGAAGGAAGGAAGGAAGGAAGGAAGGAAGGAAGGAAGGAAGGGAAGGTGTATGAAGGAAGGAAGGAAGGAAGGAAGGAAGGAAGGAGAAGTTGAGAAGGTATATGAAAGAAGAAAGGTAGGTAAGAAAGAATACAGAGAGAGAAGGAGGATGGGAAAGAAGGGAGAAAGGAAGGAAGGAGGAAAGGAAAGAAAGATAGAAAAAAAGAAGAAAGGGAAGGGGAAGGGAAGGTGTCAAAAGGAAGGAAGGAAGGAAGGAAGGAAGGAAGGAAGGAAGGAAGGAAGGAAGGAAGGAAGGAAGGGGAATTTGGGACGGGGAAGAGAGGAAAAAAGCAAAGAAGAGAAAGGGAGGGAAGAAAAGAAAGAAGGAAAAGGAAGTCTGGAAGTCAAGAGCGAAGGAAAGAAGGAAAGAGATAGAGAGGGAAGAAAGGAGAGAAAGAGGAAGGAAAAAAGGGAGAAGGAAGGAAAGAGGAAGAGAAGGAAGGAGGAGAGAAGGAAAGAAAAAAGGGAAGGGAGGAAAGACGGAGCAAAGGAAGAAGAGAAAGAAGGAGAGAAAGAGGGAGGGAAGGAAAGAAACAAAGAGAAGGAAGGATGGGAGCAAAAAGCTAAGAAAGGAACTAAACAGGTAGAGAAGGAAGAAAGCAAAGAAGAAAAGGAAATGAAGGAAGGAGTGAAAGAAGGAGAGAAAGAGGGAGAGAAGGTTGGCCACAGCAACGCGTGGCGGGTAAAGCTAGTATATTATATTATAATGAGTATTTTGTAAATAAAGGTAAATTTAGCTATAATTTTCCATTCCTGTATGTATGGTGACTTATGTGACAGCCATAATAATAATAATAATAATGACAACAACAACAACAATATTATTATTCAGTTGTTGTGTGTTTTTCGGGCTATATGGCCATGTTCTAGAGGCATTTCTCCTGACGTTTCGCCTGCCTCTATGGCAAGCATCCTCAGAGGTGAAGTCTGAGGATGCTTGCCATGGATGCAGGTGAAACGTCAGGAGAAATGCCACTAGAACATGGCCATATAGCCCAAAAAAACCCACAAGAACTGAGTGATTCCAGCCATGAAAGCCTTCGACAATACATTATTATTATTATTATTATTATTATTATTATTATTATTCTCTTCCCACCCGCCAAGCCCTGAGCCATAATGGGAAGCCATCCATCAAGGCCTCCTTAGCAGAAGGGACCCTAGGGAAGCCTTCCTCCTGGACCATCTGAACTTAATGGAAAATTGAAATGGAGACGGAGGCCTCGGGAGTCCCAAAGGGCCAATGGGGCCACAGCCCAGGAGGGAGAAACGTGCCTTTTGGGGATGGAGAACCGCCTGTGCCATCTGTCCTCCCCGAACAAAGGACGGCAAGCCTCCTCTTGCAATCCATTTATCCCAAGCGAAAATTCCTTGGAGTAAGCAACCTTTATCTTATTTATTGATGGACGCTATTTCTTATATTGCTTCTCCTCTGCCGGGGTTCCAATTGCTCAAACCAGATCACAGCCAATTCTTTTAAAAAGGTGAACTTTTAAGTGTTTTAATTTACTGAGTTTTAATTCCATTTTAATATTTGTCTGTCCCGGATTTTAAACTGCACTGTTTTGTAAATGTTGTGAGCGGCTTAAGAGTCTCAAGGGAGACAAGAGCGAGATATTATTATTATTAATCATCATCGTTGCAGGATTCCACGTCATTGCGTCACAGCTGTTGAATTATTATTATTATTATTATTATTATGAATGCAAATAATAATAATAATAATAATAATAATAATAATAATGCAACTGCTATTTTAGTGTTAGGGAATAGCAGTTGCATTATTATTATTATTATTATTATTATTATTTATACTGCTATTTTTAGTGTTAGGGAAAAGAGTCCCTAACTCTTTTCCCTAACACAGTGGGTTAAACCCCTGTGCCGGCAGGACTGAAGACCGACAGGTCGCAGGTTCAAATCCGGGGAGAGGCGGATGAGCTCCCTCTATCAGCTCCAGCTCCTCATGCGGGGACATGAGAGAAGCCTCCCACAAGGATGATAAAACAACAAAATCATCCGGGTGTCCTCTAGGTAACATCCTTGCAGACGACCAATTCTCCTGAAATGACCAACACAACAAAAAAAGTGCTATGGAATCCTGGTGTCACCTTCCTGTCTATGCAGATGGCAATTCCCATTACCCCCAGTCCATGTGCATTGCAATGCCCATTATCCCCAGTCCATGAGCATTGCAATTGAAATTCCCATTATCCCCAGTCCACTCACTTGCAATTCCCATTATCCCCAGACTGCATGGGTTGCAACTCCCATTACCCCCAGTCAGCATAAGTTGGAATTTCCATTACTCCCACTCTGGATGAGTTGCAATTCCCATTACAACCACTCTGGATGAGTTGCAATTCCCATAACCCCCAGTTTGAATGAATTGCAATTCCCATTACCCCCAGTCTGTATGCGTTGCAATTCCCATTATCCCCAGTCTGCATGGGTTGCAACTCCCATTACCCCCAGTCAGCATAAGTTACAATTCCCATTACTCCTACTCTGGATGAGTTGCAATTCCCATTACCCCCAGTCTGTGTGCATTGCAATTCCCATTACCCCCAATCTGCATGGGTTGCAATTCCCACTATGCCCAGTCTGCATGGGTTGCAATTCCCATTACCCCCAGTCTTGTGCATTGCAGTTCCCATTATCCCCAGTCTTCATGGGTTCCAATTCCTGTATGAGTTGCAATTCCCACTATCCCCAGTCTGCATGTTGCAATTCCCACTATTCCCAATCTGTATAGGTTGCAATTCCCATTACTCCCAGTCTGTGTGCATTGCAATTCCCATTACTCCCAGTCAGCATAGGTTGTAATTCCCATTCTCCCAGGCCGCATGGTGAATAATCAAAATCATCCCCGATGAGAAGGAGCCTGGCAGCCCTGCTCGGGATGCACATCAGGCATCTCTTTGGCCGCTGCATTTTTTGCTGGCGGCTCCGGATGGCTGCGTTACCAAGGACACACATCCATGTGACGGAGACACATTTAATTCCGGGCTTCAAATACTCGGCAGGGAAAAGTGGCAGAGAAGGAGAGAAAGAGGGAATCTAATGGGCTCTGGACCATTTCCCAGGCAATGTCCAGTGCAAAAGCTGGGTTGCAGTTAAACATAAGAAAAAACCAAGATTATGGCAACCGGACTGATTGATCAGTGGCAAATAGAGGGAGACAACGTGGAGACAGTGACAGACTTTGTATTTTTAGGCGCAAAGATGACTGCAGACGCAGACTGCAGCCAGGAAATCAGAAGATGTTTCCTTCTTGGGAGGAGAGCAAGGAACCATCTCGATACAGCTGGGGGTGGTGACGGCCGACAGGGAGCTCTGGCGTGGGCTGGTCCATGAGGCCACGAAGAATCGGAGACGACTGAACGAATGAACAACAAGGGACATCACACTGGCAACGAAGATCCGCATAGTAAAAGCAATGGTATTTCCTATAGGAAACTGGAACTCTCAAAAACCCAAAACACTGTAAATAACTCAAAATAAGTTTTATTGATCGAAAAGAGTTATTTCTTCAAAGCAATGAGCTGGAAACTTCAGAGGGGTGAAAGGGTGAGAGGGGTCCAAGGTGTTTGAAGCTGAGAAGCCTCACCAAGTTTCCTCTTTCCTCAATGGCTGTGAATCCTGGAGCAAACCACAACCCCAGTTCAGATGGCCTATGTTTGAAGACTCAGGATCTTCCTCTGGTGCCAAAAGAACCGGTTTGAAGGCGCTTGAGTTGAGACTTCCAACGTCGTTCAGGTTGGTCTGAACATGAAGCACAAGTCTCAAGGGTAAAAAACCTCAGAACTGGTGCTGAGAGGTAATTTAAATCAGGGTCTTTTAGAGTCAAATCTCTTACCCACGTCCATCTGGTAGAAACTCTGATGGCAGAATGAAAAGAAAGGAAGCACTCCCTTCCTGCAGGAAGAGCTGGAGCCAAACAGTACTGATTGACAGCTATAAGTAACCAATCCATCCAACTATACATAAGCAGGGTAAAAAGGCAGGATTAAGCATGATACAACAGTTTAAATCTTGCAACTAACCGTTCTACACATAGGTAGTGCCACTCGCGCTGTCACAATTCACATCCACCTTATCTCCTTCCTCTCCCTCACTCATTTACCCTTTGCTATCAGAAAACCTTTCGAAGGAGTCTTCATCGGTAGGTGCCATAAGTATATACCAGATCCTTTTCCTTTGTTGTTCCTCACGAGCACTCCTTTTCCCCCTTCTGCCACTCATACTACCACTTGCAGGGTTACTAACAGGCGCTACTACAACATGGATTATATGGCGGTGTAGAAGGAAGGGGCCTGGATGCCACCTCCCCAAACGAAGCCCGCCTCTGCCCCGCCACTCTCTTCTCGTTCCAGTTCTCTTGATGCGTTTTCTAAAGATCGTTCCGTTCCATAAATGCACAAAGCACCGAAATAATCAAATCAAAACAGTAAATAAAACCTCAAGCGGAAAGACAGCAGGAGGAATGCATCATAACCCAGTAGCAACAAGGATATGTAGAAATATATAAAATCAAAACCAGACAGTTAACCTCCGGGGAAACCGTCTCTCTCAAATCATTTTCTCTCTCTGTGTGTGTATATATATATGTGTGTGTGTGTGTGTGTGTGTTTGTGTGTGTGTGTACACATAGACATATATAATGACTTCAAGTCACTTACGGACTAAGGGTGACCTCAAGCATTTTGTAAGGTTTTCTTGGCCTCTTCTACACTGCCACAAAATCCAGATTATCTGCTTTGAACTGTATTGTCGAAGGCTTTCATGGCTGGAATCACTGGGTTGTTGTAGGTTTTTTCAGGCTATACAGCCATAGTCTAGAGGCATTCTCTCCTGACGTTTTGCTTGCATCTATGGCAAGCATCCTCAGAGATAGTGAGGCCTGTTGGAACTAGGAAAAAGGGTTTAAATATCTATGGAATGACCAGGGTGGGGAAAAGGACTCTTGTCTGCTGGAGCTAGGTGTGAATGTTTCAACTGACCACCTTGATTAGCGTATAATGGCTTGACAGTGCCTAGAGCAAACTTTTGTTGAGAGGTGGTCAGTTGAAACATTCACACCTAGGTTGTTGTAGGGTTTTCCGGGCTATATGGCCATGTTCTGGAGGCCTCCAGAACATGGCCATATAGCCCGGAGAAACCTACAACAACCCAGTGATTCTGGCCATGAAAGCCTTTGACAATACATATTCACACCTAGCTCCAGCAGACAAGAGTCCTTTGTCCCACCCTGGTCATTCCACAGATATATAAACCCATTTTCCTACTTTCAACAGACCTCACTACCTCTGAGGATGCTTTGAACTGGTTCACATGGCAGTGCAGGCACATATAATCCAGTTCAAAGCAAATAATGTGGATTATCTGCCTTGATAATCTGCATTATATGGCAGGGTAGAAGGGACCTATCATGACATAGGCATGGAGGATAACTCCATGCTGATAGAGATGCACAAGAATTGTGAAACACCACTTCACCTTTTTTTATTGTGTCAGGAGCGACTTGCAAGTCGCTCCTAGTGTGAGAGAATTGACTGACTGCAAAGATGTTGCCCAGGAGAAACCTGGATGTGTTACCATCCTGTGGAAGGCTTCTCTCATGTCCCCACATGGGAAGCTGGAGCTGACAGATGGAAGCTCGCTCCATCTCATGGATTCGAACCACCAACCTTCAGGTCTGGCTTCAAACTCATGACCTCTCAGTCAGTAGTGACTTAATGCAGTTGGCTACTAACTAGCTGCGCCACAGTCCAGTCCAGAACAAAGTCCGGACATCACAGGCACAAATCCCGGGACCCACAGGTCTGTGTGTGGACCTGCTCGGGTCCCCTTTTTTGGGTCATCTTATATAAATAAAAATGTAATGTTCGTTTGTGGGATTAACAGAACTCAAAAACCACTGGGCAAATTGACACCAAATTTGGACATAATACACCTATAAGGCCAACGAGTGACCATCACTAAAAAAAATTGATTTTATCATTTGGGAGTTGTAGTTGCTGGGATTTATAGTTCACCTAAAATCAAAGAGCACTCTAAACTCCACCAACGATGGAATAGAACCAAACTTGGCACACAGAACTCTCATGACTAACAGAAAATACTGGAAGGCTTTGGTGGGCTTGACCTTGAGTTTTGGAGTTGCAGTTCACCTACATCCAGAGAGCACTGTGGACTCAAACCATGATGGATCTGGACCAAACTTGGCACAAATAATCAAGTGTAAACACTGGTGGAGTTTGAAGAAAATAGACCTTGACATTTGAGAGTTGTATTTACTGGGATTTATAGTTCACCTACAATCAAAGAGCATTCTGAGCCCCCATGAAAATACTGTGATTTCTGGTGGTCTTCTGAGACCCTTCTAATACCCCCTCACAACTCCCCCCCCCCCAGGGCCCCAACCCCCAGGTTGAGAAATGCTGCCTAAAGGCCATCCAGTCCAATTCCCTTCACCAGGCCAAGAAAACATAATCAAAACCCTCCTGAGAAAGAGCCATTCAGCCTAGATATAGATAAATTCTTAGATATGATTCACACACACACACACACACACACATGCCAGATATAGTATCATAGATTTCAAAGGGACCTCTAAAGAAGGACAATGATATGTTGCATGTTCCAGAGTAAGCAAACCAGACAATCTCTATATCAGGGTGAGCTCCCGCTATTAGCCCTAGCTTCTGCCAACCTAACAGTTCGAAAGCATGCAAATGTGGGTAGATCAATAGGTGCTTAGGCGATCTCAGGTTGTCAGAGTAGGATCATCTTCCAGGGTGGGTCCGTAGGTGACTATGGAGCCCTATTCTTGATCGATATCGTCTCCCGCAGTGAGGGCATTGGTTTCCAGGTGGAAGGCAGTCTCGGTTGGCTTGATGCACCTTCCTCTTGGCACGTTTCTCTCTTCCGCCCTCCATTCCTGCCTCTTCAAATTCTGCAGCACTGCTGGTCACAGCTGACCTCCAGCTGGAGCGCTCACAGGCCAGGGCTTCCCAGTCCTCAGTGTCTATAGATCAATAGGTACCGCTCTGTCTGGGAAGGCAATGGCACTACATGCAGTCATGCTGACCACATGACCTTGGAGGTGTCTACAGACAACGCCGGCTCTTCGGCTTAGAGATGGAAATGAAGACCAACTCCCAGAGTTGGACACAACTGGACTTAATGTGAGGGGAAAACCTTTACCTTTATCTATTGCTATGGTCACTTACTTAGGCGATCCCTCGTTGACCGAGTAGGATAGTCTTCCAAGGTCAATGTACTGGTGGTGAGTCCATAGGTGACTGTGGAGCCCTATTTTTGATTTGTATGTTCTCCCACAGTGAGGGCATTGGTTTCCAGGTGGAAGGTGGTCCCGGCGGGGGTTGGCTTGACATGCCTTCCTCTTGGCACGTTTCTCTCTTTCACCTTCCATTCATGACTCTTCAAATTCTGCAGCACTGCTGGTCACAGCTGACCTCCAGCTGGAGCACTCAAGGGCCAGGGCTTCCCAGTTCTCAGTGTCTATGCCAGAGTTTTAAAGGTTGGCTTTGAGCCCATCTTAAAATCTCTTTTCCTGTCCTCCAACATTCCATTTTCCATTCTTGCTATGGTGGATGGGCGTGCAATCATATGTGTACAAAGTGAGATTCCAGCTCAACCCTGCTGAAATCAGACAGGCGCCTTCCCTCATGGCCTTCCGCAAGGGCCTGAAAACCTGGCTCTTCGAAAAGGCCTTCAACTAAGTGCTATGTTTTTGGAACGACCACCGGAATGGACTATGACTATGAGATTGACTATGACCCCAAACAAGACGAAGCGGATTTTTAGTTTAATTGTTGTGTATTAGTAAGATGTTGTGTTATGGTCTTAACCTACTGTAAACTGTTGTCTTTTTATGTTCTATGTTCTGTACACCGCCACGAGTCGCCCTTGGGCTGAGAGTGGCGGTTAACAAGTGCAAATAATAAATAAATAAATAAATAAATAAACCTGATGTAAGGTGGGCCGATGTTCCTGCTCCCTTGTAATTGAGCTCATTACCTGCCACAGGCTGTCCAGTGTGGCAGATCATTGGAGGACACCATGACATGGAGTCCGGCACCAGTGGAAAGATGCGGCACCATCAAGAGTCCAGACTATGTGGCAGCTTTGCAGGTGAGCGCTATTTCACCTGTTTTGGTATCTCAGCAAGAGAAGGTGAACTGGTTTGGGTCCTTGACATCCTTAAGCAGCATGTCAGGTAGAAACCTGTACCTGGTATGATGAACCAGTTACATATCTGAAGAACAGAGAGGGTTATCTTCCAGAAAGACTGAGCTTTTCACCCTCAGAGGGATATGCATTGAACCTGTGTTCCTACAGCCACTCTCGGAGAATCTTCACTGATTACCCCTTTGTTTCCTCTTGGCGGTCGCAATGGATCCTGAGATATATTCCCATCGTCTTCTCCAAAGTCCCGATCTGACATGGTGGAGCTGATGGCAGACTTGTCCTGGTTCAACTTGCCTGTTGCACCTCAGAGTAGATTCGCCTTGCTGAAAACACCCAACTGCACACAGCCAGGTGTCTTTAAAGTTTGTTAAAAAACAAAAGGTAAAAAGTTCTTAAAAGCAAAGGTAATGTTCCAAAAGATCAGTACAAAATAGCACTTTGAAGCTTAATCCAAAAAGGCACCAACAAAGCAAAATCCCACGAAAACACGACTAAGTCCTGAAACCATGAACACAAGAACTGCAAGATAAATCCAGACAAGCAAAGGGAAGCTTCTTGGTTAAGCGAAAAGTTGCTCTGACAAAAGTTTGGTCCCAAACACACTGCTTAACACCCTTTGCAAAACATGAAGGTGTTTCTTTGGCCCTTGACCTCCTTCTTGTTAGCCCTTCTCACACTCCTTCGAAGTCTGAATTACAAGTGGTCAGCCTGATCTAAGGTTCTCGTTTCGTCAAGGTCACTCTGTTCATTAGTTTCCCTTCCTGCTCATTATCAGGCTGAGAACTGTCCTCCTTCTCTGAGTCAATCTATATCTCCACCTGGCTATTTTCAGTATCAACAATCTCATTCCTTGCTGTGGGAAACTACATTTCCACACCCTGTTCTTCACTGTCTATAACAGGGACGTTTTGAACCAGATTGTGAACCTGAGTCCCATCATCCTCATCAGAGACACTCTGTGGTTCCAGCTGAGTCACAACACCGCCAACATTTGCCAGAGTGACAGATGCCTCGACAGAGTCCTCTTTGTTGTACAACGTATAAAGCAGAGGACTCAACACACAGCCCTGTGGCATCCCCGTATTGAGAGTGAGATTAGCTGAAGAAGCATCATGACCTAATCTAACCCTCTGGGAACGTCCAGACAAGAAGTCCGTAATCCAGGAACAGACTGAATATGACACATCTATGAGTTTAGACACAACTCTATGTGGGGGATTGTGTTAAACGCAGAACTAAAGCCTGCCAAAAGCATCCTCACATAGTTGTAACCTGCCCAAGCCATGAGGAGAGGTGCGTAAGAAATAAAAATCATTATAATTATTATTTCAACTCAGCCCATATCTCCTGTTTCTGCCCATTGTACGCACGAGAGAAAGGCTCTCTTCCTGAACCAGTTTGCAGGACGGTCTCCGTGCAGAGCGCTGGGGGCATCCGCTGCAGCTTCACATCTGCTCTCTTCCCCTTTTGCTCTTTCTGACATGCAGAGGAATGTCACTTCCTTCTCTCGCTTGGCTTCTCTTTTTGCCAGAAAAAAAAGAGAAATCACCCAGATTTTCCCAAGCTTTAAAAACAAGGGCATGGAGAGCATGGCTTATGAGCTGCCCACAGAACCCAGGGAAGAAACATTTGCAAAATTCCCTGCATTTTCAAACCTTTGCCTGATTAGGTTCTTGTGGGTTTTTTCGGGCTATAGAGCCATGTTCTAGAGGCATTTCTCCTGACGTTTCGCCTGCATCTATGGCAAGCATCCTCAGAGGCAAACATCCTCACTACCTCTGAGGATGCTTGCCATAGATGTAGGCGAAACGTCAGGAGAAATGCCTCTAGAACATGGCTCTACAGCCCGAAAAAACCCACAAGAACCTAGTGATTCCAGCCATGAAAGCCTTCGACTTTGCCTGATTCTTAGGAGGTTGGCGCTGGGTAGCAATGCTGGGAGTCCTTAGTGGCGCAGTGGGTTAAACCACTGAGCTGCTGAGTTTGTTGACCGAAAATGGGTTAAACTGCTCAGCTGCTGAACTTGTTGACTGAAAGGTCGCAGGTTCGAATCTGGGAAGTGGCGTGAGCTTCCGCTGTCAGCCCCAGCTTCTGCCAGCCTAGCAGTTCGAAAGCATGCAAATGTGACTAGATCAATAGGTACCGCTCCAGCAGGAAGGTAACAGCGCTCCATGCACTCATGCCGGCCACATGACCTTGGAGGCGTCTGCAGACAACGCCAGCTCTTTGGCTTAGAAATTGAGATGAGCACCACACCCCAGAGTCGGACACGACTGGACTTAATGCCAGGGGAAAATCTTTACCTTTACCTTTTAGCAATGCTGGACATTTGGATAAATGCCTGTGTGGCTGCATTTTGGTTTCTTGGTGCAACCTTGTTGGTGTTTTAAACTTTGTTAATTTTAAACTGTGGGTTTTAACCAGCATTTTACTGGTGCCAGTGTATTTTGGAATATGCATTTGAATAGTGTTGTGTCTTATCAGTCTGTTCTAACCATGTATTATTATTATTATTATTATTATTATTATTATTGTTATTATTAATATTATTATTAATCGCAGTATTATTATTAATCGCAGTGCTCTCTGGACCATCCTCCTGAAAATCAGGTAATGACCTGACAAATTTGTAAACATCCTGCGGCTCCTCCACGATGACATGATGGCAACAGTCTTAGATAGCAATGGTTCCCAAAGTGACCCATTCAAAGTGGAATCAGGTGTCAAACAGGGATGTGTTATTGCCCCAATCTTATTTTCCATCTTCATTGCTATGATACTTTATCTTGTTGATGGGAAGCTTCCCACTAGAGTAGAAATCATCTATCAGACGGCAAGCTATTTAACCTCCGCAGACCGAAAGCCAAAATCAAGGTTACAACAACATCTGTTATAGAACTCCTATATGCCAATGATAATATAGTCTGTGCGCATTCAGAAGAAGACATACAAGCCACTCTAAACACCTTTGCAGAAGCGCTATGTCCCCTGCTTTGGTATCTCAGCAAAAGAAGGTGAACTGCTTTGGGTCCTTGCCATCCTTAAGCAGCATGTCAGGTAGAAACCTGTACCTGGCATTGATGAACCAGTTACATATCTGAAGAACAGAGAGGGTTATCTTCCAGAAAGACTGAGCTTTTCATGCCCAGAGGGATACGCATTGAGCCTGTGTTCCTACAGCCACTCTCGGAGAATCTTCACTGATTACCAGTGTATTTTGGAATATGCATTTGAGTAGTGTTGTGTCTTATCAGTCTGTTCTAACCATGTATTATTTATTATTATTAATTGCAGCGATCTCTGGACCTCCTCCTGAAAATCGAGTAATGACTTGACAAATTTGTGAACAGGGATGTGCTATTGCCCCAACCTTATTCTCCATCTTCATTGCTATGATACTTCATCTTGTTGATGGGAAGCTTCCCACTAGAGTAGAAATCATCTATCAGATGGCAAGCTATTTAACCTCCACAGACTGAAAGCCAAAATCAAGGTTACAACAATATCTGTTATAGAACTCCTATATGCCAATGATAACATAGTATGTGCACATTCAGAAGAAGACATACACCTTTGCAGAAGCATACAA
Organism: Anolis sagrei; assembly: GCF_037176765.1. NCBI lineage: Eukaryota > Metazoa > Chordata > Lepidosauria > Squamata > Anolidae > Anolis > Anolis sagrei. The sequence continues at coordinate 242,675,660 of NC_090024.1, read as the reverse complement.
GAAGCTCGGCCTGTCAGTGAACATCAGGAAAACCAAAGTGCTGTTCCATCAGTCACCAGCCAATCCCTCTCCAATGCCAGAAATACAACTTAATGATGTAACATTAGAAAATGTTGACCATTTCCGCTCCCTTGGCAGCCACCTCACCACAAAAGTCAACATTGACACTGAAATACTACACCACCTGAGCTCTGCGAGTGCAGCATTTTTCCAAATGAAACAGAGAATGTTTGAGGACCGGGACATCCGTAGGGATACCAAGGGGCTTGTTTATAACGCTATTGTCCTCCCAACCCTGCTATATGCGTGTGAGACGTGGACTGTCTACAGACGTCACATGCAACTCCTGGAACGATTCCATCAGCGCTGCCTCTGGAAAATCCTGCAAATCTCATGAGAAGACAAGTGGACAAATGTCAGCATGCTGGAAGAAGCAAAGACCACCAGCATTGAAGCGATGGTCCTCCGCCATCAACTCCGCTGGACTAGCCATGTTGTCCGGATACCTGACCCCCATCTCCCAAAGCAGTTGCTCTCCTCTGAACTCAAAGACCACCAGCATTGAAGCTATGGTCCTCCGCCATCAACTCCGCTGGACCGGCCATGTTGTCCAGATGCCTGACCACCGTCTCCCAAAGCAGTTGCTCTACTCCGAACTCAAGAACGGAAAACGGAATGTTGGTGGGCAGGAAAAGAGATTGAAAGATGGGCTCAAAGCCAACCTTAAAAACTCTGGCATAGACACTGAGAACTGGGAAGCCCTGGCCCTTGAGTGCTCCAGCTGGAGATCAGCTGTGACCAGCAGTGCTGCAAAATTTGAAGAGGCACGAATGGAGGGCGAAAGTGAGAAACGTGCCAAGAGGAAGGCACGTCAAAATCAACATTGACACTGAAATACACCGCCTGAGCTCTGCGAGTGCAGCATTCTTCTGATCATGGGAAAAAAAACAAAGTATGGATCATTGATGTTGCAATCCCAGGTGACAGAAGGATTGACAAGAAGCAACTGAAAAAGCTTAGGAGGATTTAGAGATCGAACTTAAGCTGTTTTGGACTCCCAACACCTACAATTCCTGCTAAGGGCCACCTAAAGTCAAGCAAAACAGACTCCCTGTCAGCAGACTAATGGGGTTTTAATAGTTGCATTCGAGTGTCATTATAGCACAATTACTGCCATGTGCTGGTCTGGGACCTGGTGACCGGCTTTCCTTGCCTTAGCAGCTTTATTTGCAGTTCTTTGAGAAGAAAGGGGAGGAAAAAACACAACTCTGAAGGTTTATTACTCAGTTTGGCACACGGCGCTATCTTTAGCAGCTGGCGCACAACCTGCAGCTCCGCACAACCTTTCCGTGGCCAAGCAATGCCCCGGAGCATGTGAAATATTAATTGGGTGCCGGGGATCGCATACAGATGGCGTTTTCTGAACCAAGAGAAGCAGCTCGCATTTGGATTTAGTTAGAGTTGTGTCCATGCTAAAGCATGCCAAGGTAATCCAGAGAAGTATAAACATGGATTTGAGGAAGGCTGGAAAAAAAGATATGGAACTGCAGATTCAAATGACAAGAGAAGATATCCCACCAAAACATTAGGTAGAACTTACTGACTATAAGGCAGGCATGGGCAAACTTTGGCCCTCCAGGTGGCATATTGAATATTCGTTTAGACTGCAGTGTTTCTCAACCTGGGGGTCGGGACCCCTGGAGGGGTCACGAAGGGGTGTCAGAGGGGTCATCAAAGACCACCAGAAAACACAGTGATTTCTGTTGGTCATGGAGGTTCTGTGTGGGAAGTTTGGCCCAATTCAATCGTTGGTAGGGTTCAGAATGCTCTTTGATTGTAGGTGAACTATAAATCCCAGCAACTACAACTCCCAAATGTCAAGGTCTATTTCTCCCAAACTCCACTAGTGTTTACATTTGGGCATATTGGGAATTCGTGCCAAGTTTGGTCCAGATCCATCATTGTTTGAGTACACAGTGCTCTCTGGATATAGGTGAACTACAACTCCCAAAAGTCAAGGTCAATGCCCACCAAACCCTTCCAGTCTTTTCTGTTGGTCTTCTGTGGAGTTCTGTGTGCCAAGTTTGGTTCAGTTCCATTGTTGGTGGAGTTCAGAATGCACTTTGATTGTAGGTGAACTATATATCCCAGCAACTACAACTCCCACAGGACAAAATTAATACCCTCCCCCAATCCCACTAGTATTCAAATTTGGGTGTATTGGTTATTTGTGCCAAATTTGGTCCAGTGTATGAAAATACATCCTGCATATCAGATATTTAGATTACCATTCATAACAGGAGCAAAATTACAGTTGTGAAGTAGCAATGGAACTGATTTTATGGTTGGGGGTCACCATAACATCAGGAAGCGTATTAAGGGGTCGTGGCATTAGGAAGGTTGAGAACCACTGGTTTAGAGTTTGGTCCAGTCCATCATTGTTTGAGTCCACAGTGATCTCTGGATGTAGGTGAACTACAGCTCCAAAACCAAAGGACACTGCCCACCAAACCCTTCCAGTATTTTCTGTTGGTCATGGGAGTTCTGTGTGCCAAGTTTGGTTCAATTCCATCATTGGTGGGGTTCAGAATGCTCTTTGATTGTAGGTGAACTATACATCCCAGCAACTACAACTCCCAAATGACAAAATCATTTTTTTTAGTGAAGGACATACATTGGTTTGTTAGGTGTCTTGTGTCCAAATTTGGTGTCAATTCATCCAGTGGTTTTTGAGTTCTGTTAATCCCACAAACGAACATTACATTTTTATTTATATAGATTTGAAACAACAAGATGAGTCCACAGCAGACACACTGCTGGGCTGTTGAATTGGATCTCACGTCGGACCCTTCCCAAGTGTCTAGGACTGTGTGATGTATCGGCGAATAATGTGTGCAGATCCCACTAAGGTGTCCTTTTGCAGCTGGCAGATGGTATTATTATTATTATTATTATTATTATTATTATTATTATTATTATTATTATTTGAAACACAACAAGATGAGTCCACAGAAGACACTCTGCTGGCTGTTGCATTGGATCACACGTCGGACCCTTCCCAAGTGTCTAGGACTGTTTTATTTATTTGTTGTGTCAGGACAACCAGTCAAATTATATTACATTTCTAACAGAACAAAGCAAGCAAACAGACAAAATACAAAACTTGTGAGTTTGGTAGTTGATGAAATGTCCCTTGACCAGTACCTGGCCACTTGGAGTGCCTCTGGTGTTGCTGCAAGAAGGTCCTCCATTGTGCATGTGGCAGGGCTCAGGTTGCATTGCAGCAGGTGGTCAGTGGTTTGCTCTTCTCCACACTCGCATGTCGAGGATTCCACTTTGTAGCCCCATTTCTTGAGGTTGGCTCTGCATCTCGTGGTGCCAGAGCGCAGTCTGTTCAGCGTCTTCCAAGTTGCCCAGTCCTCTGTGTGCCCAGGGGGGAATCTCTCATTTGGTATCAGCCATTGGTTGAGGTTCTGGGTTTGAGCCTGCCACTTTTGGACTCTCGCTTGCTGAGGTGTTCCAGCGAGTGCCTCTGTAGATCTTAGAAAACTATTTCTAGATTTAAGTCGTTGACGTGCTGGCTGATACCCAAACAAGGGATGAGCTGGAGATGTCTCTGCCTTGGTCTAGGACTGTGTGATGTATCGACGAATAATGCATGCAGATCCCAGTAAGGTGACTTTTTGCAGCTGGCAGGTGGTAATCTTGTCAGCGCCGATTGTGTTTAAGTGCAGGCCAAGATCTACTTTATCTCTCCCAAAGGAGACTTACAGCAGCTTAACATAAAAGCATCAGCATACAATTTAAATATAAAATATGCAAATAGTAAGCCACCGTGATGTTTCACACGCCTCTCAGTTCCCATTCATAACACATTGCAGCATACGTCACAGCTTGCATTTGGACTCCAACTCCCACCATTCCTCACAGCCTCAGGCTCCTTCCTTTCTTTCCTTTCCTTTCCACGTAAATGACTGAGGGGGGAAAAGGAAAGGAACTGAGGCTGTTAGGAATGGTGGGAGTTGGAGTCCAAAACACCCGGAGGGCCTAAGTTTCCCCATGCCTGATCTACACTGTAGAATCAATGCAGAGTGACACCACTTGAACTGCCAGGACTCAATGCTATGGAACCCTGGGAATTTTGGGAGTTGGACCAACATTGCAACACCGGCGATCCCATAGCATTAAGCCATGGCAATAAAAGTGGGTGTCAAACTGCATGAATTCTGCAGTGTGGATGCAGCACCCGCCCTTTCCGTTCTCCTTGCAAAGAACCAATCCTGCCTCCGCCTGCCTGGTGCCCGACTTTCATTAAAGTGGGATTTCATCTTCCATCAGTTCACCAGAAAGAGATGCTGAGTCTCATTTATCATGCATTTGATGGTACAGTTTGCATTTCAGGCCCTGAATAATATTTTCTCTTTCCAAAGCCACAATCTGACAAGGGATGAAGGGCAAAGCAGGTGAAGAACAATAAGGAATGCAAAGCTCTCCCTACTCCTTTCTCCCTCCTTCCTTCCTTCCTTCCTTCCTTCCTTCCTTCCTTCCTTCCTTCCTTCCTTCCTTCCTTCCTTCCCTTTTGTCTTTCCTTCCTTCTCTCTTTCCTCCCTCCCTCCATCCTCTTCCACCCTTCCTTCCTTCCATCCTGCTTTTTCTCCCTCCCTCCCATCCTTCTCTTCCTCCCTTTTTCCTTCTCTCTCTCCTTCCTCCGTTCCTCCTTCTCTTCCTTCCTTACCTCCCTCTTTCTTCTTCCTTCCACCCTTTTGTCCTTCCTTCCCTCTTTTCTTCCTCCTTCTCTCTCCCTTTCTCCTTCCTTCCTTCCTTCCTTCCTTCCTTCCTTCCTTCCTTCCTTCCTTCCTTCCTTCTCTTTCCTCCCTCCCTTTCACCCTTTCGTCCTTCCTTCACTTTTTATTCCCTCCTTCTTTCTCCTTCCTTCCCTCCTTCTTCCTTCCTTCTTCCTTCTTCTTTCCTTCCTTCCTTCCTTCCTTCCTTCCTTCCTTCCTTCTTCCTTCCTTCTTCATTCTTCCTTCCTCCCTCCCTCCCTCCTTTCTCCTTCCTTCCTTCCTTCCTTCCTTCCTTCCTTCCTTCCTTCCTTCCTTCCTTCCTTCCTTCCTTCCTTCCCTCCCTTTCCTCTCTCCCTTTCCTCTCTCCCTTTCTCCTTCCTTCCTTCCTTCCTTCCTTCCTTCCTTCCTTCCTTCCTTCTTTTTCATCTCTCCCTTTCACCCTTTCATCTTTCCTTCACTCTTTCTTCCCTCCTTCTCTTTCTCCTTCCTTCCTTCCATCCATCCTTCTTCATTCCTCCTTCTTTCCTCCTTCCTTTTTTCTTCCTCCCTCCCTTCCCTCCCTCCCTCCCTTCTCTTTCCAAATGCTTTTAATTTTCCAAAGCTGATGATTAGGCAGAATCCCACCGAGAAGCCCCTTGCTGCTAATTACTACCTCCCCATTAAGGAAGGTGACTGTGGGAGGGGAAGTTTAATGAGTTTCATTACATCAATTAATGCAAAGGTGTGGAAGATCTCAAGCAGATAATGCCAGGGCTTTCTCTCCGGATTAAGTTGTTAGAAGCCATTGATTCTCCAGTCTTGGGGTAAGTGCAGTGTAACGATTCCGCTTGCTTGCACTTCATGGGCAACCATATTTTCTGCACTAATGCCTAAAAGGTCAGGTACAGATGCATTGAACTGCAAATGCATTACGCTACAGATGCATTGGATTACAACTCCCACTGTTGCAGGACTGACAGATGCATCTACACAATAGAATGAATGCAGTTTGACACCGCATGAACTGCTAAGGTTCAATGCTATGCAATCCTGGGAGCTGTAGTTTTGCAAGGTATTTAGTCTCCTCTACCAAAGAGGAGGCTAAAGACCTCACCAAACTCCAACTCTGAGAGTTGCATAGCATTGGAGCATTGTGGTTCAAGTGGCAGCAAATTGCATTTGTTTATAGTATTGACGATGATGAATATGATATGGTTACAAGCTTGGTAGATGCAGGGTATGCTGTGGATGTAACATATCTTGATTTCAGCAAGGCCTTCAACAAAATCCCCTAACTGTTCAGTGCTATCTAAAGCTGGGAGTTGTAGTTTTGTAAAGTCCTTGGCTTCCTCTGCCAAAGAAGGCTAAAGACCTCACCAAACTACAACTCTGAGGATTGCCTAGCATTGCAGTATGGCAGTTCAAGTGGTGGTGAATTGCATTTATTGAACAGTATTGACGATGATGAATATGATATGGTTACAAGCTTGGTAGATGCAGGGAATGCTGTGGATGTAGTATATCTTGATTTCAGCAAGGCCATCGACAAAATCCCCTAACTGTTCAGTGCTATCTAATCCCGGGAGTTGTAGTTTTGTAAGGTCTTTGGCTTCTTCTGCCAAAGAAGAGACTAAAGACCTCACAAAACTACAACTCTGAGGATTGCATAGCATTGAGGTATGGCAGTTCAAGTAGTGGCAAATTGCATTTATTGTACAGTATTGATGATGATGAATATGATAGAGTTACAAGCTTGGTAGATGCAGGGAATGCTGTGGATGTAATATCTTGATTTCAGCAAGGCCTTCGACAAAATCCCCTAACTGTTCAGTGCTATCTAATCCCGGGAGTTGTAGTTTTGTAAGGTCTTTGGCTTCTTCTGCCAAAGAAGAGGCTAAAGACCTCACAAAACTACAACTCTGAGGATTGCATAGCATTGCAGTATGGCAGTTCAAGTGGTGGCAAATTGCATTAATTGTACAGTATTGATGATGATGAATATGGTATGGTTACAAGCTTGGTAGATGCAGGGTATGCTGTGGATGTAGTATATCTTGATTTCACCAAGGCCTTCGACGAAATCCCCCATGACCTTCTTGCAAGCAAACTAGTCCAAAGCAATTATACTGTTAGGTGGATCTGTGATTGATTATCGGCCGTTAGGAATTGTGGGAGTTGAAGTCCAAAACACCTGAAGGGCCGAAGTTTGCCCAGGCCTGGTCTAGAATTACCTTGAAACAAGAAAACCCCAGGATACAGAAGTTGAAGCCTACAAAAAAATTTTCTCGTTTCTGCTTCTGCCACTACCTTTTTCTATTTCCAAAAGCAAAGTGATGCCAATGTGTATTTTGCTGGTTTGCTGCAAGTGCCACTCTCTCGACAGAAGCGCCCCTTTTGAAACAATGCATGGCAGAGCAGACTTCTTGGAAAAGTCGCTTTCTAATTCCGGTCCTCGCCTGGAGACCTGCCTCACGCAGCGAAACACCAGCTAAAAGATTCTCATTACGAGCCTTCTTTGGAACGATATAAATAAATAATCCAAATGGATGGAGGCGCCTCCCTGCTTGAGTCTTCCGACAGACAAAGCGCTTAACGTGTACCACCAATATCTGAATGTCGAGGGAGGAAATGCACACACACACAAACACCATATACCTTGCAACACAACTAGCCCATTGCATTCAGGTGCTTGCAACATACTTTTGACTTATCTCCAATTTCTGAATGTCGAGTGTGGAAATACACACACACACACCCTATGCCTTGCAAGAAAACTGCTCATTGCATTCAGGTGCTTGCAACATACTTTTGATGTACCTCCAATCTCTGAATGTCGAGGGAGGAAATACACACACACACACCTATACCTTGCAAGACAACTAGCCCATTGCATTCAGGTGCTTGCAACATACTTGTGATGTACCTCCAATTTCTGAATGTCGAGGGTGGAAATACACACACACACACACACACCCTATGCCTTGCAAGAAAACTGCTCATTGCATTCAGGTGCTTGCAACATACTTTTGATGTACCTCCAATCTCTGAATGTCGAGGGAGGAAATACACACACACACACCTATACCTTGCAAGACAACTAGCCCTTTGCATTCAGGTGCTTGCAACATACTTGTGATGTACCTCCAATCTCTGAATGTCGAGGGTGGAAATACACACATACACACACACCCTATGCCTTGCAAGAAAACTAGCCCATTGCATTCAGGTGCTTGCAACATACTTGTGATGTACCCCCAATTTCTGAATGTCGAGGGAGGAAAAAAAAAAAAACACCACACACACACACACCTATAACTTGCAATCAGATGCTTGCAACATACTTTTGATGTACTTCGGATTTCTGAATGTCAAGGGAGGAAATATATATACACACACACATACCTTGCAAGAAAACTGCCCATTGCATTCAGGTACTTGCAACATGTACTTTTGATGTATCTCCAATTTCTGAATGTCGAGGGAGGAAATACACACATGCACACAAACACACACACCTATACCTTGCAACACAACTAGCCCATTGCATTCAGGTGCTTGCAACATACTTTTGACTTATCTCCAATTTCTGAATGTCGAGTGTGGAAATACACACACACACACCCTATGCCTTGCAAGAAAACTGCTCATTGCATTCAGGTGCTTGCAACATACTTTTGATGTACCTCCAATCTCTGAATGTCGAGGGAGGAAATACACACACACACACCTATACCTTGCAAGACAACTAGCCCATTGCATTCAGGTGCTTGCAACATACTTGTGATGTACCTCCAATTTCTGAATGTCGAGGGTGGAAATACACACACACCCTATGCCTTGCAAGAAAACTGCTCATTGCATTCAGGTGCTTGCAACATACTTTTGATGTACCTCCAATCTCTGAATGTCGAGGGTGGAAATACACACACACACACACACACCCTATGCCTTGCAAGAAAACTGCTCATTGCATTCAGGTGCTTGCAACATACTTTTGATGTACCTCCAATCTCTGAATGTCGAGGGAGGAAATACACACACACCCTATACCTTGCAAGACAACTGCCCATTGCATTCAGGTGCTTGCAACATACTTGTGATGTACCTCCAATTTCTGAATGTCGAGGGTGGAAATACACACACACACACACACACCCTATGCCTTGCAAGAAAACTGCTCATTGCATTCAGGTGCTTGCAACATACTTTTGATGTACCTCCAATCTCTGAATGTCGAGGGAGGAAATACACACACACACACACACACACCCTATGCCTTGCAAGAAAACTGCTCATTGCATTCAGGTGCTTGCAACATACTTTTGATGTACCTCCAATCTCTGAATGTCGAGGGAGGAAATACACACACACACACCTATACCTTGCAAGACAACTAGCCCATTGCATTCAGGTGCTTGCAACATACTTGTGATGTACCTCCAATTTCTGAATGTCGAGGGTGGAAATACACACACACACACACACCCTATGCCTTGCAAGAAAACTGCTCATTGCATTCAGGTGCTTGCAACATACTTTTGATGTACCTCCAATCTCTGAATGTCGAGGGAGGAAATACACACACACACACCTATACCTTGCAAGACAACTAGCCCATTGCATTCAGGTGCTTGCAACATACTTGTGATGTACCTCCAATTTCTGAATGTCGAGGGTGGAAATACACACACACACACACACACCCTATGCCTTGCAAGAAAACTGCTCATTGCATTCAGGTGCTTGCAACATACTTTTGATGTACCTCCAATCTCTGAATGTCGAGGGAGGAAATACACACACACACACCTATACCTTGCAAGACAACTAGCCCTTTGCATTCAGGTGCTTGCAACATACTTGTGATGTACCTCCAATCTCTGAATGTCGAGGGTGGAAATACACACATACACACACACCCTATGCCTTGCAAGAAAACTGCTCATTGCATTCAGGTGCTTGCAACATACTTTTGATGTACCTCCAATTTCTGAATGTCGAGGGAGGAAATACACACACACACACCTATACCTTGCAAGACAACTAGCCCATTGCATTCAGGTGCTTGCAACATACTTGTGATGTACCTCCAATTTCTGAATGTCGAGGGTGGAAATACACACACACCCTATGCCTTGCAAGAAAACTGCTCATTGCATTCAGGTGCTTGCAACATACTTTTGATGTACCTCCAATCTCTGAATGTCGAAGGTGGAAATACACACACACACACACACCCTATGCCTTGCAAGAAAACTGCTCATTGCATTCAGGTGCTTGCAACATACTTTTGATGTACCTCCAATCTCTGAATGTCGAGGGAGGAAATACACACACACCCTATACCTTGCAAGACAACTGCCCATTGCATTCAGGTGCTTGCAACATACTTGTGATGTACCTCCAATTTCTGAATGTCGAGGGTGGAAATACACACACACACACCCTATGCCTTGCAAGAAAACTGCTCATTGCATTCAGGTGCTTGCAACATACTTTTGATGTACCTCCAATCTCTGAATGTCGAGGGTGGAAATACACACACACACACACACCCTATGCCTTGCAAGAAAACTGCTCATTGCATTCAGGTGCTTGCAACATACTTTTGATGTACCTCCAATCTCTGAATGTCGAGGGAGGAAATACACACACACCCTATACCTTGCAAGACAACTGCCCATTGCATTCAGGTGCTTGCAACATACTTGTGATGTACCTCCAATTTCTGAATGTCGAGGGTGGAAATACACACACACACACACACACCCTATGCCTTGCAAGAAAACTGCTCATTGCATTCAGGTGCTTGCAACATACTTTTGATGTACCTCCAATCTCTGAATGTCGAGGGAGGAAATACACACACACACACACACCCTATGCCTTGCAAGAAAACTGCTCATTGCATTCAGGTGCTTGCAACATACTTTTGATGTACCTCCAATCTCTGAATGTCGAGGGTGGAAATACACACACACACACACACACCCTATACCTTGCAAGACAACTGCCCATTGCATTCAGGTACTTGCAACATACTTGTGATGTACCTCCAATTTCTGAATGTCGAGGGTGGAAATACACACACACACACACACCCTATGCCTTGCAAGAAAACTGCTCATTGCATTCAGGTGCTTGCAACATACTTTTGATGTACCTCCAATCTCTGAATGTCGAGGGTGGAAATACACACACACACACACACCCTATGCCTTGCAAGAAAACTGCTCATTGCATTCAGGTGCTTGCAACATACTTTTGATGTACCTCCAATCTCTGAATGTCGAGGGAGGAAATACACACACCCTATACCTTGCAAGACAACTGCCCATTGCATTCAGGTGCTTGCAACATACTTGTGATGTACCTCCAATTTCTGAATGTCGAGGGTGGAAATACACACACACACACACACCCCCTATGCCTTGCAAGAAAACTGCTCATTGCATTCAGGTGCTTGCAACATACTTTTGATGTACCTCCAATCTCTGAATGTCGAGGGAGGAAATACACACACACACACACACACACCCTATGCCTTGCAAGAAAACTGCTCATTGCATTCAGGTGCTTGCAACATACTTTTGATGTACCTCCAATCTCTGAATGTCGAGGGAGGAAATACACACACACACACCTATACCTTGCAAGACAACTAGCCCATTGCATTCAGGTGCTTGCAACATACTTGTGATGTACCTCCAATTTCTGAATGTCGAGGGTGGAAATACACACACACACACACACCCTATGCCTTGCAAGAAAACTGCTCATTGCATTCAGGTGCTTGCAACATACTTTTGATGTACCTCCAATCTCTGAATGTCGAGGGAGGAAATACACACACACACACCTATACCTTGCAAGACAACTAGCCCATTGCATTCAGGTGCTTGCAACATACTTGTGATGTACCTCCAATTTCTGAATGTCGAGGGTGGAAATACACACACACACACACACCCTATGCCTTGCAAGAAAACTGCTCATTGCATTCAGGTGCTTGCAACATACTTTTGATGTACCTCCAATCTCTGAATGTCGAGGGAGGAAATACACACACACACACCTATACCTTGCAAGACAACTAGCCCATTGCATTCAGGTGCTTGCAACATACTTGTGATGTACCTCCAATTTCTGAATGTCGAGGGTGGAAATACACACACACACACACACACTGAAGGCGCTAACAGAACTCAGAAATGTTGAAATTCTAAAATGCAAACCTAGAGAGGGGTTTGTGCCTCTCCTCTGGCCTGCAGAAGACCAGAAGCTAAGAGGAGATAATGTATCTAGATGACACAAGATACCCAGGGTGGGTTAAGAACGCCCAGGGAGTACCCAGGGTGGGTAAACACCCAAAATGCTTATCTGTAACAATAATGTGTGTGTTTACGTAGTTTGTAGAGGGTTAGCAGTGAGAGACACTGAAATGGCAAAATATGAGAAAAACATGTTTTTGAATGGTTGATCCGATAAGAGAGGTGTGTGCCCATGACACAGTGAAAAGACATGTATATAAGGTGACTGAAATATCCAAATATCAGAGACAGCTTTTTTTGAAGACACTGGTTTGTCTTGGTTGTTTCTCCCTGTGTGGCCACACTTGAAATAAAGAGATTTCTGCTTTACCTCTGGAGACTAGACTCTCTTCATTTTGCTGCCCTCTGTGATGGACTCAGCAAGGACCCCAAGCAGGGGGTCCCCTACAACACCCTATGCCTTGCAAGAAAACTGCTCATTGCATTCAGGTGCTTGCAACATACTTTTGATGTACCTCCAATCTCTGAATGTCGAGGGAGGAAATACACACACACACACCTATACCTTGCAAGACAACTAGCCCTTTGCATTCAGGTGCTTGCAACATACTTGTGATGTACCTCCAATCTCTGAATGTCGAGGGTGGAAATACACACATACACACACACCCTATGCCTTGCAAGAAAACTGCTCATTGCATTCAGGTGCTTGCAACATACTTTTGATGTACCTCCAATCTCTGAATGTCGAGGGTGGAAATACACACACACACACACACACCCTATGCCTTGCAAGAAAACTGCCCATTGCATTCAGGTGCTTGCAACATACTTTTGATGTACCTCCAATCTCTGAATGTCGAGGGAGGAAATACACACACACACTCCGATACCTTGCAAGACAACTGCCCATTGCATTCAGGTGCTTGCAACATACTTGTGATGTACCTCCAATCTCTGAATGTCGAGGGTGGAAATACACACACACACACACACCCTATGCCTTGCAAGAAAACTGCTCATTGCATTCAGGTGCTTGCAACATACTTTTGATGTACCTCCAATCTCTGAATGTCGAGGGTGGAAATACACACACACACACACACCCTATGCCTTGCAAGAAAACTGCTCATTGCATTCAGGTGCTTGCAACATACTTTTGATGTACCTCCAATCTCTGAATGTCGAGGGAGGAAATACACACACACTCACCTATACCTTGCAAGACAACTAGCCCATTGCATTCAGGTGCTTGCAACATACTTGTGATGTACCTCCAATTTCTGAATGTCGAGGGTGGAAATACACACACACACACACACACCCTATGCCTTGCAAGAAAACTGCTCATTGCATTCAGGTGCTTGCAACATACTTTTGATGTACCTCCAATCTCTGAATGTCGAGGGAGGAAATACACACACACACACACACACACCCTATGCCTTGCAAGAAAACTGCTCATTGCATTCAGGTGCTTGCAACATACTTTTGATGTACCTCCAATCTCTGAATGTCGAGGGAGGAAATACACACACACACACCTATACCTTGCAAGACAACTAGCCCATTGCATTCAGGTGCTTGCAACATACTTGTGATGTACCTCCAATTTCTGAATGTCGAGGGTGGAAATACACACACACACACACACACTGAAGGCGCTAACAGAACTCAGAAATGTTGAAATTCTAAAATGCAAACCTAGAGAGGGGTTTGTGCCTCTCCTCTGGCCTGCAGAAGACCAGAAGCTAAGAGGAGATAATGTATCTAGATGACACAAGATACCCAGGGTGGGTTAAGAACGCCCAGGGAGTACCCAGGGTGGGTAAACACCCAAAATGCTTATCTGTAACAATAATGTGTGTGTTTACGTAGTTTGTAGAGGGTTAGCAGTGAGAGACACTGAAATGGCAAAATATGAGAAAAACATGTTTTTGAATGGTTGATCCGATAAGAGAGGTGTGTGCCCATGACACAGTGAAAAGACATGTATATAAGGTGACTGAAATATCCAAATATCAGAGACAGCTTTTTTTGAAGACACTGGTTTGTCTTGGTTGTTTCTCCCTGTGTGGCCACACTTGAAATAAAGAGATTTCTGCTTTACCTCTGGAGACTAGACTCTCTTCATTTTGCTGCCCTCTGTGATGGACTCAGCAAGGACCCCAAGCAGGGGGTCCCCTACAACACCCTATGCCTTGCAAGAAAACTGCTCATTGCATTCAGGTGCTTGCAACATACTTTTGATGTACCTCCAATCTCTGAATGTCGAGGGAGGAAATACACACACACACACCTATACCTTGCAAGACAACTAGCCCTTTGCATTCAGGTGCTTGCAACATACTTGTGATGTACCTCCAATCTCTGAATGTCGAGGGTGGAAATACACACATACACACACACCCTATGCCTTGCAAGAAAACTGCTCATTGCATTCAGGTGCTTGCAACATACTTTTGATGTACCTCCAATCTCTGAATGTCGAGGGTGGAAATACACACACACACACACACCCTATGCCTTGCAAGAAAACTGCTCATTGCATTCAGGTGCTTGCAACATACTTTTGATGTACCTCCAATCTCTGAATGTCGAGGGAGGAAATACACACACACACTCCGATACCTTGCAAGACAACTGCCCATTGCATTCAGGTGCTTGCAACATACTTGTGATGTACCTCCAATCTCTGAATGTCGAGGGTGGAAATACACACACACACACACACCCTATGCCTTGCAAGAAAACTGCTCATTGCATTCAGGTGCTTGCAACATACTTTTGATGTACCTCCAATCTCTGAATGTCGAGGGTGGAAATACACACACACACACACACCCTATGCCTTGCAAGAAAACTGCTCATTGCATTCAGGTGCTTGCAACATACTTTTGATGTACCTCCAATCTCTGAATGTCGAGGGAGGAAATACACACACACTCACCTATACCTTGCAAGACAACTAGCCCATTGCATTCAGGTGCTTGCAACATACTTGTGATGTACCTCCAATTTCTGAATGTCGAGGGTGGAAATACACACACACACACACACACCCTATGCCTTGCAAGAAAACTGCTCATTGCATTCAGGTGCTTGCAACATACTTTTGATGTACCTCCAATCTCTGAATGTCGAGGGAGGAAATACACACACACACACACACACACCCTATGCCTTGCAAGAAAACTGCTCATTGCATTCAGGTGCTTGCAACATACTTTTGATGTACCTCCAATCTCTGAATGTCGAGGGAGGAAATACACACACACACACCTATACCTTGCAAGACAACTAGCCCATTGCATTCAGGTGCTTGCAACATACTTGTGATGTACCTCCAATTTCTGAATGTCGAGGGTGGAAATACACACACACACACACACACTGAAGGCGCTAACAGAACTCAGAAATGTTGAAATTCTAAAATGCAAACCTAGAGAGGGGTTTGTGCCTCTCCTCTGGCCTGCAGAAGACCAGAAGCTAAGAGGAGATAATGTATCTAGATGACACAAGATACCCAGGGTGGGTTAAGAACGCCCAGGGAGTACCCAGGGTGGGTAAACACCCAAAATGCTTATCTGTAACAATAATGTGTGTGTTTACGTAGTTTGTAGAGGGTTAGCAGTGAGAGACACTGAAATGGCAAAATATGAGAAAAACATGTTTTTGAATGGTTGATCCGATAAGAGAGGTGTGTGCCCATGACACAGTGAAAAGACATGTATATAAGGTGACTGAAATATCCAAATATCAGAGACAGCTTTTTTTGAAGACACTGGTTTGTCTTGGTTGTTTCTCCCTGTGTGGCCACACTTGAAATAAAGAGATTTCTGCTTTACCTCTGGAGACTAGACTCTCTTCATTTTGCTGCCCTCTGTGATGGACTCAGCAAGGACCCCAAGCAGGGGGTCCCCTACAACACCCTATGCCTTGCAAGAAAACTGCTCATTGCATTCAGGTGCTTGCAACATACTTTTGATGTACCTCCAATCTCTGAATGTCGAGGGAGGAAATACACACACACACACCTATACCTTGCAAGACAACTAGCCCTTTGCATTCAGGTGCTTGCAACATACTTGTGATGTACCTCCAATCTCTGAATGTCGAGGGTGGAAATACACACATACACACACACCCTATGCCTTGCAAGAAAACTGCTCATTGCATTCAGGTGCTTGCAACATACTTTTGATGTACCTCCAATCTCTGAATGTCGAGGGTGGAAATACACACACACACACACCCTATGCCTTGCAAGAAAACTGCTCATTGCATTCAGGTGCTTGCAACATACTTTTGATGTACCTCCAATCTCTGAATGTCGAGGGAGGAAATACACACACACACACCTATACCTTGCAAGACAACTAGCCCATTGCATTCAGGTGCTTGCAACATACTTGTGATGTACCTCCAATTTCTGAATGTCGAGGGTGGAAATACACACACACACACACACCCTATGCCTTGCAAGAAAACTGCTCATTGCATTCAGGTGCTTGCGACATACTTTTGATGTACCTCCAATCTCTGAATGTCGAGGGTGGAAATACACACACACACACACACCCTATGCCTTGCAAGAAAACTGCTCATTGCATTCAGGTGCTTGCAACATACTTTTGATGTACCTCCAATCTCTGAATGTCGAGGGAGGAAATACACACACACACTCCGATACCTTGCAAGACAACTGCCCATTGCATTCAGGTGCTTGCAACATACTTGTGATGTACCTCCAATCTCTGAATGTCGAGGGTGGAAATACACACACACACACACACCCTATGCCTTGCAAGAAAACTGCTCATTGCATTCAGGTGCTTGCAACATACTTTTGATGTACCTCCAATCTCTGAATGTCGAGGGTGGAAATACACACACACACACACACCCTATGCCTTGCAAGAAAACTGCTCATTGCATTCAGGTGCTTGCAACATACTTTTGATGTACCTCCAATCTCTGAATGTCGAGGGAGGAAATACACACACACTCACCTATACCTTGCAAGACAACTAGTCCATTGCATTCAGGTGCTTGCAACATACTTGTGATGTACCTCCAATTTCTGAATGTCGAGGGTGGAAATACACACACACACACACACACCCTATGCCTTGCAAGAAAACTGCTCATTGCATTCAGGTGCTTGCAACATACTTTTGATGTACCTCCAATCTCTGAATGTCGAGGGAGGAAATACACACACACACTCCTATACCTTGCAAGACAACTAGCCCATTGCATTCAGGTGCTTGCAACATACTTTTGATGCACCTCCAATTTCTGAATGTCGAGGAAGGAAATACTCACACGCACACCCACCTATACCTTGCAAGACAACTGGTTATTGCATTCAGGTGCTTGCAACATACTTTTTTTTTTTAATATGTTTATTTCGTTTTGAGATATTACAATAAAACACAGCGGAGGGGTGTAAGGGAAGGTACATAGACAATGGGGGGGGGGGTGGGGGGGGAGAGGAGGATTGTGGTTGGGACAGTCGGGGGGGGGGGGGGGGGGGACAAGGTCTGGGGAAGGTGAGGGGAGGGGGATTTTACTTCCAAGTAAGACCAGGTTGCCACATTCCTATATCCACAATTATACAGTTCATCCTTATTTGATACCCTTCGGGTTTTTTTTTTTTTTTGTGTGTGTGTTCCTAAATTGTGGTTAATTGACATTTCTCTCCATTGTTTTTGTTTTTTACACTCCATGTATAATCGTGAGATTGTTGTCCTGCTAGCTTTACTGTTTTTGTAATAAGCTAATAAATATATCAGAACCTATTTTTTGTTGGTGTTTCCCTTGGATTTACATGTCTATAATATGTAATCCGTCGTTAAGTTTTCTAATGAAGTCTAGGACGGCTTTCCAGTCCGTATTTTTGGGTTTTTTGTGACTAATGGAGATTTTTTGGGTCAGGATGTCCATGTTAATTATATCCATTATCTTCGTTATCCACTGATCTACTGTTGGGATGTCTTTTGCTTTCCATAGTTTTGCTAGTGTCATCCTTGCGGCGGTAATTAAATAGAAAAAAAAATTATCTTTGTTTTTTTCCATTTTTATGTCGTGTATTCCTAAGAGTAGAGTCTCTGGGGTAGGATTAAATTTTATGTCTATTATGTCCTCTATGTTCTTGTGGATTTGCAGCCAGTAGTTTTTAATCTTTCTGCAGCCCCACCACATGTGAATAAGGCTGCCTTTTTCTTTTTCGCATTTCCAGCAGAGGTCCTTAGTTTTTCCTTTACTAATTTTTCTCAGTGTTTCAGGTGTTAGGTACCATCTAAAAAAGATTTTGTACCAACTTTCCTTTATGTCGGTCGCGTATGTATAGTTGATTTTTGTTCTTGCAACATACTTGTGATGTACCTCCAATTTCTGAATGTCGAGGGTGGAAATACACACACACACACACACACTGAAGGCGCTAACAGAACTCAGAAATGTTGAAATTCTAAAATGCAAACCTAGAGAGGGGTTTGTGCCTCTCCTCTGGCCTGCAGAAGACCAGAAGCTAAGAGGAGATAATGTATCTAGATGACACAAGATACCCAGGGTGGGTTAAGAACGCCCAGGGAGTACCCAGGGTGGGTAAACACCCAAAATGCTTATCTGTAACAATAATGTGTGTGTTTACGTAGTTTGTAGAGGGTTAGCAGTGAGAGACACTGAAATGGCAAAATATGAGAAAAACATGTTTTTGAATGGTTGATCCGATAAGAGAGGTGTGTGCCCATGACACAGTGAAAAGACATGTATATAAGGTGACTGAAATATCCAAATATCAGAGACAGCTTTTTTTGAAGACACTGGTTTGTCTTGGTTGTTTCTCCCTGTGTGGCCACACTTGAAATAAAGAGATTTCTGCTTTACCTCTGGAGACTAGACTCTCTTCATTTTGCTGCCCTCTGTGATGGACTCAGCAAGGACCCCAAGCAGGGGGTCCCCTACAACACCCTATGCCTTGCAAGAAAACTGCTCATTGCATTCAGGTGCTTGCAACATACTTTTGATGTACCTCCAATCTCTGAATGTCGAGGGAGGAAATACACACACACACACCTATACCTTGCAAGACAACTAGCCCTTTGCATTCAGGTGCTTGCAACATACTTGTGATGTACCTCCAATCTCTGAATGTCGAGGGTGGAAATACACACATACACACACACCCTATGCCTTGCAAGAAAACTGCTCATTGCATTCAGGTGCTTGCAACATACTTTTGATGTACCTCCAATCTCTGAATGTCGAGGGTGGAAATACACACACACACACACACACCCTATGCCTTGCAAGAAAACTGCCCATTGCATTCAGGTGCTTGCAACATACTTTTGATGTACCTCCAATCTCTGAATGTCGAGGGAGGAAATACACACACACACTCCGATACCTTGCAAGACAACTGCCCATTGCATTCAGGTGCTTGCAACATACTTGTGATGTACCTCCAATCTCTGAATGTCGAGGGTGGAAATACACACACACACACACACCCTATGCCTTGCAAGAAAACTGCTCATTGCATTCAGGTGCTTGCAACATACTTTTGATGTACCTCCAATCTCTGAATGTCGAGGGTGGAAATACACACACACACACACACCCTATGCCTTGCAAGAAAACTGCCCATTGCATTCAGGTGCTTGCAACATACTTTTGATGTACCTCCAATCTCTGAATGTCGAGGGAGGAAATACACACACACACTCCGATACCTTGCAAGACAACTGCCCATTGCATTCAGGTGCTTGCAACATACTTGTGATGTACCTCCAATCTCTGAATGTCGAGGGTGGAAATACACACACACACACACACCCTATGCCTTGCAAGAAAACTGCTCATTGCATTCAGGTGCTTGCAACATACTTTTGATGTACCTCCAATCTCTGAATGTCGAGGGTGGAAATACACACACACACACACACCCTATGCCTTGCAAGAAAACTGCTCATTGCATTCAGGTGCTTGCAACATACTTTTGATGTACCTCCAATCTCTGAATGTCGAGGGAGGAAATACACACACACTCACCTATACCTTGCAAGACAACTAGCCCATTGCATTCAGGTGCTTGCAACATACTTGTGATGTACCTCCAATTTCTGAATGTCGAGGGTGGAAATACACACACACCCTATGCCTTGCAAGAAAACTGCTCATTGCATTCAGGTGCTTGCAACATACTTTTGATGTACCTCCAATCTCTGAATGTCGAGGGAGGAAATACACACACACACACCTATACCTTGCAAGACAACTAGCCCATTGCATTCAGGTGCTTGCAACATACTTTTGATGCACCTCCAATTTCTGAATGTCGAGGAAGGAAATACTCACACGCACACCCACCTATACCTTGCAAGACAACTGGTTATTGCATTCAGGTGCTTGCAACATACTTTTTTTTTTTAATATGTTTATTTCGTTTTGAGATATTACAATAAAACACAGCGGAGGGGTGTAAGGGAAGGTACATAGACAATGGGGGGGGTGGGGGGGGGAGAGGAGGATTGTGGTTGGGACAGTCGGGGGGGGGGGACAAGGTCTGGGGAAGGTGAGGGGAGGGGGATTTTACTTCCAAGTAAGACCAGGTTGCCACATTCCTATATCCACAATTATACAGTTCATCCTTATTTGATACCCTTCGGGTTTTTTTTTTTTTTTGTGTGTGTGTTCCTAAATTGTGGTTAATTGACATTTCTCTCCATTGTTTTTGTTTTTTACACTCCATGTATAATCGTGAGATTGTTGTCCTGCTAGCTTTACTGTTTTTGTAATAAGCTAATAAATATATCAGAACCTATTTTTTGTTGGTGTTTCCCTTGGATTTACATGTCTATAATATGTAATCCGTCGTTAAGTTTTCTAATGAAGTCTAGGACGGCTTTCCAGTCCGTATTTTTGGGTTTTTTGTGACTAATGGAGATTTTTTGGGTCAGGATGTCCATGTTAATTATATCCATTATCTTCGTTATCCACTGATCTACTGTTGGGATGTCTTTTGCTTTCCATAGTTTTGCTAGTGTCATCCTTGCGGCGGTAATTAAATAGAAAAAAAAATTATCTTTGTTTTTTTCCATTTTTATGTCGTGTATTCCTAAGAGTAGAGTCTCTGGGGTAGGATTAAATTTTATGTCTATTATGTCCTCTATGTTCTTGTGGATTTGCAGCCAGTAGTTTTTAATCTTTCTGCAGCCCCACCACATGTGAATAAGGCTGCCTTTTTCTTTTTCGCATTTCCAGCAGAGGTCCTTAGTTTTTCCTTTACTAATTTTTCTCAGTGTTTCAGGTGTTAGGTACCATCTAAAAAAGATTTTGTACCAACTTTCCTTTATGTCGGTCGCGTATGTATAGTTGATTTTTGTTCTTGCAACATACTTGTGATGTACCTCCAATTTCTGAATGTCGAGGGAGGAAATACACAAACACACACACACACACACACACCTATACCTGGCAAGACAACTGCTCATTGCATTCAGGTGCTTGCAACATACCTGTGATGTACCTCCAATTTCTGAATGTCGAGGGAGGAAATACACACACACCCTATACCTTGCAAGACAACTGCCCATTGCATTCAGGTGCTTGCAACATACTTTTGATGTACCTCCAATTTCTGAATGTTGAGGGAGGAAATATACACACAAACACACACTCCTATACCTTGCAAGAGAATTGCCCATTGCATTCAGGCGCTTGCAACATACTTTTGATGTATCTCCAATTTCTGAATGTCGAGGAAGGAAATACACGCACACAAACGCACACAAACACACACACACACCTATACCTTGCAAGAGAACTGCCCATTGTATTCAGGTGCTTGCAACATACTTTTGATGTATCTGCAATATCTGAATGTCGAGGGAGAAAATATATATACACACACACCCCTATACCTTGCAAGAATACTAGCCCATTTCATTCAGGTGCTTGCAACATACTTTTGATGTACCTCCAATTTCTTAATGTCGAGGAAGGAATAAAAACACACATATACACACACACACATATACCTTGCAAGACAACTAGCCCATTGCAATCAGGTGCATTTAACGTACCTTTGATTCTCCTTGTGGAGAGAAAAAGTGGGGTATAAACAAACATGATAATGATAATGATAATAGTAATAATATTTTCCAGCTTCTTCTTTAAGATGCACAAAAAGGACAGAGAGGGAGAAAAAGGAGGACAACCACATATCTCAGCCTAACTAGAAAAGGGGAGAATATTCTCAATCGGATGCTACAAGACCACAATCCTCAATTTCAACCCAGAAGGGGAGTGGGAAAGAGGAGAGGGGGCCGCAGCCATGGAAATCCATTACGCGGCTCACAAAGTCAGAGCCTGAGCCAGCAAAGGGAATGATGTCACCGCAAAGCTGAGAGGCCGCCCTCCCAACACAACGCCGCACAGCCCATCGTTGGCACAGGAAGAAAGCCTAGGCATTGGGGGGGGGGGGGGGGCAGGTCACATTTGCCTTCACTATGCCCAGAAAAGGGGGGTGGAATGGCCAAATTTGTAACTGGTAGCCATGGGTACACATCAACTAAGGATAGGGCATCTCAAGAAAGCAAAAGGTGAGAGCCATCCAAGGGAGTTTACTTAAGCAGAAGGCAAAAGAGAGAGCGGATGGTTGTCCGAGTGGTCCAGCGTTTTTGTGTTCTCAAATTATATTCTGTGTCCAGGATGGTTCATTCAGGGCTCTGCTATGGCTGACTTCTCAAGTTGAATTAGTCCGAACAACCATCATGTCAGACTACACAGAGAAGCCATTGAAATCTACAAGAAGCACGTGGAACATGTGGACAAGAAGTTAAACATGAGCCAACAATGTGATGCGACGGCAAAAAAAGCCAATGGGATTTTGGCCTGCATCAATAGGAGTCTAGAATCTAGACCAGTGGTTCTGTAGGCCAGGTGTTTTGGCCTAAAACTCCCAGAAATCCCATTCAGTTTACCAGCTGTTAGGATTTCTGGGACTTGAAGGCCAAAAACATCTGGGGACACCAGGTTGAGAACCACTGGTCTAGATCCAGGGAGGTCATGCTCCCCATGCTCTATTCTGCCTTGGTTAAACCATGCCTGGAATCACTCTGTGTCCAATTCTGGGCACCACAATTGAAGGGAGATGTTGACTCTAAGCAGGAATGTGTCCAGAGGAGGGCGACTAAAATGATCAAGGGTCTGGAGAACAAGCCCTATGAGGAGTGGCTTAAAGAGCTGGGCATGTTTAGCCTGAAGAAGGGAAGGTTGAGATACATTTCTGCCAATGTTGAACAACTTTTCTGAAGCCGTCATGAAAGAAGTCGACACTCTGTTGCCGTAACCAGCATCTCACAGTTCTCTCATCCTGGGTACCCATGATGCACAGATCTTCCAATAGCCAAGCAAAGCAATAATGTGACCCACACGTTCTTGTGAAATGCCGATTATGCTTGAAATTTCTCTCTGAGTAATATGATGATCGCCCTGAATCAATCTGTCAACATTTTGCTTGTGAAACTTGGTGATTGCTGTCACAGGACGTCCAACTCTTTCTTTGTCACACAAGTCAGAGGTTCCCACCTCAACATCTTTAAACTTACTCGGACAACAACGCACATTACGCACATCCACACAATCCCCATAAACAGCTTGCATTCTCTGATGAATCTCCTTTGGGGCGACACCTTCTGCTGTCAAGAATTCAATGATTTCTTAACTTGCATTGACTGACCGTCTGTGCAGCGTTCCATACTTTGCACTTTAACAACACAACCGTTCAATGCTAAGGCTTCCTGTCAAAATGGAACTGTAGAGGAGAGTCTACTGAACAAGCCAGTACCTGCTGCATACCAGCACTGCCATCTGTTGAGGAGTTACGAAGGTGGAGGCATTACTTTTTATTCAACCCTTTTGTGTGTGTACACACACCCCACTTCCCTCACTGCCAACAGAACATTCTGAAGATGCCATTAGCCACAGATGCAGTCCAAAAAACTCACAGCAACCCAGTGATTCCGGTCATGAAACCTTCGACAACACAAGAGAGATTATTTAAGCAGAAGGCATCTCAAGGAAGCAGAACAGGAGTGCCATCCAAGGGAGCTTGCACAAGTAAAAGGCATCTCAAGGAAGCAAAAACAGAGCACTTCCCCGAGCAAGAGCATCTTAGGGAAGCGGAAAGCCATTCAAGGAACATTACTCAAGCAAAAGGGTATCTCAATAAAGCAAACAAGGAGAGCCATCCAAGAGAGCAAGCTTAAGCAGAGGGCATCTCAAGAGAGTAAAACAGGAGAGCCATCCATGGGAAACGATCCCAGCAGGGGCATCGCAAGGAAGCGAAAGAGACTTTTCCTCCCACTGTTAATTTAATTCATCTGTTCGTAGGTATAATTTCGCAGCTAAAATCCTGAGAGTAGTCCCTTAAGGAAGCAGTTGGACACTTCTGTCCAAAGTGGAATGCCCACTTCCAGTTCAAGGTTATGCACATGGATTTGTGTGTGCAATAACCTCACAAGTTCTGAGAATGCCTGCAGGGGCGGCTCATCCATTACGCGAAGTAAGCGGTCGCAGAACACTTTTTTTTGCCAGGGGCGCAGAGGCGCCTCTGTAAATGCCCCTCAACTGCCACTTGAGGAGCGCCCCCTCAGCTCACAACAGCCCTAGCAGTCCGGGGGGAGCCTCGGCTTTCTTGCCTCGCTGCTGGGCGATCCTCTTCCCAAAGGGGCCAGGCCCTTGAGCCTCTCCTAGCCCCTCTCATTCCTGCTCCACCCGGCCACCGGGTGCGAGAGCAGAGCCAGCGCTCAATCGTTCTCCGCGTTCGATCCCTTCCCCATGACCGGCTCCCTTTCCCGATCCCCCGGCGCTCCACCCACATCCTCTCCTCTCCCCAATCCACAGGTAGGCCAAGGGGCGGAGCCGCCGCACCTGGCCCGCTTTGGGTCCGGGGGCGTGTCTGAAGACCTCAGCATGCGCACCAAAAGTCGCCTCTTCTCCTGACTTTCTCTTCAGCCATTGGGACCAAGAGAGAGAGAGAGAGAGACCCTCCGGCTGGAGGTATCTCCCACCTCCGTTCCCTCCTTTGTTTTTGTGCCTACTTTCAGGAAAGGTGGGCATCTCCACCTCTCTCTCTCTCTCTCGATCTCTCTCTCGATCCCAATGGCTGAGGAGAAAGTCAGGAGAAGAGGTGAGTTTTGGTGCACATGCCGGGGTCTTCAGGCACGCCTCCGGACCCAAAGCGGGCCAGGCAAGGGAGCAAGTGCGGCAAGTATAGTTACTGGGATGTATAGTTCACCTACAATCAAAGAGCATTCTGAACTCCACCAATGATGGAATTGAACCAAATATGGCACACAGAACTCCCACGACAAACAAAATATATATCAATGATTGGTTGGGGGGCGGGCGCCAAAATACTGTTTGCTTACCGTTGAAAATTACCTAGGGCCGCCTCTGGATGCCTGCCATAGATGCAGGTGAGAATGCTTCTGGAACATAGCCAGACAACCCAGAAAACTCACAACAACCCACTGTAATAATAGTTTGCATATTTGTGTATTGTTTGCATATTCATATATTTTAAATTGTATACTTGTTGCAACTCAGGATAGATTCACCTTGCCCAAGACACACCACACACCAAGGCTGTAGGTTTTGTAGTTTATTGAGAAAAAAGCAAAATCGAAACAGAGAAATAAGGAAGTAAAGTTCAATGAGCAATACAGAGTCTTAAATGCAAAGGCAAAGTTCCCAGGTTCCAAAGGCAAATGACATGAAACATAATCCTTTAGCATTGGTTAAGCAAAGGTCCATGGCAGCAAGACAAAGTCTCCAAAAATCAGGATCAAAGTCCCAATGAGCCAGAAGCTTTCCGCAAAAGCCAAGGTAATTCCACAGAAGTTAACAGGGTAAAAGCAACATTGGACTGACAGAGAATGCCCTTCGACCAGATAATTAAGTATGTTTCCCCAACATAAAAGCATTACGTTGACCTCTAGCTTCACGCTTGTTGGCAACGCATGCGCTTCTTCGAACTCTTAATTGCAAACGGTCCTCTCTATCAAATCTTCACTATCTTTATCTAAAGCCACATTATTTTCTCTGGGAAACAGAAATGCCATCTCTTCTTCAGAATCAACACTGTCTGCTTCAACTGCCTCACTAACCGGAACATGTTCAGAAATCTATAACCCATCATCCTCCTCGTCCTGAGGAAACTCAGGTTCAGAAAGCTCAGACTCAGAGTGAACCACAACAATACTAATGCTTTTGTGTCAAGTCGCTTTGAATCCCCTTTGGGGAGATAAAGTGGGGTATAAATAAATATAACAATGATAATAATAATTATTAATAATAATAAATATTAAAATTAATTAATAATAAATAAATATTAATTATTAATACATTAATTATAAATAATAATGACTTATAATTAAATAATAAATAAATATTAATCATTAATACATTAATTATTATCATTATTACTAATAAATTTTAATGGCATTATTAATAATTCTTTTGAATCCAGACTGACAAAGTTTTGGAACACAATACACCAGACATCACGATTGTGGAAAAGAAAAAAGTCTGGATTATTGATGTCGCCATTCCAGGTGACAGTCGCATTGAGGCAAAACAACAGGAAAAACTTATCCGT
Organism: Anolis sagrei; assembly: GCF_037176765.1. Classification (NCBI taxonomy): domain Eukaryota; kingdom Metazoa; phylum Chordata; class Lepidosauria; order Squamata; family Anolidae; genus Anolis; species Anolis sagrei. Next base: position 242,648,952 of record NC_090024.1, on the reverse strand, counting down.
TATCAAGACCTCAAAATCGAACTGCAAAGGCTCTGATTGCATAAACCAATCCAAGTGGTCCCAATGGTCATTGGCACACTGGGTTCCATGCCAAAAGATCTCAGCCGGCATTTGGAAACAATAAATATCGACAAAATTGCGATCTGTCAACTGCAAAAGGCCACCTGACTTGGATCTGGGCGCATCATTCGAAAATACATCACACAGTCCTAGATGCTTGGGAAGTGTTCGACTTGTGATTTTTGTGATACAAAATCCAGCATAGACGTCGTAAGAGGACTTATGTGCGCAGAAACAGAACTGAACTTGTGTTGTCGAAGGCCAGAATCACTGGGTTGCTGTGAGTTTTCTGGGCTGTAGGGCCATGTTGCAGAAGCATTCTCTCCTGACGTTTCACCCACATCTAGAGCAGGTATCCTCAGAGGTTGTGAGGTCTGTTGGAAACGAGGCAAGTGAGGTTTATATACCTGTGGAATGATGTCCAGGGTGGGAGAAAGGACTCTTGTCTGCTGGAGGCAAATGTTTCAATTGGCCACCTTGATTAGCATTGAATGGCCTTGCAGCTTCAAAGCCTGGATGTTGAATCATAGAATCATAGTTGGAAGAGACCTCATGGGCCATCCAGTCCAACCCCCTGCCAAGAAGCAGGAATATTGTATTCAAAGCACCCCTGACAGATGGCCATCCAGCCTCTGTTTAAAAGCGTCCAAAGAAGGAGCCTCCACCACACTCCAGGGCAGAGAGTTCCACAGCTGAACGGTTCTCATAGTCAGGAAATTCTTCCTAATGTTCAGATGGAATCTCCTTTCTTGTAGTTTGAAGCCATTGCTCCGCGTCCTAGTCTTTGTTGGAAGGTGTTAGCTGGCCCTGGTTGTTTCCTATCTGGAATTTCCCTGGGTTTTTTTTAGTGTTGCTTTTTATTTACTGTCCTGATTTTAGAGTTTTTTTCATGGTTTCCTCCTTTCTGTTTTCCCATGCTACCAGTATTATGACATTCCTATTTATGGGCATTGATTGTATGATGGTGGAGTAACTGATACATGTGGTAATGGGCATCCCAGCATGCAACTGGACACTGGCTAGGAGGACATAGGTGCCAGGTGTGTACAGGAAGTGACCAATATGCACCAGACATTCCCAGTGTCTTGTCGAAGGCTTTCATAGCCGGAATCACTGGGTTGTTGTAGGTTTTTTTCGGGCTATATGGCCATGTTCCAGAGGCACTCTCTCCTGACGTTTCGCCTGCATCTATGGCAAGCATCCTCAGAGGTAGTGAGGTCTGTTGGAATTAGGACAATGTATAGTTGTACCTCTGAGGATGCTTGCCATAGATGCAGGCGAAACGTCAGGAGAGAGTGCCTCTGGAACATGGCCATATAGCCCGAAAAAACCTACAACAATCCATTCCCAGTGTCCTTATCTCATTTATGTTTCTGACGTTTGGCGACCGCAAAGTGAACCTGTCGCAAGGTTTTTCTTGGCAATCTTTGCTTGGAAGGGACTCGCTTTTCCTGGAATCAAAACCTAGCAAAAGAGACTCTTCGAAAGGCAAAGAGAAAAGATGAAACGCTTCTCCTTCCTTTGGATGGAGCATATTTCAGAGCACAGAGGGAATGCGAATCACATTAATCTCAAGACAAATCAAAGGGACTCCGGGAAGAAACGGAAGGCGGAAAAGAAATATTCAAATAGAAAGACAAGGAAGAAGACGCTGCCTTTTTCAAAAACCTCTTTGAATAGCCACATGTTTCTGTTAGTGTGACAGAAATGTAAAATGCCGCTCTGGATGAAATTCAGAATAACATTGTGGTTTTGGAATATATATAAGAGAAATCAAAGGTTTGGGTTTTTTAAAGGCTTTGCAATGCAAAGGGAAAAAAACAATAAGTTTTCCAGACAGAACTATCCTGAAGGCAGCCATCAGAAGGCATTGCACAACTATTTGTTGTTACCAATTAGTATTATTGTTTGGCATGCTGCCAAGCACTTTGCAAATGCATACAAGAAAGAGGATTCCTTCTGAACACAAGGAAGAACTTCCTGACTGTGAGAGCTGTTCAGCAGTGGAACTCTCTGCCCCGGAGTGTGGTGGAGGCTCCTTTTTTGGAGGCTTTTAAACAGAGGCTGGATGGCCATCTGTCAGAGGTGCTTTGAATGCCATTTTCCTGCTTCTTGGCAGAATGGGGTTGGACTGGATGACCCATGACATCTCTTCCAACTTTAGGATGAACTTCCTGACTGTGAAAGCTGTTCAGCAGTGGAACTCTCTGCCCCGGAGTGTGGTGGAGGCTCCTTCTTTGGAGGCTTTTAAACTGAGGCTAGATGGCCATCTGTCACGGGTGCTTTGAATGTAATTTTCCTGCTTCTTGGCAGAATGGGGTTGGACTGGATGGCCCATGACGTCTCTTCCAACTCTAGGATGAACTTCCTGACTGTGAGAGCTGTTCAGCGGTGGAACTCTCTGCCCGAGTGTGGTGGAGGCTCCTTCTTTGGAGGCTTTTAAGTAGAGGCTGGATGGCCATCTGTCAGGGGTGCTTTGAATGCAATGCTTTCCTTTCAGTTTTGGGTTCTGGAAAAGGGTTATAATGATTCATGGGATGAGTTGTCTCAGTTGAGGCAACATTGTTATTTTATCACGTTCTTGCTTTCAAGAGTTTCATGTACCAAGTTTTTGCCAAGCTTAAGTTTTCCTATGGAATTTTCCTGCTGTTTTGTTTTATGGTTTTAAGTGCCTTTCTTCATGGATTTCTATGTACTAATGTACTAATGTATCTAGTTTTCCCTTGAAGCATACGGACTATATTGGATTTTGGACTTTTACTGTTTTTCTATTTTCTTTTATTGCTTTGCTTACATATGTTATAGAATAAACTGCTTGCTGATTTTACCAAAATGGTGTGTTGTTTTGAAAGGGTCTTTGAGTGAAATTAGCAACAAAGGAGAAATGTACCCCTTCTCTGTAGAAAAGGAGCAGCACGGAGGAAAATGTTTTAAAAAAACAAGAGGTGACATGTAGAGGTCATACAAAGTTCAAGCTTACATAGGAAGTTGGTTTGTGGTTAAGCACAAAGTCTGCAGGTGCAAGAAAGTACTTTCCATCAAGAGGTTGATGGGACAGGAAGAGTAAGAGTCAAAGTACTTTCCATGACAAAAGTATGTTTACCTGAAGGTATATAAAAGTTTGCAAAAACAGAGGAGGGTGCGGCAGTCTGTGGGAACACTTACAAAAGTGGATTGTTGTAGGTTTTTCTGGGCTATATGGTCATGTTCTGGAGGCAATTTTCTCCTGACGTTTCGCCTGCATCTATGGCAAGAATTCTCAGAGGTAGTGAGGTCAGTTGGAAGTAGGAAAAATGGGTTTATATATTTGTGGAATGACCAGGGTGAGACAAAGGACTTTTGTCTGCTGGGGCTAGATGTGAATGTTTCAGCTGATCACCTTGATTAGCATTCAATGGCTTGGAACTGCCCAGGGGGAATCTTTTGTTGAGAGTGATTTTATGTGCCGGTTTGTTTCCCCTCTGTTGTTTTGCTGTTGTAATTTTTGAGTTTTTTAATGCTGGTAGTCAGATTTTGTTCATTTTCATGGTTTCTTCCTTTCTGTTGAAATTGTCCACATGCTTGTGGATTTCAATGGCTTCTCTGTGTAGTCTGACATGGTGGTTGTGAGAGTGGTCCAGCAATTCTGTGTTCTCAAATAATATGCTGTGTCCAGGTTGGTTCATCAGGTGCTCTGCTATGGCTGATTTCTCTGGTTGGAGTAGTTTGCAGTGCCTTTCATGTTCCTTGATTCCCCCCCCCCCCATTTTTCCTACTTCCAACAGACCTCACTACCTCTGAGGATGCTTGCCATAGATGCAGGTGAAACGTCAGGAGAAAAATTGCCTCCAGAACATGGCCATATAGTCCGGAAAAACCTACAACAACCCAGTGATTCCGGCCATGAAAGCCTTCGACAATACTTACAAAAGTGCTGTCTGTCCACCTCATGCTGATCAGCTTGAATAAACGGTGTCTTACTTGAACCTATTGGACTCTGTGGATTTCTTCGACAAGGGACCCCACACCCTAAACTCGTAATCCCTTACAGTTTAAGCTCAGAGGTGTTCCTGCTCTGTGCCTCTGTCTTGTCTGGATTTAATTTCAACTTATTAGCCCTCAAATTCATAGCTTCCAAACTCTAGCCACTTGAGTCATCCTCCTCTGAACATGTACCGATTTGTCCATATCCTTCATGAATTGCTTTGCCTAGAACTGGACACGGGATTATTCCAAAGCAGAAGAGACCGGGACTATAATTTCCCTTGATCTTGACACTATACTTTTATAAATGCAGATGAGAATAGGCCCATTATCATAAACATAAATAGAGAGCAATTGCAAATATGCAAGCCTGTGTTGTGCATTTGCAAGTGCCTGACAACATGCCAGTAATTGAGAATAACCAATGCCTGTGCAATTCCTTGTGATTGCAGCGTTTGAAATACGCAATATTTTTCCAGGTGAAAAAGAATGGAGTGGGGCAATTACTTCTCTCAATCAAGACATGATGGACTGTTAGGTCAACCACAATGGGATGCCTTTTCCTTTCGTTTGAGAGCAACATCTCCATGGTCTGAGTCCTTTCCAACACCCAGGAACTATTTCCAAAGCCTGACGGATGCGTAAAGTTTGGATGGGATACAAAGAGCTAGAATAGAGGATTCAGAAAGAGAAATAGCAGCACATAAGCCACACAGGCGCATGGAAATGTCACCAGCGGGATGCAACCCCAGGTGAAATGTACATTCCACAGCGTGTGGTCCTTCTCCTCCTTACCACCGAAAGCCAAATCCTAAATCCGTTCCCCAAAATGCCAGTTTTCCCAAGCCAAGCCGGCATGCTTCTGCTTTGTGCCCTGCCAGGTGTTCAATTATCCATTCCTCCACTTCTTTCCCTCAAAAACTCTTTGGCAGACAAGCAAAACAGGGCTCTTATTGAGCTGCCAGTCACAGTTGACAATGCTAAATGAGACGGATTACTTGTTCGAGTATAAAGCACCTTTATAAGTACAGTGTTAGAAAAATGAAAGGATGCCGTTCGGTGAGCACAAGCTAAAGATGCGCAGAAACACAGAGCAACAGGGCCAAGACTGGAGGCGGTGCTGGCACTTGGCACTTCCATGGTTGCATCTACACCAGCGTTTCTCAACCAGGGGTTGGGACTCCTGGGGGGGGGGGGGTCACAAGGGGTGTCAAAGACTAACAGAAAACACAGGATTTTCCTTTGATCATGGGGGTTCTGTGTGCCAAGTTTGGTTCAATTCTATCATTGCTGGGGTTCGGAATGCTATTGGTAGGTGAATTATAAATCTCAACAACTGCAACTCCCAAATGTCAAGGTCTATTTTCCCCAAACTCCACCAGCATTCACATTTGGGCATATTGAATATTTGTGCCAAGTTTGGTCCAGATCCATTATTGTTTGAGTTGACAGTGCTGTCTGGATGTAGGTCAACTACAACTCCAAAACTCAAGGTTAATTCCCACCAAACCCTTCCAGTATTTTCTATTGGTCATGAGAGTTATGTATGACAAGTTGGGCCCAATTCTATCATTTGTGGGGTTCAGAATGCTCTTGGTAGGTGACCTATAAATCCCAACAACTGCACTCGCAAGCTCCACCAGTGTTCACATTTGGGCACATTGAGTATTTGTGCCAAGTTTGGTCCATATCCATCATGGATTGAGTCCACAGTGCTCTCTGGATGTAGGTGAACTACAACTCCAAAATTCAAGGTCAATGCCCACCAAACCCTTCCAATATTTTCTCTTCGTCATGGGAGTTCTGTGTGCCAAGTTTGGTTGAATTCCATCATTGATGGAGTTCAGAATGCTCTTTGATTGTAGGTGGATTATAAATCCCAGCAACTACAACTCCCAACTGACAAAATCAATTTAATTTGCTTTTCATTCCTATATTGCAGTCTTAATGTCAAGTCAATAGGAGTTCGTGGTATGATATAATATGAGGCATAGCATTTGTTAGTCATATTTTTATTGGTGGAGTTCAGAATGCTCATTGACTGGAGGTGAACTATAAATCCCAGCAACTACAACTCCCAAATCCCAACATCCATTCCCTCCCCCAAGCCCACCAGTATTCAAATTTGGGTGCATTGGGTACTTGTGCCAAATTTGGTCCAGTGAACTAAAATACATCCTGCATATCAGATATTTGCATTCCGATTCATAATAGTAGCAAAATCACAGTGGTGAAGTAGCAACGAAAATAATGTTATGGTTGGGGGTCACCACAACATGAAGAACTGTATTAAGGGGTCGTGGCATTAGGAAGGTTGAGAAACACTATCTTAAGGTTTTGAAACAGAGCTGGATGGCCCTCTGTTGGGACTGCTTTAATGGTGTCTTCTTGCCTGGCAGAAGGGGGTTGGCCTAGATGGCCTTTGGTGTGTCTTTCCAAATCTATAATTCTATAATTCGATGGTATATTGGAAACCAAGGAATCACAAAATGGCCCTGGAGTTGGGCACACACATTTTCTCCCGGCCCTGCTTCAAATGCACAAGATAACACTATATTTACGGAGCTGCCGCCTCGTTCCTCCAGAGTTAACTCACAACCACCCACGTCCACACCTGTTGTGTGTAGCAAGAGATCTGTAGTTCCTCCCCATGTGTGGGAGAAGCACCATAGTCGTAGGCAAGGCGTACTGGTTTTGCTTTTCCCTACTTTCTTGTCAGTTGGCTGAATCCACGGTCAATGATGCCACCATACAGCATGGCACAAAAGTGTGCTGTTTCTGTCCAAAATCTGTTTGGAGTGCTGTGTTTGTTTCATTTGAGTGTGGTTTAAAGAGTGGAAAGAGGATTAGAATCATTGAATCCTCGATTTGGAAGAGACCACAAAGAGATCTTTGATCATCTAGTCCAATGTTTCTCAACCTTGGGTTGTTGTAGGTTTTTTCGGGCTATATGGTCATGTTCTAGAGGCATTTTCTCCTGACGTTTCACCTGCATCTATGGCAAGCATCCTCAGAGGTATTGAGATCTGTTGGAACTAAGAAAATGGGTTTATATATCTGTGGAATGACCAGGGTTGGACAAAGGACCCTTGTCTGCTGGAGCTAGGTGTGAATGTTTCAACTGATCACCTTGATTAGCATTTGATTGCCTGGCAGTGCCTGGAGCAATCTTTGTTGAGAGGTGATTAGATGTCCTTGTTTGTTTCCTCTCTGTTGTTGTGCTATTCTAATTTTAGAGTTTTTTAATACTGGTAGCCAGAAAAACATATAGCCCGAAAAAACCTACAACAACCAGGTGATTCCGGCCATGAAAGCCTTTGACAATACATTGAACTTTCTCACCCTTCCTAATGCCGCGACCCCTTAATACAGTTCCTCATGTGGTGGTGACCCCCAACCATAACATTATTTTCGTTGCTACATCATAACTGTAATTGTTCTATTGTTATGAATCGTAATGTAAATATCTGATATGCAGGATGTATTTTCATTCACTGGACCAAATTTGGCACAAATACCTGATAAACCCACATTTGAATACTGGTGGGGTTGGGAAGGATTGATTTTGTCATTTGGGAGTTGTCGTTGCCGGGATTTACAGTTCATTTACAATCAAAGAGCATTCTGAACTCCACCAACATGGAAATGAACCAAACTTGGCACACAGAACTCCCGTGACTAACAGAAAATACTGGGAGGGTTTGGAGGGCATTGACCTTGGGCTTTGGAGTTGTAGTTCATCTACATCCAGAGAGCACTGTGGACACAAACAATGATAGATCTGCACCAAAACTTGGCATGAATACCCAATATGCCCAAATGGGAACACTGGTGGAGTATGGGGAAAATAGACCTTGACATTTGGGAGTTGTAGTTGTTGAGATTTATAGTTTGCCTACAATCAAAGAGTGTTCTGAACCCCACCAATGATAGAATTGGGGCAAACTTCCCACACAGAACCCCCCATTCCTTGAAGGGACTTGCTGGTGTGAGCCTCCCTCAAGTCTCGCACACTCTCCTTCACCCGCACATGCACACAACCCAGCCATGTGCCAAGCATGCCTGTTCTCCCCTCCCAACTTGGAGTCTCAGAAACAGCACTCCCCTTGGCTGAGAGGCCGGCAAATCGCGGAAGTTGGCTTTTGGTGGGAGACAAGCGGAAAGATCTTCAGCCTTCGTTCTTGTGGGTTTTTTCGGGCTATATAGCCATGTTCTAGAGGCATTTCTCCTGACGTTTTGCCTGCATCTATGGCAAGCATCCTCAGAGGTGAAATCTGCTGGAAATGGGATCCTCAGAGGTGGATCTGAGGATGCTTGCCATAGATGCAGGCGAAACGTCAGGAGAAATGCCTCTAGAACATGGCCATATAGCCCGAAAAAACCCCACAAGAACTGAGTGATTCCAGCCATGAAAGCCTTTGACAATACATCTTCAGCCTTCTCTGCCAAAGGGGTTCCTAAGACCATCAGAAATATATGTTTTCTGATTATCTTTGGTGACCTCTCTGATACCCTCTCGCCACCTTCCCAAAGGTCCCGAACCCCAGGTTGAGAAAAAAATGATCTATTCCAACCCTTTGCCATGCGGGAAAAGCACAATAAAAGCACTCCCAACAGATAGCCATCCAACCTCTGTATTGTCGAAGGCTTTCATGGCCAGAATCACTGGGTTGTTGTAGTTTTTTCAGGCATGTTTAGCCTGTTCCAACAGACCGCACTACCTCTGAGGATGCTTGCCATAGATGCAGGCGAAACGTCAGGAGAGAATGTCTCTAGAACATGGCCATATAGCCCAAAAAAACTACAACAACCCATCCAACCTCTGTTTAAAAGCTTCCAAGGAAGAAACTTCCAACAGATACAAAGGTAAAGAGTTCCACTGTTGAACAGCTCTTGCAGTCAGGAAATTCTTCCTAACGTTCAGGTTGAATCTCCTTCCCTGTAATTTGAACCCATGGGTCCATTAAGTCCTAGTTTCCAGGGCAGCAGATAGGAAGCCCACTCCTTCCTTCTTATAACATCCTTTGACATACTTATACATGGTTATCATGTCACCTCTCAACTTTTTCTTCTGCAGGCTAAACATGCCCAGTTCTTTAAGATGCTCCTTATAGGACATGGTCTCCAGATTACGGATCATTTTAGTTGCCCTTGTTGTTGTTGTTGTTGTTGTTATTATTATTATTATTATTATTATTATTATTATTATTATTACTTTACTGACACAAAAACACAGTATGTCACAGCAAACGAGATCACAAAATCACAAGTGGAACTCTTCCCAAGCATCTAGGACTGTGTGATCCAAGTCAGGTGGCCTTTTTGTAGTTGACAGATTGTGATTTTGTCAATGTTTATTGTTTCCAAATGCCGGTAGAGATCTTTTGGCACGGCACCCAGTGTGCCCATTACCACTGGGACCACCTGGACTGGTTGATGCCAGAGCTTTTGCAGTTCGATTTTGAGGTCCTGATAACTATTATTATTATTATTATTATTATTATTATTATTACTATTACTATTATTGTTATTATTTGAAACACAACAAGATGAGTGCACAGCAGACACTCTGCTGGCTGTTGAATTGGACCACACATCGGACACTTCCCAAGTGTCTAGGACTGTGTGATGTATCAGTGAATAATATGTGCGGATCCCAGTAAGGTGGCTTTTTGCAGCTGGCAGATGGTAATTTTGTCAGCGCTGATTATATTTAAGTGCAGGCCAAGGTCTTTAGGCACTGCACCCAGTGTGCCAATCATCACTGGGACCCCCTTGAGATGTATCTGCGAATAATGCATCAGGTAGCTTTCTGCAGCTGGCGGATGGTAATTTTGTCAGCGCCGATTATGTTTAAGTGCAGGCCAAGGTCTTTAGGCACTGCACCCAGTGTGCCGATCACCACTGGGACTCCCTTGAGATGTATCTGCGAATAATGCATCAGGCAGCTTTCTACAGCTGGCAGATGGTAATTTTGTCAGTGCCAATTGTGTTTAAGTGCAGGCCAAGGTCTTTAGGCACTGCACCCAGGGTACCCATCACTACTGGGACCCCCTTGATTGGCTTGTGCCAGAGTCTTTGCAGTTCGATCTTTAAATCCTCATATTGTGTCAGCTTTTCCAGCTGTTTCCTCTTCAATCCTGTTGTCACCTGGGATGCAACATCGACAATCCATACTTTATTAATATTATTATTATTTCCAAAACTTTTGCAATGTTTTGGGCAAACGCTCCAAGGGACAGAAATGCTTTTTGCAGCATGGAACTTGGAGAAAGATTTGACATCTGCAAAACACAAGTATATTTTCCTCACTGAAGTCAATATCGAATCAAAGAGTTGGAAGGGACCCTCAAAGGGCATCCAGACCAACCCCCTCCTGCCATGCATCAATGCACAATTAAATCACTCCTGACTGATGGCCATCCTCCAGAGAAGGAGACTCTATCACTCTCCAGAGCAGCCTATTCCCCTGTTGGACAGCTCTTTACAATAAAGGAAGTTCTTCCTTCCACACTTAGAGGCCAGACCCCTGCTGTGGCTTTATTGTTTGTTGTTAACTGCTGTCAAGTTAGTTTTTACTTATAGTAATCCTATGAAGGAGAGTCAGCGAGGTGCATTCATTTGAGCATTGGATTGAGGATGCGTCTACACCAGGTATGGGCCAACTTGGGCCCTCCAAGTGTTTGGGACTTCAAGTCCCACAATTCCTAACAGCCGGTACAGAAATCTGGGACTGAATCTTTGTCAGAATTATTGAAGGTATTTTATTTATTTATTAATTTATTATTTAAACTTATATGCCGCCACTCCCCTGGGGCTCGGAGCGGCTTACAAGAACAAGCTAAAATCTAACACAATTTAAAAGCAGTTTAAAACAATTTAAAAACAACAATATCAAACATTAAAAGCCTGTCGGAACAGGTATGTCTGACATGCCCTGCGGAAAGCTGGTAAGTCCCGCAAGGCACAGACTTCAGGTGGCAGAGTATTCCAGAGCGATGGTGCCACTGCTGTGAAGGCTCTGCGCCTGGTTGCCGTTAGACGCAAGGTCTTGACACTGGGGACTTCCAATAGATCTTGGTCCTCAGAATGGAGGGATCTCTGGGGTTGGTAGGGGGAGAGGCGGTCCCTCAGGTACATCGGCCCCAGACCATGCAAGGCCTTAAAGGTGAGTACCATCACTTTGAAAGTGATCCGGTGCTCAATTGGTAACCAATGCAGCTGTAGTAAGATTGGTGTTATGTGGCATCTCATCGGAATTCCCGCAAGAAGCCGAGCAGCTGCATTTTGTACCAACTTGAGATTCCGGATCACAGAGGAAGGCCAATGTAGAGGGCATTACAGTAGTCCAGTCTTGAGATGACCGTGGCCTGGATCACCGTAGCGAGGTCGTCCCTGGACAGGGAGGGGGCCAGCCGTCTAGCCTGCCGCAGGTGAAAGAAGGCAGTTCTGCTCACGGCAGAGACCTGGGCCTCCATCATCAGCAGAGGGTCCAAAAAGACTCCCAGACTCTTTACCAATGATGACGGGCGTAGCGCCTCGCCATCCAGGGTAGGCGGCTGGATGTCCCCACTGCCCGGTCCACCCAGCCATAGGATCTCCGTCTTTGCTGGATTCACCCTCAACCTGCTGGCACGCAGCCATCCAGTAACGGCCTCGAGGCACTGATGGAAACAATCGGGTACAGAGTCCGGTCGGCCTTCCATCTTCAGCACCAGCTGAGTGTCATCGGCGTACTGGTAACACTCAAGCCCAAAACCTCGAACCAGCTGAGCAAGTGGTCGCATATAGATGTTAAACAACAGAGGGGAGAGAATGACCCCCTGAGGAACCCCACAAGGTAGAGGGGACCTCTCAGAGACCAGGCCTCCCCTCCCCACTCGCTGTCCACAGTTGTGAAGAAAGGAGGACAGCCAGTTTAAAGCTCTCCCCCTGACTCCAGCAACAGCAAGGTGGTGGGTCAAAAGATTGTGGTATGCATGTATGTTTTTTCAATGTGTTTCTATATGATTAAGAATGGTGTTCATATGTATTCAAGATGGATTCTGTTATGTTCTATTATGTGTTGGAATTGTTGTTGTAAGAGACAGAGAGGTACAGAGAGAAGAGACCTGGACAGAAGTTAGATAACAAGTTTCTCTGTTGGGAAGAAAAAGGGAGTTTCCAGCTTGCAGCCAGAGAGCCTGATAAGCAGATCTTCAGAAAACTGTTTTGTGCTGTGCTTTGTAGTTCCTGATTTTGCCCGCTTAGGAGTAAACGTGTATTGAGATGTACTAAGTAAACTTTGTGTTATTTTAAAACTGAAAACTGCAGAGTCCTGGAATTTTTGGAGTCCTGTGTCTGTTTTATCTAGCACCTCTTCCGCTGCGCATAGCACCCCGAATTTTCACTCTGACAATCTTAACATTCAGAGAACGTCTTCTGCCTGAATCCTTCTGCAGACAATAAGCAACATCACAAGAATTGCACTAAACAAGGAGCATAAGGTGATGCTGGGAGTGTGTTTGTGTGCAAGAGAGAAAGAGACAAACGCAGGGCACATTGCATCCCTCTCTTCCCAGGCTCAGCTCACCCTGTAATAATTCATTCCTTCTTCGAAAGCGCCGTCCCTGTCTCTTTCCTTCCTTCCTCGCACCAAATCCAGCCTCTACTAATGGGTTTAGCAAACTGCATTTAACTGGTCAGTGGAGCAAATGCCACAAATCCCAAGATTAAAGGGGAGGCTGATACTTGAGTCCTGAGACCTGGAGGGTCTTGCAAAGAGGGGTGGCTTTAATTGGCTTAAGGACCGGCCAAGCAGAGACAAGAAGGAAGGGAAGGAGCCCAAGCCCAGCACAGAAGGGAGAACTTCACTCCATCGGCCAATTTCTTAAGCTGGGTGCATTGAATCCCACTACAATCAACTGAGGGATGTCCAACCAGGAGAAGAGAAGACCAGGAGGTAATATGATCTGCTATTACTTGCCTCAAGCCAAGTTTGACTAAGGCCCCTTCTACACCACTGCAAACAATCCAGATTGTCTGCTTTGAACTGGATTATAGGGCAGTGTAGACCCAGATAATCCAGTTCAAAGCACCTCATGTGGATTATTTGCCATGATATTCTGGATAATATGACAGCGTAGAAGGGCCCTTAGAATTATAGAATAGAGGGGTAGCTCGAGAGTCCTCGTGGACAACAAGTTAAACATGAGCCAACAATGTGATGCGGCAGCAAAAAAAGCCAATGGGATTTTGGCCTGCATCAATAGGAGTCTAGTGTCTAGATCTAGGGAAGTCATGCTCCCCATGCGCTATTCTGCCTTGGTCAGACCATACCTGGAATCACACTGTGTCCAATTCTGGGCACCACAATGAAAGGAAGATGGTGACAAGCTGGAATGTGTCCAGAGGAGGGCGACTAAAATGATCAAGGGTCTGGAGTGTCAGTGTGTAATTCACGTATGATGTGTGTTTAAATGTAATTGTATGTGATAGGATTGTGATTGTAATAGAAATGTATTGCCAGGATGTAGTTTGACACAGAAGGGTTAAACAGCAAAGTAACAAGCTGTGAGAATGTGACCCTGAGTTCTTGCTCTGTGAAAGATTAGGGAGTGCCAGAGATAAACTTCCTTCCAGCTGCAGTTTGGATTAGTTCCTATCTCTTTCGGTTTGTCTTCTTCACGTCTGTCCGCTGATGGTGTATGTTGTCTATTTTGAGCTGCTTAAGTAAATCTGAAAACCTACTTTTACCGGAGACTCCAGAGTCCATTATTCTGAGCTTCTGTGATACTCTGCTAACGCCAACATGGAGAACAAGCCCTATGAGGAGCTGGGCATGTTTAGCTTGAAGAAGAGAAGGCTGAGAGGAGACATGATGATGGCCATGTATAAATATGTGAGGGGAAGTCACAGGGAGGACGGAGCAAGATTGTTTTCTGCTGCCCTGGAGACTAGAACACAGTGGAACAATGGCTTCAAACTACAAGAGAGGAGATTCCATTTTAACATTAGGAAGAGCTTCCTAACTGTGAGAGCTGTTCAGCAGTGGAACTCTCTGCCCCGGAGTGTGATAGAGGCTCCTTCTTTGGAGGCTTTTAAGCAGAGGCTGGATGGCCATCTGTTGGGGGTACTTTGAATGTGATTTTCCTGCTTCCTGGCAGAATGGGGTTGGACTGGATGGCCCATGAGGTCTCTTCCAACTCTATGAATTCTATGATTCTATGCCTGGTAGAATGGGGTTGGACTGGATGGCCTTTGGGGGTCCCTTCCAATACTAGGAATCTATGATTCTAGCTTTTCCAGCCATCTATTGGGAGTGCTTTGCTGATGTGTTCCTGCCTGGCAGAATGGAGATGGACTGGATGACCTTTGGGGGTCCCTTCCAATACTAGGAATCTATGATTCTAGATTTTCCAGCTAGCTATTGGGAGTGCTTTACTGATGTGTTCCTGCCTGGCAGAATGAGGTTGGACTAGATGGCCTTTGGCGGTCCCTTCCAATACAAAGAATCTATGATTCTAAGTTTTCCAGCTATCTCTTGGGAGTGCTTTGCTGATGTGTTCCTGCCTGGCACAATGGGGTTGGGTTGGATGGCCTTTGGGGGTCCCTTCCAAAACTAGGAATTTATGATTCTAGCTTTTCCAGCCATCTATTGGGAGTGCTTTGCTGATGTGTTCCTGCCTGGCAGAATGGGGTTGGACTGGATGGCCTTTGGGGGTCCCTTCCAATACTAGGAATCTATGATTCTAGGTTTTCCAGCTATCTATTGAGAGTGCTTTGCTGATGTGTTCCTGCTGGCAGAATGGGGTTGGACTGGATGGCCTTTGGGAGTCCCTTCCAATACTAGGAATCTATGATTCTAGGTTTTCCAGCCATCTATTGGGAGTGCTTTCCTGATGTCTTCCTGCCTGGCAGAATGGGGTTGGACTGGATGGCCTTTGGGGGTCCCTTCCAATACTAGGAATCTATGATTCTAGGTTTTCCAGCTATCTATTGAGAGTGCTTTGCTGATGTGTTCCTGCTGGCAGAATGGGGTTGGACTGGATGGCCTTTGGGAGTCCCTTCCAATACTAGGAATCTATGATTCTAGGTTTTCCAGCCATCTATTGGGAGTGCTTTCCTGATGTCTTCCTGCCTGGCAGAATGGGGTTGGACTGGATGGCCTTTGGGGGTCCCTTCCAATACTAGGAATCTATGATTCTAGGTTTTCCAGCTATCTATTGAGAGTGCTTTGCTGATGTGTTCCTGCTGGCAGAATGGGGTTGGACTGGATGGCCTTTGGGGTCCCTTCCAATACTAGGAATCTATGGTTCTAGGTTTTCCAGCCATCTATTGGGAGTGCTTTGCTGATGTGTTCCTGCCTGGCAGAATGGAGATGGACTGGATGACCTTTGGGGGTCCCTTCCAATACTAGGAATCTATGATTCTAGCTTTTCCAGCCATCTATTGGGAGTGCTTTACTGATGTGTTCCTGCCTGGCAGTATGGGATTGGACTGGATGGCCTTTGGGGGTCCCTTCCAATACTAGGAATCTATGATTCTAGGTTTTCCAGCTATCTGTTGGGAGTGCTTTGCTGATGTGTTCCTGCCTGGAAGAATGGGGTTGGACTGGATGGCCTTTGGGGGTCCCTTATAATATTAGGAATCTATGGTTCTAGGTTTTTACACTATCTATTGGGAGTGCTTTGTTGATGTGTTCCTGCCTGGCAGAATGGGGTTGGACTGGATGGCCTTTGGGAGTCCCTTCCAATACTAGAAATCTATGATTCTAGCTTTTCCAGCCATCTATTGGGAGTGCTTTGCTAATGTGTTCCTGCCTGGCAGAATGGGGGTGGACTGGATGGCCTTTGGGGGTCCTTTCTAATATTAGGAATCTATGGTTCTAAGTGTTTACACTATCTATTGGGAGTGTTCCTGCCTGGCAGAATGAGGTTGGACTGAATGGCCTTTGGGGGTCCCTTCCAATACTAGAAATCTATGATTCTAGCTTTTCCAGCTATCTATTGGGAGTGCTTTGCTGATGTGTTCCTGCCTGGCAGAATGGGGTTGGACTGGATGACCTTTGGGGTCCCCTCCAACTCTAGGATTCTATGATCGATACTAGAAATCTATGATTCTAGGTTTTCCAGCTATCTATTGGGAGTGCTTTGCTGATGTGTTCCTGTCTGGCAGAATGGGGTTGGACTGGATGACCTTTGGGGGTCCTTTCTAATATTAGGAATCTATGGTTCTATGTTTTTACACTATCTATTGGGAGTGCTTTGCTGATGTGTTCCTGCCTGGCAGAATGGGGTTGGACTGGATGGCCTTTGGAGTCCCCTTCAACTCTAGGATTCTATGACTGATATAGGAGCCACACGCCATGCATTGCCATCTCCTTGCGAGCCAATCTTTAGTCCCTGGAGCTCAGCCCAGCTTGCAGTATATTTCTGGGCCTGGCTGTGTGCGCATGAATCAAATCCCATCTTCTTTTCAAAGCCTTGCTCTTGCTTTCCGGGGCTGGGAATGGGCCCCCCTCCCCGCCCGGCTCTTTCATTTCTCCCATCCTGCCAGCTTCCGCTCGACAGCCATCCCTCCGTCTTCATTCATGCCCAGGTTTGAATTAGCATGCTTTCAGAAGCTTCAGCAATTTTCCTCAAGCTGGCAATTAGCGGCCCAATTTCCTCCATTCACCGCTGGCAAAGCCGTGTTCCTTTCTTCCTCTCTCTCTCTCTCTGCATCTGCAACCGTGAAGCCCTCCTCCCTGTCGGTGTCCAAACAGCACAGAACAAAAGCGCAAACACACTTGCAGACACACAAACTTCCAAAGGCTGAACGGCACCAAAGGAAATCTGCAAGCTTTGCACATGGCCTACCCGCCCCTTTTTCCAATATGAAAGGAATTCGGCTCTACCTGGTGCCACGAAAGGCTGAAATCCACTGAGGTTGCATTTCTTTGTGACAGGCAGCAAGGCTCTCCAACCCCCTTATCAATGTCCTTGATAAGAATGGGCCGGACTCACAAATTGGGGAGGAATCTCGACTCGTATGCTTCCAAACCGTGCCAGAAAATGGCCCAATGTTACGTCCTCAAAGCAGTTGCACGGCAGTGACAATGGAGAACACACCCAATTCAGTCCTGCTTGAGAAGACTGCGGAAACACACATTCACGGTGCGATACACCTACAGTCAGAAGATCCTAAAACTTCAGCATCGCCGTCACGAAATATGAGCAGCCAAGCTATGATTTGAAGTATACTTTTTTGGAAATACAGCCTGCTTTTGTCGATCAAAACACCTAATCTTTGTTCACCTTTGTTCCTTTTTCTCGTTCTTCTCTCTCTCTCGCACATTCCATTCATAGCATAGTTGTCAAAAATGGAATACGACTCAAAACTTTAGCTACTTGCACCACCATCATGGAAAACAAGCCACTCAATGACAATCTACTGTTGCAATCCAGAGCAGGGAACGAGGCCCTAAGATAACTATCCACCACACTTGGCTGTGAAAAACAATCCTTTTTTATTGAAGAAAAATGGTTACAAAATAAAGGAAAAATGCAAGTCAAAGGCCACAGCAAAATCAGCAAACATGAATTTAAATGGACAAAGCAAAACCAAAAGCCTCACTGGGAAATACTGGAACCTGTTAGCAATCCACTAACCGTACTTGATATCCTAGAAATCTTCCCAAACTATGGCCAGGGAACCGGGAGAACTGCCAAGGTCTTCATCAATTCTGAAACGATGCCTGAACTGAGGCAATCAGCCTGGCTTATTGCAATTAAAACTCAAGAATGGGTTCCGTGAACCGCCCTTCTTTTTTGAAGCCAATGTTTTTAATTCTTTAATTCGGGAGGATCGACGCAAACTGAGTGATTTACTTCTGTCTTCCCAAATTTGGGCCCTTCTGTTGTCATTACAGTTAACAGGTGCAGAAGGGAGGGAAAGTTCAAGGTCTCCCTCTGAAACATTCTCATGAACACTGGTACTTTCATTTTCCAAATCTACAGAAGTTCCTTCCTCACTAATTTCAGGAACATTGGCATTTTCCAAACCTACAGCAGTTCCTTCCTCACTAATTTCAGGAGCATTGGCATCAAAAGGTACATTTCCACTAGCATCAGTAAATATATTTTCATTAGCATCAGGAGGAACAAACAGAGAATCAGGTTCAAGTTCAAACTCAGGCTGAACCCCAACATCTATATAAATAAAAATGTAATGTTCGTTTGTCGGATTAACATAATTGACACCAAATTTGGACACAATACAGCTGTCAGGCCGACGAGGGACCATCACTCATAAAAACACTGAGAAACACAGCGGAAGGGACTTCAAAAGCCAAAAAAGCAAAAAGACGTTACAGCGCATGCGCAAAAACAACGCCCCTGACACATTAGCATATGCACACTCTCTTCCGAACTACAGCTCCCAGCATCCCCTAGACCAGGCCCTTTAGGAGAGGAGGAGGATCCAAATGCATTGCTTCCAAGCTGCAAGCTTTCTTCACCTTGGATTCCTTTGAGAGCATCCCCATCCCTGCATATTTCCAATTTCCTATTCCTGGACTGCAACTCCCAACAGTCCTCCAAATAGATAGATTAGATCAGTGGTTCTCAACCTTCCTAATGCCATGACCCCTTAATACAGTCCTTCATGTTGTGGTGACCCCCAACCATAATATTGTTTTCATTGCTACTTCATAACAGTCATTTCACTACTGTTCTAAATCACAATGTAAATATCAGATATGCAAGATGTATTTTCATTCACTGGACCAAACTGGGCACAAATACCCAATGCAACCACATGTAAATGCTAGTGGGGTTGGGGGAGGACTGATTTTGTAATTTGGGAGTTGTAGTTGCTGGGATTTATAGTTCACCTACAATCAAAGAGCATTCTGGACTCCACCAGCGATTATTTTGAACCTGATTTGCCACACAGAACTCCCATGACCAACGGAAAACACTGGAAGGATTTGGTGGGCATTGACCTTGAGTTTGGGAGTTGTAGTTCACCTACATTCAGAGAGCACTGTGGACTCAAACAATGATGGAGCTGAACCAAACTTGGTACGAATACTCAATATGCCCAAATGTGAACACTGGTGGAGTTTGGGGAAAACAGACCTTGACATTTGGGAGTTGTAGTTGCTGGGATTTATAGTTCACTTACAATCAAAGAGAAGAAGACGACACTAAGCATCACTGGTGCAAGAGAAAGGGGGCTTCTGTCACTTCAAAGGGTCTTATTGGTCGATTGATTGATTGATTGATGGATGGATGGATGATGGCTTGGCAGGTCTGTCTTTCAGGGATTCACCACTGTCTTGTCAGGGGATCCATTACACACCCGAAGAAGGTGGAACCAGGAGAGAAAGCTCAGAGAAAGCCAAAAGGCAGCTCCATAATCTGGCCTGAAGATATCTTCCTGCCAGGAACCCTGGAGAAAAGCCCTTCCTCTTTCCATGAACCACTTTCTGTCTCACCTCTTTATGCTGAGTCTGGCCATGCATCCACTGAGCCTGGTATTCTCTATGTACCAAGATTGGCACCCATGGCTCTCCAAGTATTCAGGCAGTTCTGAGACCAAGGGTGCATCTACACCATGCAATGAATGCAGTTCAGTACCACTTTTAACTGTCATGACTCAGTGCTATGGAATCCTGGGAGCTTTAGTCTCGCAAGATCTTCTGCCTTCTCTGCCAAAGAGTCTTGGAGCCTCACCCAACTACAAATCCCAGGAATCCATTGCATGGAGCCATGGAAATTGAAGTGGTGTCAAAATGCATTCATACTACAGTGTTAAATGGACGTATGTCTTGGCAACACATATAGATGGAGATATAGCTAAAGATCTTGTAAAGCTCCAACTCCCAGGATTCCATAGTTATATCCAGAACCACCCAGCTGCAACCTATTTCCACCCATGAACTTTTACTTACAGATTACTCAACCCTTTAGAACTAAGACTTACATTAACCCTGCCATCACCAACTGGTAGGCCAACCACCATCAACCAACATCAACTGCAGAACATGATACAAGGCAGTTAGAGACCCCGGTGGTGCAATGGGTTAAACCCCTGTGCCGGCAGGACTGAAGACTGACAGATCGCAGGTTCGAATCCGGGGAGAGTCTGGATGAGCTCCCTCTGTCAGCTCCAGCTCCTCATGTGGGGACATGAGAAAAGCCTCCCACAAGATGGTAAAACATCAAAACATCCGGCGTCCCCTGGGCAATGTCCTTGCAGACCGCCAGTCCTGTCACACCAGAAGTGACTTGCAATTTCTCAAGTCACCCCCCCCCCCCAAAAAAGCCAAGGCAGTTAAGGTGATGTCAGACTACATTAATTCTGTAGTGTAGGCGCACCTGCAAGAACTCAAACTTCCTGTTAGTTAAAGCAGTGTCGAACTACATTAATCTTATAGTGTAGACGCACCTATAGGAAGATGCCTTCTCTTAAGTCACACCAGGCCTATAACACCTGCACTGGCTAGCAGTAGCAGGTTTCTTTCTTTACCTGGAGATCTTTGGAATTACTCCCTTGTGATCTCCCTTCCAAGTCCAATTTTGCTTAGCCTCCAAAATTCGACAAGACCAGGATGCTGAGAAAGGGGTGCATCTACACTCTAGAATCAATGCAATGTTTACACCATTTTAGCTGCCATGGCTCAATGCTGTGGGAGTTGTAGTTTGGTGGGGAATCAACACCCTTGGACAGAGAAGACTAAAGGCATTTGAAAGCTATAAATTACATAATTCCATAGCATGACACCATGGCAGTTCAAGTGGTATCATCAAACTGCATTCATTCTTCAGCATAAATACACCCCAAAGGCATGGAAAAATAGATAGATAGATAGATAGATAGATAGATAGATAGATAGATAGATAGATAGATAGATAAGCTAAGACCACAAGAAGCTGCCCAATGCTGAATGAGACCATCAAGTCCACTTTGACAAGCATATTTTCAGGTGATCTCCTAGAGCTTTAGTCAAAGTACTGCACCAAAGTGGGACACAAAATATATGCAGTCACATTGGCCCTCTTTCATAATGTGTAATATCTTCCTAAGTCACATCTACGGTGTTAAATCAGTGCAGTTCATGACCCAGTGAGGATTCAAACCCAGAGTCCCAGGCCAGTGTCCAAACCAGTACACTATACTAGTTCCCATTAAGCATTAAGACCTGGGACAACACAGCTCAAGGGGATGGATGGATAGAAAGACAGACAGACAGACAGATAGATGGAAAGATAGATAGACAGACAGACAGATGCATGGAAAGATAGATGGATGAATGGATGGATGGATGGATGGAAAGACAGGCAGACGGACGGACAGACAGACAGACAGAGAGAAGGATGGATGGATGGATGGATGGATGGATGGACGGACGGACGGACGGACGGACGGACAGACAGACAGACAGATCGATGGAAAGATAGATAGACAGACAGACAGATGGGTGGAAAGATGGATGGATGGATGGATGGACGAATAGAAAGACAGGCAGACGGACAGACAGACAGAGAGAAGGATGGATGGATGGATAGACAGACAGACAGACAGACAGACAGACAGACAGATGAATGCAAAGATGGATGGATGGATAGGCAGACAGATGGATAGAAAGACAGATGGACAGACAGACAAACAGACAGACAGATAAAGGATGGATGGATGGATGGGTAGATAGATAGACAGACAGATGAATGGAAAGATAGATAGACAGACAGATGGATGGATGGAAAGATAGATAGATAAGATAGATGGATAGAAGGAAGGATGGATCGATCGATCGATGGAAAGATCGATGGAAAGATAGATAGATAGATAGATAGATAGATAGATAGATAGATAGATAGATAGATGGACAGACGGACGGAAAGATGATAGATAGATAGATAGATAGATAGATAGATAGATAGATAGAAGGATGAGCGGACGGATGGAAAGATAGGTAGATAGATAGACATACAGACGGATGAAAAGATAGATAGATAGATAGATAGATAGATAGATAGATAGATAGATAGATAGAAATAGAAGGTTGTGGCCACAAAGAAACAATACATCGGTTGTGTCCCTTTTCCTAACTGCATCCTAATAATAACAGATCCATTCTTCAGCTATCAGACTGCCTTAACTTTGACTTAAAACATCACCCTATATTGATTTCTCTGGGTTGCATCTTCACTGTAAAACTAATGCAGTTTGACTGCAAATTGGAACTGCCATGGCTTATTGCTAAGGACTCCTAAGAGTTGTAGTTTCACAAGGGCTTTAGCCTTTTCTGCCAAAAGAGTGCTGGTGTATTAACAAACTACAAATCCTGTGTTCCATAGCATTGAGTCATGGCAGCTACCAAACAGCTTTACTTTTTACACTACAGATAGACCCATGCGTGCGTGAGTGTGCATCTGCGGAACGTAAAGCTCACACTCCTCTTCCTTTGCCAACTGAATGAAGTCAGCCATCGATCTGAAGGCAAGGAAATGCAATAGAGAGGCGTGATCGGCGCATGCTGGATTCATCCAAACTCAGGGGCATAGAATGTATCTCAGTGCCGTTTTGGGACATATGGGGTATACACAAGGTAACGATGATAATGATGACGATGAAGGTCACACTCCACCAATTGAGTTTAGACCAGGCATGGGCCAACTTTGGCCTTTGCTCCAGGTGTTTTGGATGTCAACTCCCACCATTCCTAACAGCCTCAGGCCCGTTCCTTTCCCCTCTCAGCCGCTTAAGCTTACGTGTTTCCTTCCTTCCTTTGCTCTTTGGTTCCATCCTTCCTTGTCTCCTTCCTTCCTTCCTTCCTTCCTTCCTTCCTTCCTTCCTTCCCTCCCTCCCTCTTTCTCTCTTTCGTTCCTTCTCACCTTCCTTCCCTCTTTCCTTCTTTCACTTTTTTATTTCCTTCTCTCCTTCCTTCCTTTTCTACCTTTCTTTCTTTTCTTCCTTCTCTCCTTCCCTCCTTCTTTCCCTCTTTCTCTTCTTCCTTCCTCCTTTCTGCGTAAATGTGTTTTGTGTGTATATACATATATGTGTGTATATATTTCTGTATATGTGTATATATGTGTGTTTGCATGTATATATGTGATTTTGCACATGCGTTATAATGTAATTTTTTGTTTTTTGGCTTTTTATGTCTCTTCTGCTGTATTTTTCAGTGTTTTTATGAGTGATGGTGACTTGTTGGCCTGATAGGTGTCTTGGGGTTCAGAATGTTCTTTGATTGTAGGCGAACTATAAATCCCAGCAACTACAACTCCCAAATGACAAAATCATTTTTGTTTTGAGTGAAGGACATACATTGGTTTGTTAGGTGTCTTGTGTCCAAATTTGGTGTCAATTCGTCCAGTGGTTTTTGAGTTCTCTTAATCCCACAAATGAACATTACATTTTTATTTATATAGAATACTAGCGGTCCCCTGCCACACGTTGCTGTGGCCCAGTCTGGTGATATCAATATATTATATTACATATAATATATGTAATGTCTTTATGCAACATATAATTATCCATCTTTAGGAGTCCCTTTCAAATCTATAATACTTAATCTCTGTGTGTGTGAATCATATATATCTATCTATATCTATGGCTGGATGGCTCTCTGTCAGGAGGGCTTTGATTACGTTTTCTTGCCCTGGTGAAGGGAGTTGGACTGGGTGGCCTTAAGTATTTTCTGTTGGTCATGGGGGTTCTGTGTGGGAAGTTTGCCCCAGTTCTGTCATTCGTGGGGTTCATTGAGAATAGTCTTTGATTGTAGGTGAACTATAAATCCCAGTAACAACCCCCAAATGCCAAGGTATATTTCCCCCCAAACGCCATCTGTGTTCATATTTGGGCATATGGAATATTCGTCCCAAATTTGGTCCAGATCCATCATTGTTTGAGTCCACAGTGCTCTCTAGATGTAGGTGAACTACAACTCCAAAACTCAAGGTCAATGCCCATCAAACACTTCTAGTGTTTTCTGTTGGTCGGGGAGTCCTGTGTGCCAAGTTTGGTTTAATTCCATTGTTGGTGGAGTTCAGAATGCTCTTTGATCGTAGGTGAACTATAAATCCCAGCAACCACAACTCCCAAATGACAAAATCATAATTTTTTGAGTGATGGTCACTCCTTGTGTTGTGAGACGTTTTGTTGCCAAATTTGGTATTATTTCGTTCATGGGTTCTTTTGTTTTTAAGGTACTCATTATGCACAGAGCATTTTTATATATATAGATTAGGCTATTATTATTCCTATTGGGTTTACACTCTACCAGACTGAAGGATGAAGTATCCAAATGCCACCCAAGAATCTAGGAACCTGCAAGGCCTTGGGAAGATATTGGGCCACATTATTACAACCAGGCTTGCTATTTTTTGCCATTCTGTTACAACTCTGCTATCCATGGTGACTCTGCCTCAATGCTTTGTGGGTTGGTTGGAAATGCTCCTGCATGGCCCATCTGGTGCCGGGAAGACACATGGAGCTGCCGCCAGGATTGTGCTGAGCGCTTTCCTTTCTGCGCACTGTCCAGGCTTAAAGGGACCCAGGGAAAGCAATGGGAGGAGAATTAAATTGCTGTCTTCAGCCACTTCAAGCACAGTCTACTTTTTCAGGGTGGTCATAACACCAAACTATAGTGAGGACACCTTAAATCAGCATTTCTCAACTTGTGGTTAGGGACCCTTGAAGGAGGGGTCGCAAGGGGGTGTCAGAGGGGTCGCCAAAGTCCATCAAAAAACACAGTATTTTCTGTTGGTCATGGGAGTTCTTTGTGGGAAGTTTGGTCCAATTCTATCATTGGTGGGGTTCAGAATATTATTTCATTGTGAACTATAAATCCCAGGAACTACAACTCCCAAATGTCAAGGTCTATTTTTCCCCAAACTCGACCAATGTTCACATTTGGGCATATTCAGGTCAGTGTTTCTCAACCTGGGGGTCGGGACCCTTGGAGGGTTGCGAGAGGGTGTCAGAGGGGTTGCCAAAGTCCATCAAAAACACAGTATTTTCTGTTGGTCATGGGAGTTCTGTGTGGGAAGTTTGGTCCAATTCTGTCATTAGTGGATTTCAGAATATTATTTGAACTATTGTGAACTATAAATCCCAGCAACTACAACTCCCAAATGTCAAGGTCTATTTCCCCCAAACTCCACCACTGTTCGCATTTGAGTATTCATGCCAAGTTGGGTCCAGATCCATCATTCTTTGAGTCCATAGTGCTCTCTGGATGTAGGTGAACTACAACTCCAAAACTCAAGGTAAATACCCACCAAACCAGATCAGTCATTGTGTGAGTCAACAGTGCTCTCTGGATGTAGGTCAGAGTTTCTCAACTTGGGGGTTGGGACCCTTGGGGGGTTGCGAGAGGGTGTCAGAGGGGTTGCCAAAGACTATCAGAAAACACAGTATTTTCTGTTGGTCATGGGAGTTCCATGTAGGAAGTTTGGTCCAATTCTGTCATATAAATCCCAGCAACTACAACTTCCAAGTGTCAAGGTCTATTTTCCCCCAAATTTGACCAATGTTCACATTTGGACATATTGAGTATTCGTGTCTAGTTTGGTCCATATCCATCATTCTTTGAGTCCATACTGCTCTCTGGATGTAGGTGAACTACAACTCCAAAACTCAAGGTCAATACCCACCAAACCAGATCAATCATTGTGTGAGTCAACAGTGCTCTTTGGATGCAGGTCAGTGTTTCTCAACTTGGGGGTCAGGACCCTTGGGGGGTTGTGAGAGAGTGTCAGAGGGGTTGCCAAAGACGATCAGAAAACACAGTATTTTCTGTTGGTCATGGGAGTTCTGTGTAGGAAGTTTGGTCCAATTCTGTCATATAAATCCCAGCAACTACAACTTCCAAGTGTCAAGGTCTATTTTCCCCCAAATTTGACCAATGTTCACATTTGGACATATTGAGTATTCGTGTCTAGTTTGGTCCAGATCCATCATTCTTTGAGTCCATAGTGCTCTCTGGATGTAGGTGAACTACAACTCCAAAACTCAAGGTAAATACCCACCAAACCAGATCAGTCATTGTGTGAGTCAACAGTGCTCTCTGGATGTAGGTCAGTGTTTCTCAACCTGGGGGTCGGGACCCTTGGGGAGTCTCAAGGTTGTGTCAGGGGTTGCCAAAGACTATCAGAACACACAGTATTTTCTGTTGGTCATGGGGGTTCTGTGTGGGAAGTTTGGCCCAATTCTATAGTTGGTGGGGTTCAGAATGTTCTTTGATTGTAGGTGAACTGTAAATCCCAGGAACTCCCAAATGTTAAGGGCTATTTCCCGCAACCTCCAACAGTGTTCACATTTGGTCATACTGAGTATTCGTGCCAAATTTGGTCCAGACCCATCATTGTTTGAGTCCACAGTTCTCTCTGTATGTTGATGAACTACAACTCCAAAACCCAAGGTCAATGCCCACCAAACCCTTCCAGTAATTTCTGTTGGTCATGTGGGTTTTGTGTGCCAAGTTTGGTTCAATTCCATTGTTGATGGAGTTCAGAATGCTCTTTGATTGTAGGTGAACTATAAATCCCAGCAACTACAGTCCCCAAATGACAAAATCAATCACCCCACAATCCCACCAGTATTCAGATTTGGGCGTATTGGGTATTTGTGCCAAATTGGGTCCAGTGAATGAAAATACATCCTGCATATCATATATTTATGATTTATAACAGTAGCAAAATTACAGTTATGAAGTAGCAACAAAAAAAATTATGATTGGGGGCCACCACAACATGAGGAACTGCATTAAGGGGTTGCGGCATTAGGAAGGTTGAGAACTAATGGTCAATGCCCACCAAAACCTTCCAGTATTTTCTGTTGGTAATGAGAGTTCCATGTGTCAAGTTTAGTTCAATTCCATCATTGGTGAAGTTCAGAATGCTCTTTGATTCTAAGTTAACCATAAATCCCAGCAACTACAACTCCCAAATGACCAAATCAATGCTTCCCCCTAAACCAGGGGTCCACAAACTTTTTAAACAGAGGGCCAGGTCACAGTCCCTCAAACTTTTGGAGGGTCGGATTATAATTTGAAAAAAAAAAAGAATTAATTCCTATGCAGACTGCACATATCTTATTTGAAGTGCAAAAAACACTTTAAAACAATACAATAATTAAAATGAAGTGGACAACAAGTTAAATATGAGCCAACAATGTGATGTGGTGGCAAAAAAACCCAATGGGATGTTGGCCTGCATCAATAGGAGCCTGGTGTCTAGATCTAGGGAAGTCATGCTACCCATGCTCTATTCTGCTTTGGTTAGACCACACCTGGAATATTGTGTCCAATTCTGGGCACCACAATTCAAGAGAGATATTGACAAGCTGGAATGTGTCCCGAGGAGGGCGACTAAAATGATCAAGGGTCTGGAAAACAAGCCCTATGAGGAGCGGCTTAAGGAGCTGGGCATGTTTAGAAGAGAAGGCTGAGAGGAGATATGACAGCCATGTATAAATATGTGAGAGGAAGCCACAGGGAGGAGGAGGGAGCAAGCTTGTCTTCTGCTTCCCTGGAGACTAGGACGCAATGGAACAATGGCTTCAAACTACAAGAGAGGAGATTCCATCTGAACATGAGGAAGAACTTCCTGACTGTGAGAGCCGTTCAGCAGTGGAACTCTCTGCCCCGGAGTGTGGTGGAGGCTCCTTCTTTGGAAGCTTTTAAACAGAGGCTGGATGGCCATCTTTCGGGGGTGATTTGAATGCAATATTCCTGCTTCTTGGCAGAATGGGGTTGGACTGGATGGCCCATGAGGTCTCTTCCAACTCTTTGATTCTATGATTCTATGATTCTATGATTAAGGACAATTTTAATACATATAAGCTTATTAGTATTTCAATGAGAAGTATGGACCTGCTTTTGGCTGAGATAGGATTGTTGTTGTTGTTGTTGTTGTTGTTGTGGTGTGCTTTCAAGTCATTTTAGACTTAGGTTGACCCTGAGCGAAGGCCGGGTAAATGACCTTGGAGGGCTGTATCAGGCCCCCGGGCCTTAGTTTGAGGACCCCTGCCCTAAACCCACCAGTATTCAAATTTAGGTGTATGGGGTATTTGTGCCAAATTTGGTCCAGTGAATGGAAATACATCCTGCACATCAGATATTTACATGATGATTCAGAACAGTAGCAAAATTAGAATTATGAAGTAGCAACAAAAATAATGTTATGGTTGAGGGTCAGCACAACATGAGGAACTGTATTAAGGTGTTCTGGATTTGGAAGGTTGAGAACTACTGCCTTAAATCTTTTCCTATCCTGGGTTGTTATATGCTAATCAAGGTGGTCAGTTGAAACATTCCCACCTAGCTCCAGCAGACAAGAGTCTTTTGTCCCACCCTGGTCATTCCACAGATATATAAACCCTTTTTCCTAGTTCCAACAGACCTCACTACCTCTGAGGATGCTTGCCATAGATGCAGGCGAAACGTCAGGAGAAAATGCCTCTAGACCATGGCCATATAGCCCGAAAAAACCTACAACAACCCAGTGATTCCGGCCATGAAAGCCTTCGACAATACATTTTCCTATCCTCCTCTGAAGGCCAGAAACGTGGCCACTTGCCCACCCAGCTCTTCAAAAGGCCCAAATTACACCCTGACCTTTCATCCACTGCATGCCATGGGGAGGGGGACCTTGAACAGAGACCCTTTCAAACCCACTGCTGACTTGCTCTCCTCCTCCACTCCCCTTCCTCACATTGCAGTGCCTTCCATAAATCATATTAAGCAGCAGAATGCTTCAAAGCACACACACACACACAGAGGCGGACCGCCAGACTGGGAGGGTATGAGTTCGCATTGCCGTGAAAATAAGAATAATCATACAACAATGATGCTGATGATCAAAGACCCCCGTTTGGTTGAAGGATAAAGCTATCCACACCTGTCTCCGACCTTACAGCAAGAGAAAGGGGGGTCTCCACCCTGGTGAGCTTATGGTGAGCTATAATAGGTTTGGTTAACGGACCCCCACCTGAGAAAGATGGCCAAGGGAAGCTGTTTCCTACTTGTGTGCTCAATGTTGTACCCCACAATAGATAAGACATGCAAAATGGGGAGGGGGTGAAGGGAAGAAAGGCAAAGGCTTTCAATGCTCGGCGCATACGAACACACCCCTTCCGCCGGGGAAACCAAGGTGGAGCCATAGGCCTTTTTTCTGTGGGAGGGAATGGAAAGCAAAGCAAGGGAAAGCACCACAGATGGTCTATTTGGGGGTCTATTTGGGGACCTTCTAACCCAGGCTTGGGCCAACTTTGTCCTATGCTCTAGGTGTTTTGGACTTCAACTCCCACCATTCCTAACAGCCTCAGGCCCCTTCCTTTTCCCCCTCAGCCGCTTAAGCGGCTGAGGGGGAAAAGGAAGGGGCCTGAGGCTGTTAGGAATGGTGGGAGTTGAAGTCCAAAACACCTGGAGGGAGGGTTGAAGTTTGCCCATGCCTGGCCTACACCCATGCCTGGCCTACACACAAGGAGCTGGCATCACACACCTTCAGAACAAAAAGACCCACCTCGGTCTCCCTTCTTTCATCACCTGCCGCACAGCCTAGCTGACATTGCCCACCCAACGTGGCCTCAGTGGGGCAGAGAAAGCAGAAGCAGTCATAAAAGCACGAGGATCCTTGCCTCTGAATCCCACACGCGTATAAAGAAGGGAGGACCCCACCTCAACCTGCTCCTTTTTGTGCAAAACCCTCCATCAACGGAAAGGCACATAGGTGGCTTTGCACCTCAAGCGCTGGTCTCTTCCTCCCGGTTCCCAATGTCTCCCACTCCAGACAAGAGCCAAGCCACCTTGACCCACATCTTCTCCTTCTTTGCCCCTCTTTGCCCGGATAGGACCCTCCCCCAGCTCATTTTCCACCTTGGATCACCCTCCATCTGGGCTTCCCTCTCAGGTAAGGCTTGCAGGATGGCTTTTGTCTGAGGAAGGGCACAAGCAGAGGAAGCAAGCGCACAACCGAGGAATGGGAAAGGTGGAAGGAGTGGGGGGTCAGCAACCTGCTTCTTGTGTGGGGCGTGGCAAAGAATCACTCTATTTGGTGGTCTACTTGGGGCTCTATTTGGTGGTCTATTTTGGACTCTATTTGGGGGTCTATTTTGGGTCTATTTGGTGGTCTATCTGGGACTCTATTTGGGGTATGAGGCTCTTTTTGGGGTCTATTTGGGGCTCTGTTTGGGGTTCTGCTTGGGGCTCTATTTGGTGGTCTATTTGGGAATCTATTTGGGGTCTGAGGCTCTTTTGGTGTCTATTTGGGGCTCTGTTTGGTGGTCTATCTGGGGCTCTATTTGGTGGTCTATTTAGGGTCTGAGGCTCTTTTTGGGGTCTATTTGGGACTCTATTTGGCGGTCTATTTGTGACTATTTGAGGGTCTATATGGGGCTCTATTTGGTGGTCTATTTAGAGTCTGAGGCTCTTTTGGTGGTCTATTTGAAGTCTGAGGCTCTTTTGGGGTCTATTTGGAGTTGAGCTCTTTTTGAGGTCTATTTGGGACTCTATTTGGGGGTCTATTTGGGGTCTGAGGCTCTTTTTGGGGTCTATTTGGGGCTCTATTTGGATGACTATTTGGGGTTTGAGGCTCTTTTGGGGTCTATTTGGGACTCTAGTTGGGTGTCTATTTGGGGTCTGAGGCTCTTTTTGGGGTCTATTTGGGACTCTATTTGGTGGTCTATTTGGGGTCTGAGGCTCTTTTGGTGTCTATTTGGGACTCTATTTAGGTGTCTACTTGGGATCTGAGGCACTTTTTGGGATCTATTTTGGATGCTATTTAGTGGTCTATTTGGGGTCTGAGGCTCTTTTTAGGGTCTATTTGGGACTATTTGGGGGTCTATTTGGGGCTCCATTTGGTGGTCTATTTGGAGTCTGAGGCTCTTTTGGGGTCTATTGGGGGTATATTTGGTGGTCTATTTGGTGCTCTTGGGTTCTATTTGGGACTATTTGGTTGTCTATTTGGGACTATTTGGTGGTCTCTTTGGGGTCTATTTGGGTCTCGATTTAGGGCTCTATTTGGTGGCCTATTTGGTGCTTTATTTAGTGGTCTATTTGGTGCTCTATTTGAGACTCTGGTGGTCTATTTGGGCTTTTGTCTGAGGAAGGGCACAAGTGGAGGAGGAAGCAAGTGCAGGACGAGGAATGGAAAAGGTGGAAGGAGTCAAGTGGGGTGGTCAGCAATCTGCTTCTTGTGTGGAGCGTGGCAAAGAAGGATTGAAGCCTGGAAGGATGGGGTCAGACAAAAGAGTGGAAACCTGGAGAGGGAGTGAGGTCAAAGGCGAGGACTGAAGAAGGGGTTGGCAACTTAGAGGGAGGGGGTGGGGCTCAAAGGTGAGGCAGGGATCAAGGGTGAAGATGGGGGTCAGCAGCCTAGCTGTTGTCTGGAGGGGGTGAGGGTCCAAGGCTGAAGATAGAGAGCATGTGGGTGAGCAATCTGGGCTTTGTGTGTGGTGTGTGTGGGGCAGAGATAAAGAGAATGGGGGTTGTTTGGATGGGGTTTAGAATCATAGAATCATAGAATCAAAGAGTTGGAAGAGACCTCATGGGCCATCCAGTCCAACCCCATTCTGCCAAGAAGCAGGAATATTGCATTCAAATCACCCCTGACAGATGGTCGTCCAGCCTCTGTTTAAAAGCTTCCAGAGAAGGAGCCTCTGCAAGTCGCTTCTGGTGTGAGAGAATTGACCGTCTGCAAGGACATTGGCCAGGGCATGCCCGGATGTTTAGATGTTTTACCATCCTTGTGGGAGGCTTTTCTCATGTCCTTGCATGGGGAGCTGGAGCTGACAGAGGGAGCTCATCCGCATTCTCCCCAGATTCAAACCTCTGACCTGTTGGTCTTCGGTCCTGCAGCACAAGGGTTTAACCCATTGCACCACTGGGGGCTCCTGGGGGTCACAGCTGAGGTCTGGGGAATGGGGAGAGATGGGTGAAGGTTGGGAAGGTGTGGGGCAGCAGCCTGGCTTTAGTTTGGAAACAGAGCAAGAGCTGAGAGAGATCAAAGGTGGGTCTGGAGAGGGGGAGAAGGTTGGGGTCAATATCCTGGGCAGATGGAGGGGGAGGGCAGCCCCTTTCCTTGCCTGTGGTGGGAGGGAGGGCTCAAGGGGATCAAAGATGAGGCTGGAAGGGATGGAGACCACATTCTGAGGGCTCAATCCTGGGCCTTACCTGGATGAGAAAGAAGGATAGAGAGAGGGGGTGTGGCTCAAAGGTGAGACTGAGAAGGTGGAAAGGTGAGTCTCCTGAGCAGATGGGGAGATGATGAAGCAGGAGAGCAGCCCTCTGCTTATCTCTATTTGGGGCTCAATTTGGTGGTCTGTTTGGGGGTCTATTTGGTGATCTATTTGGTGCTCTATTTGATGGTCTTTTTGGGGCTCTATTTGGTGCTCTATTTGGGGAACTATTTGATGCTCTATTTGGTGGTCTATTGGGGGTCTGGTGGTCTATTTGAGAGTCTATTTGATGGTCTGTTTGGTGGTCTATTTGGTGCTCTAATTGATGGTCTATTTGATGGTCTGTTTGGGGCTCTATTTGGGGCTCTATCTGGGGGTTTATTTGGTGCTCTATTTGGTGGTCTATTGGGGGTTTGGTGGTCTATTTGGGACTTTATTTGGTGCTCTATTTGGTGGTCTATTGGGGGTTTGGTGGTCTATTTGGGACTTTGTTTGGTGCTCTATTTGGTGGTCTATTGGGGGTTTGGTGGTCTATTTGGGACTTTATTTGGTGCTCTATTTGGTGCTCTATTTGGTGCTCTATTTGGCAGTCTATTTGGGGTTCTATTTGGTGGTTTATTTGGTGGTCTATTTGAGGGTCGATTATGGGGGTCTATTTGGGGCTCTATACGGTGGCCTATTTAGGAGTCCATTTGGTGGTCTATTTGGGACTGTAGAAGTCTGGTGGTCAATTTAGTGATTTATTTGGGACTCTATTTGGCACTCTATTGGGAGGTCTATCTGGTGGTCTATTTGGGGTTCTATTTGGTGCTTTATTTGGTGGTCCATATCTCTCCCCCCCCCCCAAGTCTTACTTATCTTACTGGTCTATTTGGGGTCCTATTTGGTGCTTTATTTGGTGGTCTATTTGAGGGTCAATTAGGGGGGTCTATTTGGGGCTCTATACAGTGGCCTATTTAGGAGTCCATTTGGTGGTTTGTTTGGGACCGTGGAAGTCTATTTGGTGGTCTATTTAGTGGTGTATTTGGGACTCTGCTTGGTGCTCTATTTGGAGGTCTATTTGGGGTCCTATTTGGAGTTGAAGCCCAAATCACCTAGAGCAAAGGCCAAAGTTGACCCAGGACTGTCCCTCAGCGATTCCTTGCATAGCCCACCCCCTTCCCCCCTTTGCCCTCCTTGTTTGGGACTGTGGAGGTCTATTTGGTGGTCTATTTAGTGGTGTATTTGGGACTCTGTTTGGCGCTCTATTTGGGGTTCTACTTGAAGTTGAAGCCCAAATCCCCTAGAGCAAAGGCCAAAGTTGACCCAGGTCTGTCCCTCAGCGATTCCTTGCATAGCCCACCCCGTTCCCTCTTTGCCCTCCTTGTTTGGGACTGTGGAAGTCTATTTGGTGGTCTATTTAGTGGTGTATTTGGGACTCTGTTTGGCACTCTATTTGGGGGTCTATTTGGGGTTCTACTTGAAGTTGAAGCCCAAATCACCTAGAGCAAAGGCCAAAGTTGACCCGGGCCTGTCCCTCAGCGATTCCTTTCATACCTGCCGCCCCCCGCCCCCCATTGCCAAGGCCTCCTTACCTCCAGACCTGTCCCAGCTGGAGGAGGTGGATGAGGGCATTTGGTGATTTGGGGTTCTATTTGGAGTTGAAGCCCAAATCCCCTAGAGCAAAGGCCAAAGTTGACCCAGGCCTGTCCTTCAGCGATTCCTTGCATAGCCCACCCCCCTTTGTCCCCCTTACCTCCAGACCTGTCCCAGCTGGAGGAGGTGGATGAGGGTCTGGAGGAGCCAGAGGCAGCACCTGCAGCACCCTCGGGGCCCGGCAGGGGGCGTGAGCGGGGCGGGCGAGGCGCCTTGGCTGCATCCTCCTCCTCCTCCGGCGCTGTCCTTGGTGCTGAAGGCGGCTTTCCCTCCTGATCCTCCTGCTCCTCTCTTGGGCGCGCCTGCTCCTTCCTTGGCGGCGAAGGAGGTCCCGGGGGTGGCGGCGGCGGCGGTGGAGGTGGAGGCGGTGAAGTCGTAGACGAACCATCGGAAGCTGAGAGCCTGGACGACGACGGAGGGGAGGAGGACGAAGAGGAGGGTGAGGCCGAACCACCAGAGCTGCCCGCGGAGGTAGTAGTGGGCGCTGAGCCACAGGTCGCTGGCCCCGTCCGAGAAGAAGACCAGCAGCGCCCCCAGCGCCCAGGCGCACTCCCCGGCCCCGAAGCGCCCCCCGCGCCCCGACAGAGACGCCACCGGGGGAGCAGGAGGAGCCGGAGCCGCCCCAGGCAAGGCAGGCAGCGCCGCGGCCGAAGACGACGAAGCGTGGTGGCCCCGGAGCAGGAGCAGCGCCGGAGGGGAAGCCGTGCCCCCGCCTCCCCCTGCCAAGGAAGGAGGGAGCGGAGGAAAGGGCCCCGAGGAAGGGGGGCGGCCCGAGCGGGAGAGGCCCGAGCAGGACCCCTCCCTGCGTGGCCCCGCCGCCGCCGAAGAGACCGAGGAGGAGGACGGAGAAGGGGTCGCCGCCGCCCCCACCGACACCGCCACAGCCGCGCCTCCGTCCGACTTCGCGGCCATGTTGGAGGGAGGGAGGAGGAGGAGGAGGAGGAGGAGGAAGGGAGGAGGGGGGAGAGGAGGGCGAGCAGGAGGAGGAGAGCCAGGGTGGGGAGGGGGAGAGGGAGGAGGAGGGGGAGGAGGAGGAGAAGGAAGGCGGAACCAAGCAAGGGGAAGAGAAAGGGAGGGAGAGGAGGAGGAGAGGAAGACGGACGAAGGGAAGCAGGGATGGAGCAAGGAGGAGAGGAAGGAAGGGATGGAGAGAACGACAGAAGGGAAGCAAGAGGGAGGGAAGAGGGAGGGATGGAGAGGGGAAGGAGGAGGACAAGAAAGACGGAAGAAGGGAAGGAGGAATGGAGCAAGAAGGAGAGAAAGGGGCAGGTGGGAGGGATGGAGAAGAGGAGGAGGAGGGGAGAAAGAAGGAGGGAAGGATTAACGAAGCAAGGAGGAGAGAAAGGCAGAAGAAGGGAACGTGGAATGAAGCAAGGAGGAGAGAAAAGGGCAGGAGGGAGGGATGGAGAAGAAGAGGAGGAGGGGAGGAGGAAGGAAAGAGGGAAGGCTTAAGGAAGCAAGGAGGAGAGAGAGGAAGGGATGAAGAGGAGGAGGAGAGAAAGGCAGAAGAAAGGAGGAGATAAAAGGAAAGGAGGGAGGGATGGAGAAGAGGAGGGAGAAAGACGGAAGAAGGGAAGGCTTAACCAAGCAAGGAGGAGATAGAGGGAGGGGTGGAGAGGAGGAGAGAAAGGCGGAAGAAGGGAAGGAGGAATGAAGCAAGGAGAACCGAAAGAAGGAGGAGACAGAAACAGAAGAAGGGAAGGCTTAATGAAGCAAGGAGGAGAGAAAAGAAGGGAAGAGGGATGGATGGAGAGGAAGAGAGGAAAGCGGAAGAAGGGAAGGAGGAATGAAGCAAGGAGGAGGGAAAGGAAGGGATAGAGAGGAGAAGATGGGAGGGAAGGAAGCAGAAGGAGCGATGGAGGAGAGGATGAAAGCCGAATGAAGGAAGGGAAGGAGAGGAAGAGGAGAGAAACAGAAGGAGAGGATAAAGGAAGAGGAGGGAAGAAGGGAACGAGGCATGAAGCAAGGAGGAGAGAAAGGGAGGGTGGGAGGAATGAAAGGAGGAAGAGAGAAAGACGGGAGAAGGGGGAAAGAAGGAGAGGATGAAGGAGTGAAGGAAGGAGGTGTGATAGGGGAGATGGGAGGGAAGGAAGCAGAAGAAGTGAAGGAGGGAAGAGAGGACGAAGGAAAGGAGGAAGGAGAGAAAGGAAGAGGGGAGATGGGAGGGGATCGCAATAATTATTGTTATTGAGAATGGAGGGGGAGGGAAGAAGGGAAAGCGGAAGGAAGGGAAGGGAAAGGTGCGATGGAGGAGAGGAAGAAGGGAGATGGGAGGAAAGAGGGAGGGGCGCAGGGAGGAGGAATGAAAAGGAGGAGGGAGGAGGAGGAGGAGAGAAAGGGGAGATGGGAGGGAAAGAGGAAGAAGAAGCGAAGGAGAGATGGAAGAGAGGAGGGAATGAGGATGGGAAGGGAAAGGGAGGAGGAGTTGCGACGGAGGAGAGAAAGAGGAGAGATGGGAGGGAATAATAATATTTTTTATTATTTCTTGCCCGATGGAGAGAAGGAAGAGGGGAGAAAGGAGGAGAGGATGAAAGAGTGAAGGAAGGGGAAGGAGGTGTGATAGGGGAGATGGGAGGGAAGGAGGAGAGAGAGGATGAAGGGGAAAGGAGAAGGAGGAGAGAAAGAAAGGAGGAAATAACAGTATTTTCTATTTCTTGCCCGCCTCTCAAAGGAGGATAGGACGAAGGAGGGAAGGAAGGAGAGAAAGAGGGGAGAAGGGAGGGAAGGAAAAAGCAATGGAGAGAAAGAGGAGAAGCAATGGAAGAGAAGGAGGAAGGAGAAGGAGTGAAAGAGGAAGGGAAAGCCGAAGGAAGGAAGGAAGGAAGGAAGGAAGAGAAAGGAAGGAGGAGAGAAAGAGGGGAGTTGGGAAGGAAGAAGCAATGGAGAAAAGGAGGAGAAGCAAGAGAGGGAGGGAGGAGAAGGAGTGAAAGAAGAAGGGGGAGCCGAAGGAAGGAAGGAAGGAAGAGAAAGGAAGGAGGAGAGAAAGAGGGGAGTTGGGAAGGAAGAAGCAATGGAGAAAAGGAGGAGAAGCAAGAGAGGGAGGAAGGAGAAGGAGTGAAAGAGGAAGGGAGAGCCGAAGGAAGGAAGGAAGGAAGAGAAAGGAAGGAGGAGAGAAAGAGGGGGTTGGGAAGGAAGAAGCAATGGAGAGAAGGAGAAGCAAGAGAGGGAGGGAGGAGAAGGAGTGAAAGAGGAAGAGAAAGTCGAAGGAAGGAAGAGAAAGGAAGGAGGAGAGAAAGAGGGGAGTTGAGAATGAAGAAGCAATGGAGAGAAGGAGGAGAAGCAATGGAAGAGAGAGAGGAAGGAGAAGGAGTGGAAGAAGAAGGGAAAGCCGAAGGAAGGAAGGAAGAGAAACGAAGGAGGAGAGAAAGAGGGGAGTTGGGAAGAAGAGGCAATGGAGAGAAGGAGAAGCAAAGGAAAGAGAGGGAGGAAGGAGAAGGAGTGAAAGAGGAAGGGAAAGCCGAAGGAAGGAAGGAAGGAAGGAAGGAAGGAAGAGAAAGGAAGGAGGAGAGAAAGAGGGGGGTTAGGAAGAAGCAATGGAGAAAAGGAGGAGAAGCAAGAGAGGGAGGAAGGAGGAGTGAAAGAGGAAAAGAGAGCCGAAGGAAGAAAGGAAGGGGAAGGAAGGAGGAGAGAAAGAAGGGAGATGGGTAGAAAGAAGGAGGGAAGGAGGCAGAAGGAGCGATGGAGGAGAGGAAGGCTGGAAGAAGGGAAGGGGAGAAAGGAAAGGCTTATGAAGAAGGGAAGGAAGGATGTTTGGGAGACAGAGGGAGGGAGCCACACAGGCCTGGCCCTCCCTCCGTCCCGACTTTACTTCTTCCTCTTCCTCCCTTCTTCCTCCCTTCTTCCTCCTTCACTCTCTTCCCTGGATCAAGACAGGAGGGTGGGGAGGGTCTTCCGAAGCCCCCTCCGCTCCCCATTCACTCCCCATTCGGGCTCCTCCAGGGATCCTACAGGCGCGCCCTTTCCCTTTCTCTCTTTCTTTCTTTCCTTCCTTCCCTCCTTCCTTTCCCTCTCTGACTCCATCCACTTCTCCCTCCCTCCCTCCCTCCCTTTTTGGGTCCCTCTCCCAATTATGGATAAGGAAAGACCCCTCCCAGCAACCTGCTTCAATTCCTTGATTTCACCAGAGTACACATGATTCCTCTTCCAAAATGGAGCCAAGTCACAATTAGGGAGGTTCCATCACACCCAATCAAGTGGTTGCCTTCCTAATGAGTGTCCATTTGATGAGTGTCCATCTGATGGTGTGAGTGGGGGGGGGGGGTCCAGCCTGCCATTGTTTCTTGCCCTCAGGCTCCTGAGTTAACTGATCAAGGTCCTGCAGAGGTTTCAATGCCTGGGATACAGCTTAATAGTGTAACATTAGACAATCTTGGACAACAAGTTAAACATGAGCCAACAATGTGATGTGGCAGCAAAAAAGCCAATGGGATTTTGGCCTGCATCAAGAGGAGCCTAGTGTCTAGATCTAGGGAAATCATGCTCCCCATGCAGAGGCGGCCCTAGGTAATTTTCAACGGTAAGCAAACAGTATTTTGGCGACCCCGCCCCCCAACCAATCATTGATATATATTTTCTGTTTGTCGTGGGAGTTCGGTGTGCCATATTTGGTTCAATTCCATCATTGGTGGAGTTCAGAATGCTCTTTGATTGTAGGTGAACTATACATCCCAGTAACTACACTTGCCGCACTTGCTCCCTTGCCCGGCCCGCTTTGGGTCCGGAGGCGTGTTTGAAGACCCCGGCGTGTGCACCAAAAGTCACCTCTTCTCCTGACTTTCTCCTCAGCCATTGGGACCAAGAGAGAGAGACAGAGGTGGAGATGCCCACCTTTCCTGAAGATAGGCGCAAAAACAAAGGAGGGAGCGGAGGTGGGAGATACCTCCACCCGGAGAGGCTCTCTCTCTCTCTCTCTCTCTCAGTCCCAATGGCTGAAGAGAAAGTCAGGAGAAGAGGCGACTTTTGGTGTGCACGCTGGGGTCTTCAGTCATGCATCTGGACCCAAAGCGGGCCAGGCACGGCGGCTCCGCCCCTTGGCCCACCCGCGGATTAGGAAGAGGAGAGCGCCGGGGGATCAGGAAAGGGAGCCGGTCATGGGGAAGGGATGGAACATGGAGAACGATTGAGTGCCGGCTCTGCTCGCACACCCGGTGGCCGGGTGGAGCAGGAATGAGAGGGGCGAGGCGAGGTTCAAGGGCCCGGCCCCTTTGGGAAGAGGATTGCCCGGCAGCGAGGCAAGAAAGCCGAGGCTCCCCCCGGACTGCTAGGGCTGTTGTGAGCTGAGGGGGCGCTCCTCAGGAGTCGCCCTTGGGCTGAGAATTGCGGAATATAAGAGCAGTAAATAAGTAAATAAATAAATAAAAAGTGGTGGCCGAGGGTATTTACAGAGGCGCCTCTGCGCCCTTGGCAAAACAAGTGTTCTGCAACCGCTTACTTCGCGTAATGGATGAGCCGCCCCTGTCCCCATGCTCTATTCTGCCTTGGTTAGACCACACCTGGAATATTGTGTCCAATTCTGGGCACCACAATTCAAGAGAGATATTGACAAGCTGGAATGTGTCCAGAGGAGGGCGACTAAAATGACAAGGGTCTGGAGAACAAGCCCTATGAGGAGCGGCTTAAGGATCTGGGCATGTTTAGCCTGAAGAAGAGAAGGCTGAGAGGAGATATGATAGCCATGGATAAATATGTGAGAGGAAGCCGCAGGGAGGAGGGAGCAAGCTTCCTTTCTGCTTCCCCGGAGACTAGGACGTGGAACAATGGCTTCAAATTACAAGAGAGGAGATTCCATCTGAACATGAGGAAGAACTTCCTGACTGTGAGAGCTGTTCAGCAGTGGAACTCTCTGCCCCGGAGTGTGGTGGAGGCTCCTTCTATGGAAGCTTTTAAACAGAGGCTGGATGGCCATCTGTCAGGGGTGATTTGAATGCAATATTCCTGCTTCTTGGCAGAATGGGGTTGGACTGGATGGCCCATGAGGTCTCTTCCAACTCTATGATTCTATGATTTCCGCTCTCTTGGCAGCCATTTCTCCACAAAAGTCAACATTGACACTGAAATACAACACCGCCTGAGCTCTGCGAGTGCAGCGTTCTTATTTTATTTATTTTATTACTTATTTATTTAGACCATTTCTACCCCCCCCTTCTCACCCCCAAGGGGGGACTCAGGGCAGCTAACGCAGGCAACTACTCAATGCCAACAGTATCAAAACAACAATATAAAACAGCAATATAAAATCCATTACATAACAAGCAGTGATATTAATTAAAATTACATAACCACATAGAACAGATGAAGCAGAGAGTGTTTGTGGAGCAGGACATCCATAGGGATACTTTTGAATTTCCTATATTCTTTTGCTGAAGAATAAACTGTTTGCTTATACTTGCTTACTTAGGCAATCCCTCGTTGTCCAAGTAGGATAATCCTCCAGGGTGGGTCCATAGGTGACTGTGGAGCCCTGTTCTTGATCTGCATTGTCTCCCGTAGTGAGGGCATTGGTTCCCAGACAGAAGACAGTCCCGGTTGGGGTTGGCTTGACATGCCTTCCTCTTGGCACGTTTCTCTCTTTCACCCTCCATTCGTGCCTCTTCAATTTCTGCAGCACTGCTGGTCACAGCTGACTTCCAGGGCTTCCCAGTTCTCAGTGTCAATGCCAGAGTTTTTAACGTTGGCTTTGGGCCCATCTTTAAATCTCTTTTCCTGTCTGCCACCATTCCATTTTCCATTCTTGAGTTTGGAGTAGAGCAACTGCTTTGGGAGATGGTGGTCAGAATCTCTCATTCCTGGGCAAGGTGATTGAGAGGGCAGCAGCGGAGCAGTTGCAGCAATTCCTAGACGACACAGCCGGACGAGATCCCTTCCAGTCCGGCTTCCGTGCGGGGCATGGGACAGAGACTGTGCTGGTCTCCATCACGGATCACCTTCGATGCCAGCTTGACCAGGGCGGATCAGCACTGCTTGTGTTATTGGATCTCACAGCAGCATTTGACACAGTCGACCACAATCTTTTGACCCACCGCCTTGCTGTTGCTGGAGTCAGGGGGAGAGCTTTAAACTGGCTGTCCTCCTTCCTTCACAACCGTGGACAGCAAGTGGAGAGGGGAGGCCTGGCCTCTGAGAGGTTCCCTCTCTCTGTCTTGTGGGGTTCCTCAGGGGGCCATTCTCTCTCCTCTGTTGTTTAACATCTATATGCAACCACTTGCTCAGCTGGTTCGAGGTTTTGAGCTTGAGTGTTATCAGTACGCCGATGACACTCAGCTGGTGCTGAAGATGGAAGGCCAACCGCACTCTGTACCCGATTGTTTCCATCAGTGCCTCGAGGCCGTGACTGGATGGCTGCGTGCCAGCAGGTTGAGGGTGAATCCAGCAAAGACGGAGATCCTATGGTTGGGTCAACCGGGCAGTGGGGACATCCAGCTGCCTACCCTGGATGGCGAGGCGCTACGCCCGTCATCATTGGTAAAGAGTCTGGGAGTCCTTTTGGACCCTCTGCTGACGATGGAGGCCCAGGTCTCCACCGTGAGCAGAACCGCCTTCTTTCACCTGCGGCAGGCTAGACGGCTGGCCCCCTCCCTGTCCAGGGACGACCTAGCTACGGTGATCCAGGCCACGGTCATCTCAAGACTGGACTACTGTAACGCCCTCTACATTGGCCTTCCTCTGTCGGTGATCCGGAAGCTCAAGTTGGTACAGACTGCAGCTGCTCGGCTTCTTGCGGGAACTCCGATAAGATGCCACATAACACCAATCTTACTACAGCTGCATTGGTTACCAATTGCGCATCGGATCACTTTCAAAGTGATGGTACTCACCTTTAAGGCCTTGCATGGTCTGGGGCCGATGTACCTGAGGGACCGCCTCTCCCCCTACCAACCCCAGAGATCCCTCCGTTCTGAGGACCAAGATCTATTGGAAGTCCCCAGTTTCAAGACCTTGCGTCTAACAGCAACCAGACGCAGAGCCTTTACAGCAGTGGCACCATCCCTCTGGAATACTCTGGAATACTCTGCCACCTGAAGTCTGAGCCTTGCGGGACTTACCAGATTTCCGCAGGGCATGTAAGACATGTCTGTTTTTGATCTCTGATATTGCTGTTTTTAAATTGTTTTAAATTGTTTTTAAATTGTGTTCGATTTTGGTCTGTTCTTGTAAGCTGTTCCAAGCCCCAGGGGAGTGGCGAAATATAAGTTCGAATAATAAATAAATAAATAAAATCTGGACAACATGGGCGATGCAACAGAGTTGATGGCGGAGGACCATCAATTCAATGCTGGTGGTCTTTGCTTCTTCCAGCATGCTGACATTTGTTCACTTGTCTTCCCAAGAGATTTGCAGGATTTTTCAGAGGCAGCACTGATGGAATCATTCCAGGAGTTGCATGTGATGCCTGTAGACTGTCCACATCTCGCAGGCATATAGCAGGGTTGGGAGGACAATAGCTTTATAAACAAGCACCTTGGTATCCCTATGGATGTCCTGGTCCTCAAACACTCTCTGATTCATTCAGAAAAATGCTGCGCTCGCAGAGCTCAGGCAGTGTTGTATTTCAGTATCAATGTTGACTTTGGTGGAGAGGTGGCTGCCAAGGGAGCGGAAATGGTCCACATTTTCTAATGTTACACCATTAAGCTGTATCTCTGGCATTGGAGAGGGATTGGCTGGTGTCTGCTGGAAGAGCACTTTGGTTTTCTCAATGTTCAATGACAGGCCGTGCTTCTCGTATGCTTCTGTGAAGGTTTTTTAGAGTGACTTGTAGGCCTTCTTCTGAATGTGTGCAGACAATGTTATCATCAGCGTACTGGAGTTCTATAACAGATCTTGTAAGCTTGGTTTTGGCTTTCAGTTTGCTGAGGTTAAACAGCTTTCCATCTGTCCGATAGATGATTTCCACTCCGGTGAGAAGCTTCCCATCAACAAGGTGAAGGATCATAGTGATGAAGATGGAGAATAGAGTTGGGGCAAGAACACATCCTTATTTGATTCCCGATTCCACCTTAAATGGGTCACTTTGGGAGCCATTGTTGTCCAAAACCGTTGCCATCATGTCATCATGGAGGAGGGAGAGGGAAGGAGGTAGGAAAGAGGTAAGGACGAAAGGGTGGAAGGCAGGAGGGAGGGAGAAAAGGGGAGGGAAGGAAGGATACGATGGTGAAAGAGCAGGGCCAGAGAAAAGAGCCTAAGGGGCCACATCTGGCCCCTAGGCCTGGGTTTGCCCATACCTGGTGTAGAGCCACCCTTAGAATTGAGTCCCCTTCCACACAACTTAACAAAATCTCAGAGTATCTGCTTTGAACT
The DNA here is from genome assembly GCF_037176765.1 of Anolis sagrei. Taxonomy (NCBI): domain Eukaryota; kingdom Metazoa; phylum Chordata; class Lepidosauria; order Squamata; family Anolidae; genus Anolis; species Anolis sagrei. The sequence goes on along the minus strand of NC_090024.1, from coordinate 242,605,848 downwards.
GGATTATGTGCCAGTGTGGACTCAGATATCCCAGTTCAAAGCAGATACTGTGGCATTTTCTGCCTTGATATTCTGGGTTATATGGCTGTGTGGAAGGGCCCTGATTCTTTTCCTGTCAGCAACAAGCCCAAACTGGGTTCCCCAGCTCTTTGGAAAGTAACCATTTATAGCTCATTGAGAAGCAGCTTTCCATGGCACCCCAGCCATTCAGTAAATGGTGAGTTCTGGTGGGAAGAAGCGAGACGGACATGAGACAATCAGAATCTATATTTAGGCTTTTGGCTCCTTTTGGCAAAGGTCTTTTTCTGCCTCTTGCAAAAACGCTTCCTTGATGCTGGCGGTGCGTTTTTTGGCCAGAAAGGGTCAGTTCCAATACTGAGAGGCAGGAAAGCATTGGCCTGACTCACGATGAGCTGTTCTCTTGGCCGATGCCCAGACAGAGTGGCAGTGCCAAGCTTCGGAGCTGGTGCCAGGAGCGGAGAAAGAGAGAGGAGGAGGAGGAGGGCAGGCAGACAGGCTGCAGGGCAGGAGGATGGCAAAGGCCAGCATGAAAACCCCTGAAGGCAGGCATCAACAAACTTGGGCCCTCCAGGTGTTTTGGACTTCAGCTCCCACAATTCCTATTTCAAATTGTATTGAAATGCTCTTAATGCAAGTTGCTTTGAGAACACCTTGTGGAGAGAAAACGCAGGGTATAAAATAAATAAACATAATAATAAAGGCAGTCAAGAACCAACATTGAGGGAAGTCAATAGTAGAAAACTGCTTCAAGTGCAAAAGACAAAGAGAGAATATCATAAATCATAGAATCATAGAATCAAAGAGTTGGAAGAGACCTCATGGGCCATCCAGTCCAACCCTATTCTGCCAAGAAGCAGGAATATTGCATTCAAATCACCCCTGACAGATGGCCATCTGTTTAAAAGCTTCCAAAGAAGGAGCCTCCACCACACTCCGGGGCAGAGAGTTCCACTGCTGAACGGCTCTCATAGTCGGGAAGTTCTTCCTCATGTTTAGACGGAATCTCCTCTCTTGTAGTTTGAAGCCATTGTTCCGCGTCCTAGTCTCCAAGGAAGCAGAAAACAAGCTTGCTCCCTCCTCCCTGTGGCTTCTTCTCACATATTTATACATGGCTATCATATCTCCTCTCAGCCTTCTCTTCTTCAGGCTAAACATACCCAGCTTCTTAAGCCGCTCCTCATAGGACTTGTTCTCCAGACCCTTTATAATTTAAGTCGCCCTCCACTGGACACATTCCAGCTTGTCAACATCTCTCTTGAATTGTGGTGCCCAGAATTGGACACAATATTCCAGGTAAAGTGGTCTAACCAAAGCGGAATAGAGCATGGGGAGCATGACTTCCCTGGACCTAGACACTAGGCTCCTCTTGATGCAGGCCAAATCCCATTGGCTTTTTTTGCTGCCACATCACATTGTTGGCTCATGTTTAACTTGTTGTCCACAAGGACTCCAAGATCTTGTTCACATGTACTGCTCTCAAACCATGCGTCCCCCATTCTGTAAAAACAGAATGCAAAGCAGAAGGGAAAACTGGCGAAAGAAGGCTCTCCATGGACAGTTCCTGGGAAACATTGAGAGCCAAATTGACAAGGAAAAAACATGGCTGTGGCTCACAAACGGAACTTTGAAAAAGGAGACAAAGGAGGGCCTGATCCTGCCAGCCCAAGAACAAGCCATTTGAACCAAGGCCATCAAAGCCAGAATTGAAAAATCAGTGACAGATCCCAAATGTAGACTCTGCAAGGAAGGAGACGACACAATATATCCCATCCTCAGCTGCTGCAAGAAGATCACTCAGACAGACCATAAGCAGAGGCATAACACTGTTGCTCAGATGATTTATTGGAACTTATGCCACAAACACCATCTTCCTGCGACAAAGAACTGGTGGGATCACAAGCCGGAAAAAGTTACAGAGAATGAACACGCCAAACTCCTCTGGGACGTCCGAATTCAGACTGACAGAGTTTTGGAGCATAATACTCCTGACCTCACAATCGTGTTAAAAAACAAAGTATGGATTGGGTTGTTGTAGGTTTTTTGGGCTATATGGCCATGGTCTAGAGGCATTTTCTCCTGATGTTTCACCTGCATCTATGGCAAGCATCCTCAGAGGTAGTGAGGTGGCAAGCATCCTCATTGCCTCTGAGGATGCTTGCCATAGATGCAGGTGAAATGTCAGGAGAGAATGCCTCTAGACCATGGCCATATAGCCCGAAAAAACCTACAACAACCCAGTGATTCCGGCCATGAAAGCCTTCGACAATACAAAGTATGGATTGTTGATGTTGCAATCCTAGGCGGCAGCAGAATTGAAAAAAAAACAACTGGAAAAGCTGACATGATACAAATATTTAAAGATTGAACTGCAAGGACTCTGGCACAAGCCAATCAAGGGGGTCCCAGTGGTGATCGGCACACTGGGTGCAGGTGCCTCAAGACCTTGGCCTGCACTTAAACACAATTGGCGCTGACAAAATTACCATCTGCCAGCTGCAAAAGGCCACCTTACTGGGATCTGCACACATTATTCATTGATACATCACACAATCATTGACACTTGGGAAGTGTCCGACGTGTGATCCAATACAACAGCCAGCAGTGATCTTGTTTGCTGTGGACCCATCTTGTTGTGTTTCAAATAACAATACTCCATCCACTTCAAATGGAATCTTACTCTTCTCTGTCTTTCACCTTACCAAGCATTACATATTTGCAATTATAATTGTGGGAGTAAAATGCATGCTGATTTTATAGGAATTTGGCATTCCAAGTGCAAAAAAAGGGACTCAGGTTTGATCTACCATGTAAAGGTAAAGGTTTTCACCTGATATTAAGTCCAGTCGTGTCCGACTCTGGGGTGTGGTGCTCATCTCCATTTCTAAGCCGAAGAGCCGATATTGTCCGTAGACACCTCGAAGGTCATGTGGCCAGCATGGAGTGCCGTTACCTTCCCGCCGCAGCGCTACCTATTGATCTGCTGGCTGTTGAATTGGATCACACATCAAACCCTTCCCAAGTCATAGAATCATAGAATCAAAGAGTTGGAAGAGACCTCATGGGCCATCTAGTCCAACTCCATTCTGCCAATAAGCAGGAATACTGCATTCAAATCACCCCTGACAGATGGCCATCCAGCCTCTGTTTAAAAGCTTCCAAAGAAGGAGTCTCCTCCACACATAAGGGCAGAGAGTTCCACTGCTGAACAGCTCTCACAGTCAGGAAGTTCTTCCTCATGTTCAGATGGAATCTCCTCTCTTGTAGTGTCTAGGACTGTGTAATGTATCGGCAAATGATGCATGCAGATCCCAGTAAGGTGCCTTCTGCAGCTGGCAGAAGGTAATTTTGTCAGTGCTGATTGTGTTTAAGTGCAGACCGAGGTCTTTAGGCACTGCACCCAGTGTGCCAATCACCACTGGAACCACCTTTACTGGCTTGTGCCAGAGTCTTTGCAGTTCGATCTTTAAATCTTTATTATTATTATTATTATTATTATTATTATTATTATTATTATTATTATTATTATTATTATTATTTGCCCTGGAAATGTCCAACCCATTCCAATGGGCTTGATGTGCTGGCAATCCAAATCAGCAAAAGATTCCCCACTTCCTCTCCAATACTCCGACTGGCAAGAGGTACAGATTGCCCTGCGGCATCGTCTCATAGATTCTATTTTTACCTTTTATTTGGAGCATTTATCCCTCCTCCATCTTCCAGCCAAAAAAAGGCTCCCAGAGTGGCTTAAAAACTCTGAGTTTGACATCTCCCTGTCCTCAGGCTTAGCGTCTAAATAAGACAGAAGACATAAAGAACAGGGAAAGGGAGCAGAGAAGGGGATTGAGTCGAGCAGATGCTGCCTCGGAGGGGGCTTCTCACCAGAAATGGAAACCAAAGCATAAAGGATCCATGCTTGGATGCTCTCTCTTCTCTCCCACCAAAGCCAGGGCAATGGCAGTTGGTATAGATGGGGAGATGACTTGCTTCTGACCACATACTGAAACCACTATGTAACATGAGTTTTGTTCCTGGGTTATAAATGCCATTTCCGAATTGATTCTATCTATCTACCTATATATAAAATGCTCTGTGCATAATGAGTACCTTAAAAACAAAAGAACCAATTAACGAAATCACACCAAATTTGGCAACAAAACGTCTCACAACACAAGGAGTGACCATCACTAAAAAAATTATGATTTTCTCATTTGGGAGTTGTAGTTGCTGGGATTTATAGTTCACCTACAATCAAAGAGCATTCTGAACACCACCAATTATGGCATTGAACCAAACTTGGCACACAGGACTCCCTTGACCAACAGAAATCACTAGAAGGGTTTGGTGGGCATTGACCTTGAGTTTGGGAGTTGTAGTTCACCTACATCCAGAGAGCACTGTGAACTCAAGCAATGATGGATCTGGACCAAACTTGGCACACATATTCCATATGCCCTAATATGCACACAGATGGAGTTTGGGGGAAATAGACCTTGACATTTGGGAGTTGTAGTTGCTGGGATTTATAGTTCACCAACAATCAAAGAGCATTCTGAACTCCACCAATTATGGCATTGAACCAAACTTGGCACACAGGACTCCCATGACCAACAGAAAACACTAGAAGGATTTGGTAGGCATTGACCTTAAGTTTGGGAGTTGTAGTTCACCTACATCCAGAGAGCACTGTGGACTCAAACAATGATGGATCTGGACCAAACTTGGCATGAATACTCAACATACTCAAATATAAACACAGATGGAGTTTGGGGAAAATAGACCTTGACATTTGAGAGTTGTAGTCACTGGGATTCACAGTTCACCTACAATCAAAGAGCATTCTGAACCCCAAAAATGACAGAATTGGGCCAAACTTCCCACACAGAACCCCCATGACCAACAGAAAATACTTAAGGCCATCCAGCCCAACTCCCTTCATCGGGGCAAGAAAATGTAATCAAAGCCCTCCTGACAAAGAGCCATCCAGCCATACATTAGATAGATAGATAGATAGATAGATAGATAGATAGATAGAGAGAGAGAGAGAGATGATTCACACACAGAGAGAGATATAGTATCATAGATTTGAAAGGGACCCCTACAGAAGGACAATTATATGTTACATGTTCCAGGGTGGGAAAACCAGACACTCTCCACATCAACACTGACAAAGAAACAAGAAGTACTGTTTACCTGCAAGCATAAAGAAATCACATATATTAGAAACCAACACTTTCTCATTACTTTATTTTCCAGATCAACAGACTGGGCCACAGCAACGCGTGGCAGGGGACAGCTAGTCATTTAGAAAAACATGGATAAAGTTTATTAAACTGCAAGAACTTTGTTTTTGGCATGACATCCTGCAAAACATTTTGCTATAGTTTTTCAATGACTATCTCATCAAGTTCAACATAGTTTGTGGGACGCCACAAAAATGAAGTTTCCGGAGGATACCTTTTTGGAAAGGGATAACCATTCAGAAGAAGACCTACAAGCCACTCTAAACACGTTCGCAGAAGCATATGAGAAACTCAGCCTGTTATTGAACATCGAGAAAGCCAAAGTGCTCTTCCAGGAGTCACCAGCCAACTCCTTTCCAATTTATACCCCGCCACCATCTCCCCAAAGGGACTCGGGGCGGCTTACATGAGGCCAAGCCCATCAAATACAATACAACAATACATCCACAAACAAGCAAGTAAATTAAACAATACACATAATACAATTGCAATAACACAGAGAGATTTAAAAACATTATGGCATGGCCAGATGTAGATTAAAATTTTTATAACCCTGTACAGAGTAGAGTTTGGCTAGGTATGGGGTTTTTAAAATGTGATATCGGGTGGGGTGGGGGGTCAATCCAACAGAATAATAATAATAATAATAATAATAATAATAATAATTTTAAAATTATTATTGTTGTTGTTAATTTATTTTTGGAATATATTTCTGTTTGCAAAAATTTAGGAAAGAAGATAGGAAAATTGATTTCCATTGCTAATTTTTCAATTTCTGCTATTCTAAAGACTTTAACTATCCATTCCTGTATTGTTGGGAGGTTTGCCTTCTTCAAGAACTGCACATACTTGTTCATTCGTTCAGTCGTCTCCGACTCTTCGTGACCTCATGGACCAGCCCACGCCAGAGCTCCCTGTCGGCCGTCACCACCCCCAGCTCCTTCAAGGTCAGTCCAGTCACTTCAAGGATGCCATCCATCCATCTTGCCCTTGGTCGGCCCCTCTTCCTTTTGCCTTCCACTTTCCCCAGCATCATTGTCTTCTCTAGGCTTTGCTGTCTCCTCATGATGTGGCCAAAGGACTTCAACTTTGTCTCTAGTCTCCTTCCCTCCAGTGAGCAGTCGGGCTTTAGTTCCTGGAGGATGGACTGGTTGGATCTTCTCGCAGTCCAAGGCTTCTCAGTTGTTAGACTGATATACCTGGTTACAGGCATGTAGCCGGGGAGGGGGGGGTTGGGGGGCTTCAGTCCCCGTCCCCCCTGAAATTCTCATTATGGTCTGCAAAAAGGCCTTACTGGTACATTATTTAAACTGTTATGTTTATTCATATCATGATCTGATCACCATGCTCAATATATCTCATATGCATAGGGGTATTGGGGTAACGATACAAAAGGTTTTGCTTTCTGAACCAAAGGTTGGTTCCTCTGAAGACACAATCTAGGTTGCCCTCATAGATAGTCAAAAACCCATGCCTTTTCCTTTGAGAAGACTGCTAATTGCAACATTCACACTTGCTTCAAACAGACAAAGGTTCTTTCTCTCACCCTGGACATTATCCCACAGGTGTATGTGTGTGTGTATATATATAAATACAAATGTAATGTTCGTTTGTGGGATTAACAGAACTCAAAAACCAGTGGGCCAATTTACACCAAATTTGGACACAAGACACCTAACAACCCAATGTATGTCCTCCACTCAAAAAAATTTCAATTTGTCATTTGGGAGTTGTAGTTGCTGGGATTTATAGTTCACCAACAATCAAAGAGCATTCTGAACTCCACCAATTATGGCATTGAACCAAACTTGGCACACAGGACTCCCATGACCAACAGAAAACACTAGAAGGATTTGGTAGGCATTGACCTTAAGTTTGGGAGTTGTAGTTCACCTACATCCAGAGAGCACTGTGGACTCAAACAATGATGGATCTGGACCAAACTTGGCATGAATACTCAACATACTCAAATATAAACACAGATGGAGTTTGGGGAAAATAGACCTTGACATTTGAGAGTTGTAGTCACTGGGATTCACAGTTCACCTACAATCAAAGAGCATTCTGAACCCCACCAATGACAGAATTGGGCCAAACTTCCCACACAGAACCCCCATGACCAACAGAAAATACTTAAGGCCATCCAGCCCAACTCCCTTCATCGGGGCAAGAAAATGTAATCAAAGCCCTCCTGACAAAGAGCCATCCAGCCACACATTAAATAGATAGATAGAGAGAGAGAGAGAGAGAGAGAGAGAGAGAGAGATGATTCACACACAGAGAGAGATATAGTATCATAGATTTGAAAGGGACCCCTACAGAAGGACAATTATATGTTACATGTTCCAGGGTGGGAAAACCAGACACTCTCCACATCAACACTGACAAAGAAACAAGAAGTACTGTTTACCTGCAAGCATAAAGAAATCACATATATTAGAAACCAACACTTTCTCATTACTTTATTTTCCAGATCAACAGACTGGGCCACAGCAACGCATGGCAGGGGACAGCTAGTCATTTAGAAAAACATGGATAAAGTTTATTAAACTGCAAGAACTTTGTTTTTGGCATGACATCCTGCAAAACATTTTGCTATAGTTTTTCAATGACTATCTCATCAAGTTCAACATAGTTTGTGGGAGGCCACAAAAATGAAGTTTCCGGAGGATACCTTTTTGGAAAGGGATAACCATTCAGAAGAAGACCTACAAGCCACTCTAAACACGTTCGCAGAAGCATACGAGAAACTCAGCCTGTTACTGAACATCGAGAAAGCCAAAGTGCTCTTCCAGGAGTCACCAGCCAACTCCTTTCCAATTTATACCCCGCCACCATCTCCCCAAAGGGACTCGGGGCGGCTTACATGAGGCCAAGCCCATCAAATACAATACAACAATACATCCACAAACAAGCAAGTAAATTAAACAATACACATAATACAATTGCAATAACACAGAGAGATTTAAGAACATTATGGCATGGCCAGATGTAGATTAAAATTTTTATAACCCTGTACAGAGTAGAGTTTGGCTAGGTATGGGGTTTTTAAAATGTGATATCGGGTGGGGTGGGGGGTCAATCCAACAGAATAATAATAATAATAATAATAATAATTTTAAAATTATTATTGTTGTTGTTAATTTATTTTTGGAATATATTTCTGTTTGCAAAAATTTAGGAAAGAAGATAGGAAAATTGATTTCCATTGCTAATTTTTCAATTTCTGCTATTCTAAAGACTTTAACTATCCATTCCTGTATTGTTGGGAGGTTTGCCTTCTTCAAGAACTGCACATACTTGTTCATTCGTTCAGTCGTCTCCGACTCTTCGTGACCTCATGGACCAGCCCACGCCAGAGCTCCCTGTCGGCCGTCACCACCCCCAGCTCCTTCAAGGTCAGTCCAGTCACTTCAAGGATGCCATCCATCCATCTTGCCCTTGGTCGGCCCCTCTTCCTTTTGCCTTCCACTTTCCCCAGCATCATTGTCTTCTCTAGGCTTTCCCGTCTTCTCATGATGTGGCCAAAGGACTTCAACTTTGTCTCTAGTCTCCTTCCCTCCAGTGAGCAGTCGGGCTTTAGTTCCTGGAGGATGGACTGGTTGGATCTTCTCGCAGTCCAAGGCTTCTCAGTTGTTAGACTGATATACCTGGTTACAGGCATGTAGCCGGGGAGGGGGGGGTTGGGGGGCTTCAGTCCCCGTCCCCCCTGAAATTCTCATGATGGTCTGCAAAAAGGCCTTACTGGTACATTATTTAAACTGTTATGTTTATTCATATCATGATCTGATCACCATGCTCAATATATCTCATATGCATAGGGGTATTGGGGTAACGATACAAAAGGTTTTGCTTTCTGAACCAAAGGTTGGTTCCTCTGAAGACACAATCTAGGTTGCCCTCATAGATAGTCAAAAACCCATGCCTTTTCCTTTGAGAAGACTACTAATTGCAACATTCACACTTGCTTCAAACAGACAAAGGTTCTTTCTCTCACCCTGGACATTATCCCACAGGTGTATGTGTGTGTGTATATATATAAATACAAATGTAATGTTCGTTTGTGGGATTAACAGAACTCAAAAACCAGTGGGCCAATTTACACCAAATTTGGACACAAGACACCTAACAACCCAATGTATGTCCTCCACTCAAAAAAATTTCAATTTGTCATTTGGGAGTTGTAGTTGCTGGGATTTATAGTTCACCAACAATCAAAGAGCATTCTGAACTCCACCAATTATGGCATTGAACCAAACTTGGCACACAGGACTCCCATGACCAACAGAAAACACTAGAAGGGTTTGGTGGGCATTGACCTTGAGTTTGGGAGTTGTAGTTCACCTACATCCAGAGAGCCATGTGGACTCAAACAATGATGGATCTAGACCAAACTTGGCACAACTATTCCATATGACCAAATATGAACACAGATGGAGTTTGGGGGGAATAGACCTTGACATTTGGGGTTTGTAGTTACTGGGATTTATAGTTCACCTACAATCAAAGTGCATTCTGAATCCCACAAATGACAGAATTAGGGTAAATTTCCCACACAGAACCCCCCTGACCAACAGAAAATACTTAAGGCCATCCAACTCCCTTCACAAAGGCAAGAAAACGTAATCAGAGCCCTCCTGACAAAGAGCCACCCAGCCATAGAGATAGATAGAGATAGATAGATAGATAGATATGATTCACACACAGAGAGAGATATAGCATCATAGATTTGAGAGGGACCCTTAAAGAAGGACTATGATATGTTGCATATTCCAGAGTAGGCAAACCAGACAATCTCCACATCAACACTGACAAAGAAACAACAAGAAATACTGTTTACCCACAAGCAGAAAGAAATTACTTATATTAGAAATCAACACTTCCTCATTATATTGTCGGAGGCTTTCATGGCCGGAATCACTGGGTTGTTGTAGGTTTTTCCGGGCTTTCCGGGAAGCAGCCAGATTGCTCACCGGAGCGGCGTACAGGGAGCATACCACCCCCCTGTTGCGCCAACTCCACTGGCTGCCGATCCAATTCCGAGCACAATTCAAAGTGCTGGTTTTGACCTACAAAACCCTATACGGTTCCGGCCCAGTGTATTTGTCCGAACGGATCTCCCTCTACATCCCACCTCGAAGCTTAAGATCTTCTGGGGAGGCCCTGCTCTCGACCCCGCCACTCTCACAGGTGAGGTTGGCGGGGACGAGGAGCAGGGCCTTCTCGGTGGTGGCCCCCCACCTGTGGAACTCACTCCCCGGGGAGATTAGATCGGCGACCTCCCTTCTAGCATTCCGGAAAAAACTGAAGACCTGGGTTTGGGATCAAGCCTTTGGACACACTGGCAACTAAATGAAGGATCTAACGATAGACAAGGATAAAAGGAATGGAACGGACATATGGACTCTGAACCCGAGCATGAGATTGTTTTTTAATATTTTATTATGCACTGATGTTTTAATTTAACTGTTGAATTGTTTTGTATTTTATATTGTTTGTCGATAGATTTAGGCATCTAATTGTGCCTCCTATGTAAGCCGCCCTGAGTCCCCCCCGGGGTGAGAAGGGCGGGGTATAAGTAAATGAAATAAATAAATAAATAAATATATGGCCATGTTGTAGAGGCATTTTCTCCTGACATTTAGCCTGCATCTATGGCAAGCAACCTCTGAGGATGCTTGCCATAGATGCAGGCGAAACGTCAGGAGAAAATGCCTCTAGAACATGGCCATATGGTCGATCTGGATGAGGAAGAGCAAGCTGAAGATCAATCCCGACAAGACAGAGGTCCTCCTGGTCGATCGTAAACCGGACCGGGGTATAGGGTGGTTACCTGTGTTGGACGGGGTTACACTCCCCCTGAAGCCACAGGTCCGCAGTTTGGGTGTCCTCCTGGATTCTTCGCTCACACTTGAGGCTCAGGTGTCGGCGGTATCCGGGAGGGCCTTTGCACAATTGAGACTTGTGCGCCAACTGCGACCGTACCTCGTGAAGGCTGATCTGGCCGGGGTGTCCACGCCTTGGTCACCTCTAGAATGGATTACTGCAATGCGCTCTACGTGGGGCTGCCCTTGAAGACGGCTCGGAAACTTCAATTGGTCCAGCGGGCAGCAGCTAGGATGCTAACTGGAGCTCATTATCAAGAGAGGTCTACCCCTCTGTTTAAGGAGCTCCACTGGCTGCCATTTATTTTCCGAGCCCAATTCAAGGTGCAGGTGGTCACCTACAAAGCCCTGAACGGTTTGGGACCACCCTACCTGCGTGACCGCATCTCCATCTACGAACCCACACGCTCACTCCGGTCATCTGGGGAGGCCCTGCTCGTGATCCCACCTATGTCGCAAGCGCGCTTGGTGGGGACACGGGACAGGGCCTTCTCTGTGGCGGCCCCCCGACTTTGGAATGCCCTTCCAAAAGAGCTTCGTCAGGCCCCTACTCTAGCAGTTTTCAGAAGGAACCTAAAAACTTGGCTGTTCCGATGTGCCTTCGCAGAATAGGAATCCCCATCCCAAGTCCTAGATGCACTTTAGCACAACTATTGTTGCTGCACACCGCACTTTTAATCTTACGTTCCTCCTCCCATCTCAGCACTTTTAACCCTGTACCCCATTACGCTGTCCGAACCAGTTTTAATAGTGTTTTGATGTATTGTCATTGTGGTTATTTTGCTTAATTGTTTTGATTTGCTTTGTTTATTGTTGTGTTATGTTTCTATTGTATTGTATTTGAGGCTTCGGCCCGTGTAAGCCGCATCGAGTCCTTCGGGAGATGCTAGCGGGGTACAAATAAAGATAATAATAATAATAATAATAATAATAATAATAATATAGCCTGGAAAAACCTACAACAACCCACTTTGTCATTACTTTATTTTCCAGATCACCAGACTGGGCCACAGCAATGCGTGGCAGGGGAAGGCTAGTATACACAATCCACTTGCTTCATTGCCAACAGAACCTTTGAAGATGCCATTAGCTACAGATGAAGGTGAAACATTAGGAAAAAATGCTTCTGGAACATGGCCATACAGCCTGAAAAACTCTCAGCGACCCAGAGAACTGAATTGGATTTCTTCCCTTCCTCTGCCCCGCCTCTTCTTCCAAAAGCCCAGACATCTGGGTTGCATTTCCTTTCATCCCACAGAGCCACTGATGTTCAAAACGGCTGCGATCTTAGACCGGTTGTGAATAAGCGCCCTCATCTCCTATTCATGACTTCCCAGTGCATCTCCTGAAATATTTACACAATCACCAATAATCCTGTAACCCTTGCCGAGGAGCTGACTCACCCTCATCCTGAAAATGTACTTTTTTTATTTTAAAATGTTGCAGATGGCCAGATTCAGCACCCTTTGCCAACCACGCGTGATGGGCTACAGCTCTTAGGGTCCCATGACGGTGCCAGGTTGGCGAAGTCGGTGATGCCACTTGAATGCTTGGGAGCAACTTCGTCATTTGAAATGGAAACCTGAACTCCCTCTGAAAAACTCTTATCAAGAAAGTACTGGATTGTTGTTGACGATGCCTGCCTTCAAGTCATTTCTGGCCTCCTCCTCGTCCTCTTTTTCATTCCTCTTTCTCCTCATCTTTTTCTTCTTCCCCTTCTTCTTCCCCCGCTACTTCGTCCTCCTCCTCTTCTTTTTCCTTCTCCTCTCCCTCTCCTTTCCCCCCTTTCTCCTCTTTTTCTTTTGCCTCTTCTACTTCCTCCTCTATTTCTTCCTTTTCCTCCTCCCCTTTCTCCTCCTCTTCTTCCTCTTTTACTTCCTCCTCCCCCTCTACTTCTTCTTCCTCTTCTTCTTCTTCCTCCTCTTATTTTTCCCTTTCTCCTCTTCTTCCTCTTCTACTTCTTCCCCTCTACTTCTTCCTCCTCCTCCTCTTCCCCTTCTTTTTTCCTCTTTTTCCTCTTTCCCTTTGCCTCTTCTACTTCCTCCTCTACTTCCTCCTCCTCCTCTTCTTCCTCTTCTTCCTCTTCCTGCTCCTCTCCCTCTCCCTTTCCCTCTATTTCTTCCTCCTCATCTTCATCTTCTTTTCCTCTTCTTCTCCTTGTACTTCCTCCTCCTCCTCCTCTTCCTCTTCCTCTTCTTTCCTCTTTCTCCTTCTCTTTCTTTTTCCTCTTCTATTCCTCTTCCTCTTCTCCCTCTTCTCCCTCTTCCTCCTCCTCTTCCTCTCCTTCTTCTTTCTTGACAAGCTGGAATGTGTCCAGAGGAGGGCGACTGAAATGATCAAGGGTCTGGAGAACAAGCCCTATGAGGAGCGGCTTAAGGAGCTGGGCATGTTTAGCCTGAAGAAGAGAAGGATGGGAGGAGATATGATAGCCATGTATAAATATGTGAGAGGAAGCCACAGGGAGGAAGGAGCAAGCTTGTTTTCTGCTTTCCTGGAGACTAGGATGCAATGGAGCAATGGCTTCAAACTACAAGAGAGGAGATTCCATCTGAACATGAGGAAGAACTTCCTGACTGTGAGAGCTGTTCAGCAGTGGAACTCTCTGCCCCCGAGTGTGGTGGAGGCTCCTTCTTTGGAAGCTTTTAAACAGAGGCTGGATGGCCATCTGTCAGGGGTGCTTTGAATGCAATATTCCTGCTTCTTGGCAGAATGGGGTTGGACTGGATGGCCCATGAGGTCTCTTCCAACTCTTTGATTCTATGATTGTCTTCTTCTTCATCTTTTTCTCTTCTCCCCATATACTTCCTCCTCCTCCTCCTCTTCTTCCTCTTCCTCTTCTTTCCTCTTTCTCCGCCTCTTTCTTTTTCCCCTCTTCTACTTCCTCACCTTCCGCTTCTCCCTCTTCCTCCTCTTCCTCTATTTCTTCTTCCTCTTCTTCCTCTTCTTTTCCTCTTCTCCCTCTGTACTTCTTCTTTCTCCTCTTCTTCTTTCTCCTCCTCCTCTTCTTCTTCTTTCCTCTTTCTACTCCTCTTTTTCTTTTTCCTCTTCTACTTCCTCCTCCTATTCCTCCTCTTCTTTTCCTCTTCTTCCTCTTTCTTCTCTTTTCCTCTTCCTCTTCTTCTTTTCTCTTCCTCCCCTTCTTACTCCTCCTCTACTTCTTCCTTTTCCTCCTCCTCCTCCTTCTCCTCTTCTTCATTTTCTTCTTATTCCTTTTCATCATCTTCTTCCTCCTCTTCTTCTTTTCTCCTCCTCTTTCTCATTTTCTTCCTCTTCTTCTACTACTATTGTTGTTGTTTATATACCACATTTTCTCTCTCAAAGGAGACTCAAAGCAACTTACGGTGATGCTAACATGGATGTATCACAGAGTTTTCTTAGCCAGATTTGTTAGAGGACCCCCACCTTTGCCTTCCTCTGAAGCTGAGAGAGTGTGACTCACCCAAGAGCATTCAGTGGGTTTTCATGGGAAGCAGGGATTTGAACCCAGGTCTGTAGAATCCTATGGTGCCAAATCAATGCATGGTTCAATGTGATGGACCCAGGAGAGTTGCACTTTTATATAGTCTTGAAAACTTTCTAGTGTGCTAGAAATCAACAAAGTACAAATCTGCCATAACATTGAGCAACACCAGGTAAAAAGGTCTCAAAGTGTATTAATTCTACAATATGGTCAGACATGGGCATGCTTCGGCCCTCCTTCCAGGTGCTTTGGACTTCAACTCCCACAATTCCTAACAGCCTATTGGCTGTTAGGAATTGTGGGAGTTGAAGTCCAAAACATCTGGAGGGAGGGCCAAAGCTTGCCCATGCTTGATATAGATGCAACCGAGTCCAATGCCCAAATCATTGCACCACATTGGCTGTGCAATTGGGAGAAAGGCAGGCTATTAAGTCAATCAGTAAATCAATCAATCCTTGGAAACGGCGAAGGGGAAAATGTCTCCAAGAGATCTCTGTGTGACGCTTCCTTGGACAAAAGGAACCGTGCGGGAAATGGCACACAGCGCCGTTAGCCCGAGTGGCGATGTCTCCACTTAACTAGAACAAATAGCCTTATGTGATTATGATCCATAATCTTCCAATTTAGGAGTAATCGTTCACGAGAGATTATCCGCAGACAAAACTATGATTATTCCCCCGGGAGACCCTGGCGCCGACGTCTTGGCTCATTGAAGGGCATGATGACTTCGGCTGGCCATCGGCAGGGAGATCGATCAACACAGAATGGATTGGGAAGGATCTTTCTTGTTGTTGTTGTTGTCATTGTTGTTTACTGCCATCACCTTCGACTTATGGAAACCCCATGAATGCGTGACCTCTAAGAAGTCACCCCAATATCATGTGCCCTGCTCAGGTCTTGCAAAGACAGAGCAACTGTTTCTTCTTGGATGGAGCCTATCCATCTTATCATAGAATCATAGAATCAAAGAGTTGGAAGAGACCTCATGGGCCATCCAGTCCAACCCCATTCTGCCAAGAAGCAGGAATATTGCATTCAAATCACCCCTCCTTGGCGCCGACGTCTTGGCTCATTGAAGGGCATGATGACTTCGGCTGGCCATCGGCAGGGAGATCGATCAACACAGAATGGATTGGGAAGGATCTTGCTTGTTGTTGTTGTTGTCATTGTTGTTTACTGCCATCACCTTCGACTTATGGAAACCCCATGAATGCGTGACCTCTAAGAAGTCACCCCAATATCATGTGCCCTGCTCAGGTCTTGCAAAGACAGAGCAACTGTTTCTTCTTGGATGGAGCCTATCCATCTTATCATAGAATCATAGAATCAAAGAGTTGGAAGAGACCTCATGGGCCATCCAGTCCAACCCCATTCTGCCAAGAAGCAGGAATATTGCATTCAAATCACCCCTGACAGATGGCCATCCAGCCTCTGTTTAAAAGCTTCCAAAGAAGGAGCCTCCACCACACTCCGGGGCAGAGAGTTCCACTGCTGAACGGCTCTCACAGTCAGGAAGTTCTTCCTAATGTTCAGATGGAATCTCCTCTCTTCAACGCAGCCTTCCCCTGTTTCTACTGCACTTTGCCTTTCTTCATTGTTGGCCTTGTTGTTATCAAAAGTAGAGGTGTAGTTATATAGTATATGTCGGAAACCAGGTGCCTTAAAGAGCCGGACACAGGAGTATATCCAAAACAATAGTTTATTAAATCAAAGTAAACAGGGTTTACATCCAAACCCAACATCCAACACCCAAACACCAGAAACACCCAAAAACCCAACACCCAAACATCCAATTCCCCATGGAAAAAGAAAATGAAGGAAGGCTGCCTTTTCTAGATGTCCTAGTCATCCGCAAACCAGATCAACAATTGGGTCACACCGTCTACAGAAAACCCACACACACAGATAGATATCTACATAAAAACTCCAACCATCACCCAAGTCAAAAAAGAAGCACCATCAAAGCCTTGGCAGACCGTGCAAAAAGAATCTGTGAACCCCACCTCCTCCATGATGAACTGAACCACCTCAACTGGGCTCTCCAGGCCAATGGATACTCCACCTCGGACATCAGAAGAGCTGCAAGACAACCGAGAAGAAGCCACGAGAGTCAAGATGAAGATCCACCCAGAGGAAAAGTGTTCCTGCCATACATCAAGGGAACCTCTGACCGCATAGGGAAACTGATGAGGAAACACAACATACAAACCACTTACAGACCCACCAAGAAAATCCAACAAATGCTACGTTCAGCAAAGGACAAGAGGGATCCTATCACTTCTGCAGGAGTCTCCCGTGTACCATGCAGCTGTGGACAAATCTACAGAGGGACCACCAAATGCAGCATTGCCCAGACACGCATCAAAGAACATGAAAGGCACTGCAAACTACTCCAACCAGAGAAATCAGCCATAGCAAAGCACCTGCTGAACCAACCTGAACACAGCATATTATTTGAGAACACAGAAATGCTGGACCACTCTCACAACCACCATGTCAGACTACACAGAGAAGCCATTGAATCCACAAGCATGTGGACAATTTCAACAGAAAGGAAGAAACCATGAAAATGAACAAAATCTGGCTACCAGTATTAAAAAACTCAAAAATCACAACAGCAAAACAACAGAGGGGAAACAAACAGGCACATAAAATCACTCTCAACAAAAGATTCCCCCCAGGCACTTCCAAGCCATTGAATGCTAATCAAGGTGATCCGCTGAAACATTCACACCTCGCTCCAGCAGACAAAAGTCCTTTGTCTCACCCTGGCCATTCCACAGATATATGAACCCATTTTTCCTACTTCCAACAGACATCACTACCTCTGAGGATGCTTGCCATAGATGCAGGCAAAATGTCCGGAGAAAAATTGCCTCCAGAACATGGCCATATAGCCCGAAAAACCTACAACAACCCAAAGTAAACAGGACTCAGAGACAGAAACAGTCCGAAGTCAAGGAGAGGGGAAATCCGCACTTACGAGAATCCAAGCCGGTCGGTACATGAAGAAAACAGCAACCTGCAGTTCCAGGACCCAAGCCCAACAAGAGAAGCGGCAGCAACAAGACCCAAGGCACAAAACCAACACTTTGCCTACTGCAAAGTTCTAATACTCCAGTGCCTTCATTTATCTTACAACTCACCATCCGATGATGAGCTGCCCTCCACCCCGTCCTTATCACTATCAGCTGGTTCACTATCAGCGCCAACACCCATCCCTCCAACTCTTCCACCTCCTGTCAAGACTTAGGTCTCCCCACGATTCCATGGTATCACCAGATTGCCAATCCCCACCACCAGAAAATCCCTCAAAAGTGTCACTGGACGTTGGTTGCATACACACATTCCTGATCTCCTGAACTTTGGTCTAATCCAGTGGTTCCTCTTCATCCCCACTATTCCCAGACCCATCACTTCCAGTAAATCCCATGAAATCCTCTTCTTCAGTGGGAGCAGTAAGTATGTCCCGGATCTTCTTTCTCTGGCACTCCTCGTCTGACTCCTGCTCCTGAGTAATCCTCTTAACACCTCTATTCCCATCTCCCTCCTCCTCCTCACTCATTTCACTCTCGGAGAAACCTTCAAAGGATTCTTTGTCTGTGGGTGATATAAGTATTTCCTGAATTCTCTTCCTTTGCTGCTCCTCATCTAACACCTGGGTGCCTCGTTTTCCTCCTCTACCACTCCTACTATCAGTTGTAGCATTGCCAGCAGACTCTACTGCAACAGTATAAGAAAACTAACAGGTAAAAATCATGAGGTCCATAGAATAGTTTCTATAGTTGTGTGTTTACTAAGTGTATATTGTGGCGTAATGTAAAATAAACCTGGTGTAATTCACGTTTGATCAGCCCACACACTCCCTTGCCAGAGAAAGAAAATATGCACGCAGATGAACAATAAAGAACAAATGGTTTATTCTTCACGATTCAGAACAACATATGTACAATGTGATCAGTTGCACCAACTCGCATAATGTCCTTTTAAGAAAGATTTAAAATAGTCTTTCTTTGTTCATGTGTGTCATGTTGCCAGGGCTCTGCCGTATTCTGGAAGAGGTGAATCAAACAATCACCCAGATCAGCTGAGCTGTGTTTGGTTGCTATTGGCATTCTGGCCGGCATGGCGTTCAAGTACAAACGACTTCAATTCCCATTTGCTATGACTATCAATAAAGCACAGGAGAAATATTTGCAAGCGTGTGGCTTGAATTTAGAAAACACTTGCTTCTCTCATGGGCACTTATACGTCGCATGCCCCAGAGTCATTAAACCGTTGGATCCTTATGTTTATGTAGAAAACGGACAAACCAAAAATGTAGTCAATCCACTAGGATGCATTAAGAGACTAGGACACGATGGATTCGATTTGCAGAAAAAGAGATTTCACCTAAACACGAGGATGAACTTTTCTGAAAGTAAGGGTTGGTCAACAGTGGAATATGATGCCTCGGCGTCTGGTTGGATTCTCTATAAATAGAGATGGAATGGCCTGTCAGGTAGATAATGATGTGTTAGATAGAAATGCATTGTCTGTAAACTCCATTGTACATTGCTGTGTGCAAAACACAGTTCTAATGGACATGTGGTCACAGCACATTCCATCGAAGGGTTAAGCAAGTGGAGATGTGGATCTAGAGCAGGCATGGGCAAACTTTGGACTTCACCTCCAGGTGTTTTGGACTTCAGCTCCAACTTTGGACTTCAAGTCCAGGTGTTTTGGACTTCAACTCCAACTTCGGACTTCACCTCCAGGTGTTTTGGACTTCAACTCCAACTTCGGACTTCACCTCCAGGTGTTTTGGACTTCAACTCCAACTTCGGACTTCACCTCCAAGTGTTTTGGACTCCAACTCCAACTTCAGACTTCAACTCCAGGTGTTTTGGACTTCAACTCCAACTTCGGACTTCACCTCCAGGTGTTTTGGACTTCAACTCCAACTTCGGACTTCACCTCCAGGTGTTTTGGACTTCAACTCCAACTTCGGACTTCACCTCCAGGTGTTTTGGACGTCAACTCCAACTTCGAACTTCACCTCCAGGTGTTTTGGACTTCAACTCCAACTTCAGACTTCACCTCCAGGTGTTTTGGACTTCAACTCCAACTTCGGACTTCAAGTACAGATTTTCTGGACTTCAACTCCAACTTCAGACTTCACCTCCAGGTGTTTTGGACTTCAACTCCAACTTCGGACTTCACCTCCAGATGTTTTGGACTTCAACTTCAACTTCAGACTTCACCTCCAGGTGTTTTGGACTTCAACTCCAACTTCGGACTTCACCTCCAGCTGTTTTGGACTTCAACTCCAACTTCGGACTTCACCTCCAGGTGTTTTGGACGTTAACTCCAACTTCGGACTTCACCTCCAGGTGTTTTGGACTTTAACTCCAACTTCGGACTTCACCTCCAGCTGTTTTGGACTTCAACTCCAACTTTGGATTTCAACTCCAGGTGTTTTGGACTTCAACTCCAACTTCAGACTTCAACTCTAGGTGTTTTGGACTTCAAGTCCAACAATTCCTAACAGCCTACCGACTGTTAGGAATTGTGGGAGTTGAAGTCCAAAACACCTGGAGGGCCGAAGTTTGCTCATGCCTGATCTAGAGGGATAGCTGAGTCATGACCATCTGACAGGTATGACAATAATTGTATCATTTCCTGTGGTCCCTATGGGTATATAAAGGAAGTGGCTGGCATGTGCATGCTTTCTTGCCATGATCTCTCACCATGATCCCCTGCCACGTGTGTGTAATGCTATAGTCATTGCTTCTCGTTGTGTTGTTGTGAGTATATCTCCATATATACCAATGGTTCTCAACCTGTGGGTCTCCAGGTGTTTTGATCTACAACTCCCAGAAATCCCAGCCAGTTTAGGATTTCTAGGAGTTGCAGGCCAAAACATCTGGGGACCCACAGGTTGAGAACCACTGATGTATATACCTGTATATAGCAGTGGTTCTCAACCTGGAATCCCCAGATGTTTTTGGCCTTCAACTCCCAGAAACCCTAACACAGTGGTTCTCAACCTGGGGTCCCCAGATGTTTTTGGCCTACAACCCCCAGAAATCTCAGCCAGTTTACCAGCTGTTAGGATTTCTGGGAGTTGAAGCCCAAAAACATCTGGGGACCCCAGGTTGAGAACCACTGCCCTAACAGCTGGTAAACTGGTTGTGGTTTCTGGGAGTTGTAGGCTATAAACATCTGGGGGACCCGGGTTGAGAACCACTGGTATATAGCAATGAGTGAAGAATAAAGCCTCCAAAGGAATTTGAATGAAAGCCAGAGCTCAAGTGAGTGGCAATCAAGGTCAGAAGCTGTGCTATAAATCTCAGCCAACTACAGATAAAGACTCTGTAGTCTTTTGGTTCAGATCAAACTGCTTGCCTTGAGACAATCAGTTGCATGCACAGCTCAGGGAGAGTGTGAAAGGAAGAGATAATTTACCTACCTACCTACCTACCTACCTACCTACCTACCTACCTACCTACCTACCTATCCAGTGGGTGTTTTGTTTCTTTATTTATCCCGACACAGCCATCTGTCAGGAGGGCTTTGATGGTGACTTTCTGCATGGCAGAAGTTGGTTGGTCTCGATAGTCCTTGGGTCTCTTCCAACCCTAAGTGTCTGTGATTCTAATGCTTCCTCCAATTCTTTTGGTGACTCTGCTTTCGGATGCCATCCTCTCCAATGTGGAAGAACGAAGCCCTCTGCCAAGACTCAATGGCCTCTCTGTCTCCTTTCTCCTGTTTTCCCCAAAGGGTCTTTTGATGGGCTTCTCAGCTGATGTTTTGAGACACTTGCGAGGACGGATAAAACATCCTTCTGGCTGCTGGTTATGGACTTGCCTGAAGGAACCCCTCTGTGCCAGGCCTTCTCCTCCTGATACACAAAGACAACTTTATTGGACACACACAGGAGGGGAGCGGAAGCTTGATCTTTCCTGAAGGAGGCTCTTGAAACCAAAAGGAAGCAAGCTTGCTTTTCAAGTATGCTTTTCTTCAACAAAAACCCTCCAAGCCTCCCAATGGTCTGACTGCTTCAAAAATAAAAGTTTGCAATCTATTTTAATTCCTCCTGCTCACAAAATCATGGCGGCAGAAGGGGTTCTCCAAAGGCCATCTAGTCTAATCTTTCACCAGGGCAGGAATCCAGCCCAAAAAAGTACCCCAAACAAAGGAGAAAATCGACACTTCTCAAAATAATTTCAATGCTTTTTGTACTTTTGGTAAAAGGCAAGCCTATAAAGCAGTTATGGGCAAACTCTGGCCTGGGGGCCAGATGTGGACCCTTGGGCTCTTTTCTCAGGCCCTTCTCTCTCTCACACCATCCTACCCTATCCTTCCTTCCTTTCTCCTTTCATCCTTCTCTTCCTTCCTTACCTCCCTCTTTCTCCTTCCTTCCCTTCCTTCCTTTTTGTCTTTCCTTCCTTCTCCTTCCTCCTTTCCTTCCACCCTTCCTCCACTCTTCCTTCCCGCCTTCTCTCTTTCCCTTCCTTTCCTTTTGTCTTTCCTTCCTTGTCTCTTTCCTCCCTCCCTTCATCCCATTCCACCTTTCCTTCCTTCCATCCTGCTTTCTCTCCCTCCCTTCCTGCCATCTATCCATCTCTTCCTCCCTTTTCCTTCTTTTTCCATCCTCCTTTCCTCTTCTCTTCCTTCCTTACCCCCTCTTTCTCCTTCCTTCCTCCTTTCATCCTTCTCTTCCTTCCTTACCTTCCTCTTTCTCCTTCCTTCCCTTCCACCCTTTCATCCTTCCTTCCCTCATTCTTCCCTCCTTCCTTCCTTCTTTCATCCTTCTCTTCCTTCCTTACCTCCCTCTTTCTCCTTCCTTCCCTTCCACCCTTTCATCCTTCCTTCCCTCATTCTTCCCTCCTTCCTTCCTTCTTTCATCCTTCTCTTCCTTCCTTACCTCCCTCTTTCTCCTTCCTTCCCTTCCACCCTTTCATCCTTCCTTACCTCTTTCCTCCCTCCTTCTCTCTCTCCCTTTCTCCTTCCTTCCTTCCTTTTTGTCTTTCCTTCCTTCTCCTTCCTCCCTTTCATCCTTCCTTCACTCTTTCTTCCCTCCTCTTCTCCTTCCTTCCTTCCTCTTCCTATTCCTTCCCTTTTGTCTTTCTTTCCTTCTCTCTTCCCTCCTTCCCTCCATCCCTTTCCATCCTTCTTTTCTTCCATCCTTCTCTTCCTCCATTTCTTCCTTCTCTTTTTCCTTCCTCCTGGGGCATGTTTAGCTGGGAGAAGAGAAGGTTGAGAGGGAACAGGAGAACCATGTCTCAAGATTTAAAAGGGCGTCCTATTGAGGAGGAGGAGGAGGGGGAAAACTGACTTTCTGCTGCTCTAGAGACCAGGGCACAAGAAGGCAGCAATAGATTCAAATGGCAGGGAAGGAGATTCGGCTGAAAAGATTAGGAAGAACTTCCTGAGAGTAAGAACTGTTGGAGAGTGGCATAGGTCGCCTCAGAGTGTGATGGAGGCTTTTCAGCAGAGGTTGTCTATTAGGAGTGCTTTGACTGTGCCTTCTTGCATGATTGGGGGTAGGACTGGATGGCCCTTGGGGGTCTCTTCCAGCTCTAGGATTCTATTTGAGGAGTAGGCAATATGTGGTCTAACGGATACACTTTTCCTCTCCCATCCATCATCTCATCCTGACCAAGGCCAACCCTTTTGGGATCCAAACGCTTCCCATCTTTCCTTCACTTTCTGCTTCCAAAAGAGAATAGGAAGGGGAGGAATGGGCAGGGAGGGGGCTTGGGGAGAACCCCCTCCCTCCTGGTCCACCCACCCTGCTCCGGCCCACCATGCGGCCCCCAAGTTAGAAAGTTGGCTGCTATAAAGGGATAAAGTTGGCCAGGACAAGGATCGTTTTGCATGCAATGATGTAATGTCTGGGACTGTTGATCTTTGTGATCTTTCTTGTGCGACTAAAATAAGATTTGCCAAACAGACATCAGAAATATTAGCTTTGCATTCCCTTTTTGAAAGCAGGTTTCTAGTCTGTTTGGGAGAAGATCTCAATGGGAACAAACCAACAGTTGTTCAGAGACAGAACAAGACACATCTGGGTGTTGGTCCTGTACCAAAAAGGCCACAAATGACTAGCCACTGCCAGAAGGGACAGAGAGTTTCATCTATGCTGATGATCGTGCCAATACTGCTCACGCAGGGAGCTTTGAGATGGTAGAACAGAAGCTCTCTGAAGCTCTAGGTGCTCTTAGCGCCTACTACAGGGAAATCCAGCTAATCCCTAATCCATCTAAAACATAGACATGTGCCTTTCACCTTAAGAACAAGCATCTTGAGCTCTGAGGATCACCTGGGAAGGAATCCCACTGGAGCATTGAAGAGCACCCAAATACTTGGGAGTCACTCTGGACTGTGCCCTGACCTACAAGAAGTACTACCTGAACATCCAGCAAAAGGTGGGTGCTAGAAATAATATGACACAAAAGCTGACTGGCACAACCTGGGGATCACAACCAGACACAGTGAAGACATCTGCCCTTTTGCTATGCTACTCTGCTGCTGAGTATGCATGCCCAGTGTGGAACACATCTCACCACGCTAAAACAGTAGATGTGGCTCTTAATGAGACATGCCGCATTATCACGGGGGTGTCTGTGCCCTACACCACTGTCTAGCCGGTATTGCACCACCTGACATCCGCCGGGAAGTAGCAGCCAATAGCGAAAGGACCAAGGCAGTGACATCTCCTTGTTTGGGTATCAGCCAGCATGTCAACGACTTAAATCAAGACATAGCTTTCTAAGATCTACAGAGACACTCGCCGGAGCACCTCAGCAAGCGAGAGTCCAAAAGTGGCAGGCTCAAACCCAGAACCTCAATCAATGGCTGATACCAAATGAGAGACTCCCCCCTGGGCACACAGAAGACTGGGCGACTTGGAAGGTGCTGAACAGACTGCGCTCGGGCACCACGAGATGCAGAGCCAACCTCAAGAAATGGGGCCACAGAGTGGAATCCACGACATGCGAGTGTGGAGAAGAGCAAACCACTGACCACCTGCTGCAATGCAACCTGAGCCCTGCCACATGCACAAGGGAGGACCTTCTTGCAGCAACACCAGAAGCGCTCCAAGTGGCCAGATACTGGTCAAAGGACATCTAATCAACTACCAAACTTGCAAAGTTTGTGTTTTGTCTGTTTGTTTGTTCTGTTCTGTTAGAAATGTAATACAATTGTGTGGTTGCCCCTGACACGATAAATAAATAAATATCCAAAAGGCGAGAAGCAAAACAGAACAGGGAGAGGAGAATCAATTAATGATCAATGCCTCTTGCATTGATTCTTTGCATTCAGAACTTTGCAATGATGCAAAGCTGTTGTGCATTGTGACATACATTGGAGAACGCAGTCTTTCCCCTTTTGAGGATGGGTTTTTAAAAGCCATTCTGTGCAAGAGGCCCCAGCGGCCTTCCATTCCCGGTCCCTTGGGCCCAAGTGCCTCCTTCCTCTCCGCTTCCTGGCAGCTGTGCCATTTGTCAGAGGCCATTTAGCATTCCCAAAGTGGCCCCACGTGAGGAGCCTGGTGGGCCGTGTTTCCCTCCTCCTTTCTTCCCTGGTGCATGAATCTGCTTTGGAGCAGCCATTGTGTCCCCGCTTGCTTCCCTTGCAATTCCTCCTGATTAAAATCATGCCACTTTGCGTCACTTGCCAATTTCTGGGGGGTCAAAGGGCAAAAGCAGCAGCAAAAAAGAGGGAACGAAGAAGAGAGGAAAGGAGGGAGGAAAGGAAGGAGAAGCAGGTGTCTTTTGAGAAGGCTCTGGTCGGCCCGGCTCTTGCTCATCTCCTCATCAGCACAGGAAGCGGGGAAATAATTGGGGAGCTGGAAAAAGAACCTCGCAGCTGCCAGTCACGTTCCCCAGCTGCTGGGTGGCTGAGAGCGTTTGAAATCCCAAACCCTTTGAAATGGGAACCTTGTCATAGAATCATAGCATCCGAGAGTTGGAAGAGACCCCAAGGGCCATCCAGTCCAACCCCATTCTCTCATTCAGGAAAACACAATCAAAGTGTTCCCAACAGAGGGCCATCCAGCTCCTGTTGAAAATGTCATGAAATGGGTTCATTTTTTTAAAAAAATATTTTTTATTGAGAGTTTTCGATAGTGATACATCAATAGGATGTTAATCATTGACGTATAAGTAATACCTTAAAAAGAAGAAAACCAAGGGTGGGGGGTAGTAGGGGAAAGGGGAACTGGGGGTAGGTAAGGTACCTAACTACTGGCGAGAAGGGGGGGGGGTTGTGGGAGGGAGGGGGGATGGCTAATCTAATGGTAAGCAAGGATGGGTAAGCGGGGAGTGCATGTGGTTGGGAGAGTGGGACGTGTAGTGTGTTAGTATTATATATTCTTGTTATTTACTCATTGTTTCCCCAATAGTGAGTTAATAGTGGTCTTATCGTCTGTACTTGTCATCTATCTTCTTTTGTTTCCTCTCGTTCGCCGGTTCTATCCTTGCTTTCCGCCTAGATATTTCTTGATTGGAGACCAATCTGTTTTGTTTCCTCCTGCTGTCTGTTTGGCTCTTATATGTTGCGTAAGTGTATCCATATTCATTATGTCCATTAATTTTAGTCTCCAATCATCTAACTTTGGGGTCTCCTCACTTTTCCATTTACTTGCTAAGACTAATCTTGCTGCAGTAGCCATGTGGAAAAAGAGCTTGTCTTTATTTGAATCTATTTCGAAGTCAAATATTCCTAATAAATAATATTCCGCTTTCTTTTCTATTTGCAGTTCCAATATTTCGGTTGTTGTTCTGTGGATTTCCGTCCAAAATTTTTTAACCTTATTGCAAGTCCACCAGAGGTGTGGGAAAGTGCCTTTTTTATCTTTGCACTTCCAACATTTTGCAGATATGTTTTTATAGTTCTTGGCCAGTTTACTAGGTGTTAAATACCACTGGAAGAACATTTTGGTCCAATTTTCCCTTATACTATAGGAGTTGGTCCATTTTAATTTTTTCTTCCCTATTTCTTCCCATTTCGCTGTATCAATAGTATTGATACTATTGATACTATTGATGAGATGGGTTCATGACTTATAGTTTTCCAATCACATCCTCCCTGGAACAGCTGCACACTGGGCAAACTAGTGCCACAGTGGGAATCAAAACATAGCCGAGTTCATTCACAGCAAGAAACAGTTTTGCTCAGTTAATCATCTTATCAGCAGAGTACAACTGCAATGCCTGGCCGTCTTTAGCGCACTGTTTAGGAAACTCACAGATTCCGTTTTCATCCAAAATATCAGGAGGCTTTAATCTTGTCACGTTGCACTATTTAGAGCTGTACACAGATCAGGACCCACTGGTCCACAATCAGGATTTGTACTTACAAACGATTAGCAGGTACAAACATATACTTTTTACTTACTTAGGTGATCCCTCATTGTCCGAGTAGGATTGTCTTCCAAGATCGGTGTCCTGGCAGTGGGTGCGTAGGTGACTGTGGGGCCCTATTCTTGACCTGCATATTCTCCCGCAGTGAGGACATCGATTTCCAGGTGGAAGGCGGTCTCAGTCGTGGTTGGCTTGATGCACCTTCCTCTTGGCACGTTTCTCTCTGTCGCCCTCCATTCGTGCCTCTTCAAGTTGTACAGCACTACTGGTCAGAGCTGACCTCCAGCTAGAGGGCTCAAGGGCCAGGGCTTCCCAGTTCTCAGTGTCTATGCCAGAGTTTTTAAGGTTGGCTTTGAGCCCATCTTTAAATCTCTTTTCCTGCCCTCCAACATTTCATTCTCTCTTCTTCAGCTCAGAGTAGAGTAACTGCTTTGGGAGATGGTGGTCGGGCATTCGGACAACGTGGCAGAGTTGATGGCGGAGGACCATTGCGTCAATGCTGGTGGTCTTTGCTTCTTCCAGCATGCTCACATTTGTCCACCAGTGTTCCCAATAAATTTGCACGATTTTTCGGAGGCAACACTGGTGCCAGACCTACTTGTTAGCAGTCCTAACAGAAATCTCTACAGTAAGGCTTGACTTCGAAACCTTTGGCTATTTTGGTTATCCTTCTCTAACCCTAACCTTACACCTTGTCCATATCCTTCCTGAATTTTGATGTCCAGAACTGGACCCAGGATTATTTCAGATCTGACCAAAGCTGAAGAGAGTGGGACTAGGACTACCCTAGATCTAGACACTATAACCCTATTGATCCAGTCTAGAATTGCATTAGCTTTTAAAGCTGTGATTCTAGCTCACGTTCAGCTTGTTCTCTCCCAAGAGTCCTGGATCCCCTTTCACATGGACGCTTTTCAAGCCAAGTGTGTCACATTCTATATCTATACATTTCGTTGTTTTTTTTTACCTAAGTGCTGTAGTACATTTCTCCCATCAAAATGCATTTTGTTAGTTTTGGCCCAGTTCTCTAATTTTTTAAAGGTTATTTTGGATTCCGATCTTGTCCTCCAGATCATTAGTTATCCCTCCCAAATTGTGGTTGGCAAATCGCGTTTGCGATGGCAGTGGGATCGAGAGCAGAGCCTCTCCGGATAATCTTAAACTTTGTGATGGTCTGTAACGGGAGATACGTTCGGACAGGAAGTCTGGGCCAGAACCATTTAGGGCTTTAAACATTAAAGCCAGCACTTGCTTGGTAGCAGATTGGCAGCCAGTGGAGCTGGCGTAACAGAGGGGTTGTGCGCTCCCTGTATGCCACTCCCGTGAGCAGCCTGGCTGCTTATCGTTGGACTAGTTGAAGCTTCTGGGCAGTCTTCAAAGGCAGTCCCAGGTAGAGTGCGTTGCAGTAGTCTATTTGGGATGTAACAAGAGCGTGGACCACCGTGGCTAAGTCAGACTTCCCAAGGTATGGGCACAGCTGGCGCACAAGTTTTAATTGTACAAAAGCTTCCCTAGCCACTGCTGAGACCTCATATCATGAGGTTCTCCATCTTCTCCCTGGATCAGTAAGACCTCATTATGTTTCCATGTCACGCTGCAGGGAGAGAGAGATCCAAAGAGAACAATCCACTTGTCAGGGACAGAGGTCTGCAAAAAGGTCCAAGCATCCAATTAAAATATATGTGTGAATCGGCCAAGAAAAGGAAATAGGGATAATGCCCCTTAAGTTCCTACGAAAGTAATGCAAGCGAGCATTTTGAAGAAGAGAACGAGGAATGGGAAGAGGAGGGAGAAGAGGTGGAGGGTGGGATCGATTCCGCCTCCAAGGCATCCCCTGAAAGGCCAGTAATGAATCCCCAGATGTGGGGGGAGTGGCAGCTGGCAGGCTTTGAGGTGGAGGAGAAATGGCTTTGATGGACGTTTGCACCAGGCCTGGAAGGGGAAGCGCTTGAATCCAATTTGCATTAAGAGGACGTGCTTGTATTAAGTATGGCAAAGAGGGATCTGGTCAGGCGGGGTCCTGGCACCCAACAGCTATTGCTTTCCTGCTAAGAAGGAAGCTGCTTTGGATCAGGCCAGATTTATTTGCCTTTTAAATACGCCCCTTTACCAGGTGGAGCTTTGTCTGGGTTCAACGCTATGTGTGCTGGTACGGCTGTACCAGGAGCTCCAACTTTATTTTCTTTCTGCTATCTGTTTGCAGTCATAGGGCAGGCCTCCTGTCCATCATAATTAAGCTTTGGTTCCGCCCCTTGTTCAGGGCTCTGAGAGGAAAAGGAGCCATTTTTGGGCAGTCTCGCACAAGGAAGCTAAACTATAGGACGTAGATCAGCTCGTCCCGTAGAAAAGCTTCTTTTCCCAAGAACATCTGGGGAAACAGAAACAGAAATTCCAGGGAAAGGGTCCCAAGGCTCTGGCTGAGAGCTCACAGCCTCTCAGCCTCACAGCAATCAGAGGGAAAACAACCCTGAGGTTTTCAATGAATTCTCTGAGGGAGGACAGCACTACAGATCCACGGAACTCCATCTAAAATATCTACAAGCCTCGGCTGGTAGGTCTACTTGATACCCAGATGCATTTGGAATCGGTAGTAGGACCCACACCGATGAGGCATTGATAGTAAACAGCCTGGGAGAGGTTAAATAGGGTTTTTTTTCTACAGAGAAAGTTCAGTTAATCAAAGTCAGGTACCCGTCCATTGAGGACTAGACTAAGAAAGACGAAGTGTTGTTTGAACCATTGAAGATTTGTTGTTTGTTCCATAATAAAGACTTTGTTGTATCATTAAAGACTCTAAAGACCATCACTTCAGAAAAATCCCTGAGAACCTCTCTTTGAGGCGCCCCGGCTTCCCGCTGGGCTTAAAGTATACGTCCTATAGAAAAGACAACTGTTACAGGCCCAGCGTGTGACAGAACACTATGGGATCTGTAGTTTTCCAAAGCCTCACCAAACTACAGATCCCAGGATTCTGAAAAGAAGTCTAAAGACCTTGCAAAACGATCCCTCCTGTGATTCGATAGCACTGAGCTATGGCAGTTTAAGTGTCGTCAAACTAAATTCATTCTACAGTGTAAGGAGGCATGGGTAGGCTGCTAGGAATTTTGGGACTTGAAGTCCAAAACACCTGGAAGATCAAAGTTTTCCCATGCCTGCTCTAGATGCACCTTAAGACTTAGAAAAGAGATTCAATTTTCAGTATCCATATAATATTGGCCTCACAAAAGCAAGAAAAAGGTACAAATTTGTTGCCACTCAAAACAAGTACTAACTAGAGAGAAGCATTTAATGCATAATTCCACATACTATAGGGTAGAATGAATGCAGTTTGGTCCCACTTTAACTGCCATGACTCAATGCTATGGAATCCTGGGATGTGTAATATGGTGAGGCTCCAGCACTCTTTGGCAGAGAAGCCTAAAGACCTTGCAAAACTACAACTCTCAGGATTCCATAGCATGCAACCTTAGCAGTCAAAGTAGTGTCAAACTGCACTAGTTCTACAATGTAGATGCATCCTTAGATATTTCACTGCTCATTACCAATTGCAAGTTATTAATAATTAGAAAGGGAAAGGAATGTAGGAAAGGGAAGGAAAAGGGAAGGGAAGGAAAAAGGAACAGAAGGGAAGGGAATAAATGAAAGGGAAAAAGGGAAGGGAAGGGATGAATGAAAGGGAAGGGGAAAGAAGGAAAAGGAAAGGAAGGAAAAGAATGAAGGAATAGAAGGGAAGGGAAGAATGGGAAAAAGGGAAGCGAAGAAAGAAAGAGAAATGAAGAATGGAAGGGAAGGAAGGGGAAAAAAGGAAAAGAATGATGGAATGGAAGGGAAGTGAATAAAGGAAAGGGAAAAATGGAAGAATGGAAGAGAAGGGATGAATGAAAGGGAAGGGGAAGGAAGGAAGGAAGGAAGGAAAAGGATAAGAACAAATTAACGAATGCAAGGGAAGGGAATAATGGAAAGGGGCAAAGGGAAGGGAAGTAAGGAAGAGAAGGGAAAGGAAGAATGAAAGGGAAGGGGAGGGAAGG
This sequence comes from Anolis sagrei, assembly GCF_037176765.1. Classification (NCBI taxonomy): domain Eukaryota; kingdom Metazoa; phylum Chordata; class Lepidosauria; order Squamata; family Anolidae; genus Anolis; species Anolis sagrei. The sequence goes on along the minus strand of NC_090024.1, from coordinate 242,574,861 downwards.
AAGGAAACAGAAAGGAAAAGAACGAATGGAAGAGAAGGGAATAAAGGAAAGGGAAAAAGCAAAGGGAAGAAAGGAAGAGAAGGGCTGAATAAAGGGAAGGGGAAGGAAGGAAGGAAAAGGAAAGGAAAAGGAAAAGAACAAACGAATGTAAGGGAAGGGAATAGAGGAAAGGGAAAATGAAAGTGAAGCAGGGAAGAGAAGGAATTAATGAAAGGGAAGCGGAAGGAAGGAAAAGGAAAGGAAGAACAAGAATGAACGAATGCAAGGAAAGGGTTGGGAAGATAGGAGAAAAGGGAAGGGAAGAAGAGAAGAGAAGAGAAGAGAAGAGAAGAGAAGAGAAGAGAAGAGAAGAGAAGAGAAGGAATTAATGAAAGAGAAGGGGAAGGAAGGAAAAGGAAAGGAATAAAGGAATGGGATGGGAAAAGGGAAGAGATGAATGAAAGAGATGGAGGAAGGGAAAGGAAAGGGAATAAAAGAAGGGATAAAGAGAAGGGAAGGAAAGAAAGGGAAGAGAGAGAGAGAAGGAAAGGGTAGGTGAAAAGGAAGCAAAGGGAAGAGAAGGGAAGGAAAAGAAAGGAAAGGGAGGGAGGAGGGAAAGGAAAGGAAAGCTATGTCCACCCTCCAAAGAAAAAAGATGGCTTTGGGCCAAGGAGTGAAATCCGATCTTCTCCTTCATGCCGGTCTCCCTAATGCTCCCGTGGTGACATCTTGCTAGACTGAAATCCAAGGAAGCATCCTCGCTGCCTTGCCATGAGCCCATCTGTCGCAGGCGGGTGGGTAGTGAGGAAGAACAAGCATCAGCCTGTGTGGCCCCGGAGGAAGAGGAGAAGCCGGGGAATTGCATATGGCTGAGCATCAATTATTTATGGTGGCAGAACTTGGCCGACTGGCCACCCTTTTCCCCCTGCACTCAGAGGGACAACTTTCAGGTTGTTGAGCAAAGCTTAGCAAACACACAGCTTCCCACTCTCCCCATTTGGCATCGACCTTCTCAGCACATAGAAGATGGCTTTGAAAGGCAGCAGATCACAGGAGCTGTCTTTGTAGACCTGTCTGCGACTTATGATACCGTAAATCACTGCTTCCTCCTGAGAAAAATGTATAATATCACAAAGGACTACCACCTCACCCGCCTCATAGGAAACCTGCTACAAAACAGGAGCTTTTTTGTTGAGTTCCACGGCCAGAGAAGCAGATGGCGGAAACAGAAGTAGGGCCTGCCTCAGGGGAGCGTGCTTGCTCCATCCATGTTCAACATTAACACAAATGACCAGCCACTGCCAGAAGGGACAGAGAGTTTCATCTATGCTGATGATCGTGCCATTACCGCTCAAGCAGAGAGCTTTGAGATGGTTGAACAGAAGCTCTCCAAAGCTTGAGGTGTTCTTAGCGCCTATTACAGGGAAAACCAGCTGATCCCTAATCCATCTAAACACAGACATGTGCTTTTCACCTCAAGAACAGACAAGCATCTCAAGCTCTGAGGATTACCTGGGAAGGAATCCCACTGGAGCATTGCAGCACACCCAAATACCTGGGAGTCACTCTGGACCGTGCTCTTACCTACAAGAAGCACTGCCTGAATATCAAGCAAAAACTGGGTGCTAGAAACAATATCATACGAAAGCTGACTGGCACAACCTGGGGATCACAACCAGACACAGTGAAGACATCTGCCCTTGCGCTATGCTACTCTGCTGCTGAGTACGCATGCCCAGTGTGGAACACATCTCACCACGCTAAAACAGTGGATGTGGCTCTTAATGAAACATGCTGCATTATCACGGGGTGTCTGCGCCCTACACCACTGGAGAAATTGCACTGTTTAGCTAGTATTGCACCATGTGACATCCGTCGGGAAGTAGCAACCAATAGTGAAAGGACCAAGGCAGTGATATCTCCAGCTCATTCCCTGTTTGGGTATCAGCCAGCACGTCAACAACTTAAATCAAGAAATAGTTTTCTAAAATCTACAGAGACGCTCGCTGGAACACCTCAGCAAGCGAGAGTCCAAAAGTGGCAGGCTCAAACCCAGAACCTCAATCAATGGCTGATACCAGATGAGAGACTCCCCCTGGGCACACAAAAGACTGGGTGACTTCGAAGGCACTGAACAGACTGCGCTCTGGCACCACGAGATGCAGAGGCAACCTTCAGAAATGGGGCTACAAAGTGGAATCCACGACATGCGAGTGTGGAGAAGAGCAAACCACTGACCACCTGCTGCAATGCAACCTGAGCCCTGCCACATGCACCATGGAGGACCTCCTTGCAGCAACACCAGAAGCACTCCAAGTTGACAGCTACTGGTCAAGGGACATTTAATCAACTACCAAGCTTGCAAACTTTGTGTTTTGTTTGTCTGTTGGTTTGTTTGTTAAAAAAATGCAATGCAACTGTTTGGTCTGCCCCTGACACGAGAAATAAAATAAAATCTACCTTCTGTCTTCCCACTGTTTAGATGGCCTACGTGGTCTCTTCCAACTCTAGGATTCTATGATTCTTCATCTTCTCTTCTCCAAGATAAGCAATTCCTGATAGGAATACATAGTTCCCTACCACAATGGTTAAAGTGGTGTCAAAGTGAATTAATTCTACACTGTAGATGCACCCACTGGCTCGTTCAAAGCCCCAAGCATGTCTAATTCTCTTTTTTAGCCAAAAGAAAATCAGGCCACATCTAGAAAAGGCCTATGCAATCTCCTAATGGCAATTGGCTCTTTGGCAGAGAGCGAAGCCAACGTTTCTCACTTTTATTGCTTTTGTTCATTTAGCAGATGCCTCTCGTGAACTGAGTGCCCCTTGTTTAATTACATTAACGTAATTTAGGGGCTCCATGTAGCAGAGTTGTCAGGTCATCAAAAGTTCCGCTGACTTGTTTCTGCAGAATAGTCTTTTTTCCCCCTCCTCGTCCTCGTCCCCACGTTTGGGGCTGCCAAATATCCAGAAGTCGCTTCTGCGGCAAATAATCCATCATAGGGTATTCTAGCCAAAGGAGGCTGTTGGTGCAAAGCCAAAGAAGAATGGGAGAAATTGCACCTGTGTGCGTGTGTGTGTGTGTGTGTGTGTGGAAGGGTATGCCAAAGCCCCTTACTTAGCAATATCCCCCCCTTTTTAATATACAAGGGTTATCCAGAAAGTAAGGTTACAAGATATTTTTAAAATACAAAGAATGAATACATTAAAAAACTCTAAAATTACAACAGCAAAACAACAGAGAGTAAACAATCAGGGACATCTAATCACCTCTCAACAAAAGATTCCCCCAGGCACTCCCAAGCCATCAAATGCTAATTAAGGTGGTCAGTTGAAACATTCACACCTAGCTCCAACAAACAAGTGTCCTTTGTCCCACCTTGGTCATTCCACAGATATATAAACCCATTTTCCTACTTCCAACAGACCTAACTACCTCTGAGGATGCTTGCCATAGATGCAGGAGAAACATCAGGAGAAAATGCCTCTAGAACATGGCCATATAGCCCGGAAAAACCTATAACAACCCAGGTGTTCCTTCATTTTAGTGAGCAGATGATAGTCCCTGGGTGAGAGATTGGGGCTGTGAGAGGGGTGGTTTCAAACATCCCAACTAAAGGACATCAACAACTCCTGTGTTGCATGAGCGGTGTGTGGACGCGCATTGTCATGAAGGAGACAGACTCCACATTCACCATCCCACGACATTTGTTTTGGATGGCTCTGTGAAGTTTCTTCATGGTCTCACAATATATTTCATATCCATTTTGTTACATGCTGTCTTGACATCATGTCCTCTCCATAAACTGAAATGATTTCGTGATGAATCGCAGCAGCATTCATGCCTTTAGCATTTAGGTAGCGTATTACAGCGCAAACTTCACATTTGGAGGGAAACAGAATGAGGACGCTCATCTCTGACCTTCACCACAGTGGATGAGCTACTGATGACTGGCACTGCTTGTGCTGGTACAGCGGAACCAGGAGCTTCAGCTTCATTTTCTTTCTATTGAGTGTTTGCATATATCCCAAGGTTCCATGCATTTGCAACAAGATGGCTTCCTTTGGTTTGCAATCATAGGGCTAGCCACCTGTCTATCATTGTTAAGTTTTGGTTCTGCCCCTTTCCCCAGGGCCATGGGAAGAGAGGGAGCCATTTTTAGTTCAGTCTTATAGTGGAAAGCTAAGCTACAGGATGTGGATTAGCTCCATCGTAGAAAAGCTTCATTTCCTACAGCATCCGGGGCAGAAATTCTGGGGGGAAACAGTCCCAAAGCTCTGGCTCGGAGCCTACAGCCTCTCAGCTTTACAGCATCTGAGGAAACAGTCCTAAAGTTTCAGAAGAAAACAGTTTTGCAGACCCAAAGAACTCCAGCTTGAGAATCTACATATTCTTGACTGGTAGGTCTACTCGGGACCCAAGACGCAGATTGGAACCGGTAGTAGAACCCACATCAGCAAAGCTTAGACAGTAGATTGCCTGGGAGGGGTTTAAAAAGGGTTTTCCTTGTTAAGGAAAGAAATAGTTCTCCAAGCAAGGTGACCGTCCATTTTGGGGCAAGTTAAGAAGCATTTGTTTAATCTGTTGAAGATCCAAGAAGTGTTTGTTGCTTTATTGAAGACCTAAGCAATAATAAAGAACTTTGTTAAACATTTCAAGCCTTTAAAAACTGTGTATGGGAAAATCCTTGAAGGCCTCTCACCCGAGGCACCCCAGCTCCCCGCGGGGCACAAAGAGCACGTCCTGTTTAAAAAATCAATTATTACAGGCCCAGCGCCTGGCACCACACTGCTCATTTACTTCTGGTGGCTTCTCACTACATGGCAGTGATACCAACTTCCCCCAAGAAAATGCCGCGGAAGAGCTACGTGCCTTGTAACATTACTTTCCGGATAACTCGTACTATATACATTGGAATTTAATTTTTAAAGATATCAGGGTTGCGGGACAATGGTGAAGACTCTTCTTTGCACTTCTTGTTGTGTGCCTTCAAGTCACTTCTGACATGGCAATCCCAAGATGATCCTATCATGGAGTTTTCTGAGGCTGTGGGTATGTGACTCACCTGTGGTTTGTCCATGGCAGCGTTGGAGAACAAAAATGTGGACTGTAAGCTCTTTGGTGTTGTTGTTGTTATTATTATTGTGCACCTTTAAGTTATTTCTGTGTTATGGCAACCTTAAGGTGAAGGTACATGACTCACCTGAGGTTACCAAATGAGTTGCCATGACTGATAAGGGATTCAAAGCCTGGCCTCCAGAGTTGTAATCCAATTCTCAAATCACTACATCACGCTATATTCCACTTTTAATTGCCCTGGCTGCATCCAATGGAATCCTGAGATTTGATGAAAACGTGAGCTTTCTGGCTGAGAAATATACAAAAATATCTCTGATATCCCTAATTGGAAGGAAAAAGTTTGTTGTTGTTTATTCATCCAGTCGCTTCCAACTCTTTGTGACCTCCTGGAGGAGCCGACGCCAGAGCTCCCTGTTGGCCGTGGCCACCCCCAGCTCCTTCAAGGTCAATCCAGTCACTCCAAGGATACCATCCATCCATCTTGCCCTTTGTCAGCCCCTCTTCCTTTTTCCTTCCATTTTCCCCAGCACCATTGTCTTCTCCAAGCTTTCCTGTCTCCTCATGATGTGGCCAAAGGACTTCATCTTGGCCTCTAATATCCTTCCCTCCAGTGAGCAGTTGGGATTTATTTCCTGGAGGATGAACTGGTTGGATCTTCTGGTGGTCCAAGGCACTCTTCGCATTTTCCTCCAACACCACAGTTCAAAAGCATCTCTCTTCCTTCCTTCCTTCCTTCTTTCCTTCCTAATGGTCCAGCTCTCACATCCGTAGGTGACTACAGGGAATACCATTGCTTTGACTATGCGGATCTTCATTGCCAGTGTGATGTCTCTACTCTTATATAAATATATATTTAAACATATATATAAAGCATGGCAAATCCTAACCATAGGATCCAGAACATCTCAAAGGTGCCACATGATCTGATATGCCTTTGAATAACATTTGCAAAGTACTGAAAGCATGAAAACCGCTGCTGAAATTAGGACTGAGCGAAACATGGAGTTGGGGAAGTAGACCTCGGTGAAAGCTCTGCAGTGAAAGAATGCTGGAGTGACCGAGCCCTGGAGAGAAAGGCTGGGAGGGGAAGGCAAAGGCCAGCATCTGTCCATGGGACTTGGAGGAACTGTCCTTCCCGTCCGGCCTCAGGGTTTCAGCAAGGAAACAGGAGCAAAGTCAACCCCTAGCAGGCAACTCGTGCTTTTTGAACTGCAAATGACCCCAAATGTTCCAACATTTCACAAATAAACGCCAGGACGTACATTCAGGCCACATGAGTGTGTGGTCAAGGGGGCAGAAACAGGTTTAGGAAGGAAGAAACAAGACATTTATTTTTATTGCTCAAAGAGGAGTCACATAGTGCTAGGCATTAAGCTAGTGTAATCCTCCTGCACTTTGTACGCGTTTTCTACACTTTTGTCCCACCGTTGCATGTTATTTGCTAATTGCCTCATGTTTCAGATCTTACAGGTTTCCAGTTTGCTATTGTCCTGCATCCTACATATGCTGTCGCGCCTTAGTGAAAGAGGCATGGACGTGACATCTTTCCCCAGGGGATTGCTTCTTGCCCTTCTTTAGGGAAACTGGAACTCCCAAGGACCAAAACACTGTAGATAACTCAAAATAGGTTTTATTGTTCACAAAGAGTTATCCCTTTAAGGCAATAAGCTAGAAGTTTCAAAGGGGTAAAGGAAAATATACATTACAGTCTCTGGTTGTCTTGGGTCCAAGGAGTTTTGCAGCTGAGAAGCTTTTCCAGGTCCCTCTTTCTCAATGGCTGTGAATGCCGGAGCAATCCACAACCCCAGTCCAAATGGCCTATGTTTGAAGACACAAAGCCTTCCTCTGGTGCCAAAGGTGCTTGAGACTTCTCAACATCGTCCAGGGCGATCTGAACATGAAGCATAAGTCTCAAGGGTAAGAACCTCAGAATTGGTGCTGAGGTAACTTAATCAAGGGCTTTTAGAGCCAAGTCTCCCTCTCACATCCATCTGATAGAAAGTTTGATGGTGGAATAGAAAAGGAAACACTGTCCTGCACCAGGAAGAGGTGGAGCCAAACAATTGAGCTGAGGAGCAATTCAACTGGTGCAAACAACATTGATTGACAGCTATAAATAACCAATCAATCCAACTATACATTTACAGGATAAAAAGGCAAAATCAGAATTGATACAACAATTCAAATCCTGCAACTTACAGTTCTACATATAGGTGGCACCACTCACGCCATCACACTACATGCATGCATGTGGTTTTCTACATCTATGATCGGCAAATGTCTCCTACCAGGTGTTTATCTGCATCTTCTTATCCATTTTCCTTTCTTTAGATCAGACCTGCACAATTCAGCAGTGGCAAGGGGCCAAAATTAAAATAGACTAAACCTCTTTGGGCTGTTGATAGGTTTTCAGCACTTCACCAAGCTACAATTACCAGGATTTAATACCATCGAGCTATAACTACCGGTCTATTTTTAATCTCCCCTTTTTGGGCAAGGTTCTGGAGCAAGTGGTGGCTTTTCAGCTCCAGGGATTCTTGGATTAAGCCAGTTATCTTAATTTCTCACAGTCTGGTTTTAGGCCTGGTCACATAATGAGATAGCTTTGGTCACCTAGGTGGATGACCTTCACAGAGAGCTAGGCAAGGAGACTGTGTCCTTGTTGGTTTTCTTGGACATCTCAGTGGCTTTTGATACCATCAACCATGATATCCTTCTAGGTCAGCTCTCCGAAATGGATCTTGGGGCCATTGCTCTGTAAGGGCTCTGCTCCTTCCTGAAGAATTGCTGGGGAGCTCCTGCTCGGACCCCTGGCCATTGACCTGTGGGGTCTCACAAGTTTCTATTCTATCCCCCATGCTTTTCGATATCTACATGAAGACGCTGGGTGAGGTTGTTATAGAGCTAAAATTTAGGGGTCTTTGCCAGGAGGCAGAGACCAATTAGACTCATCAAAGAGTTCTTTTTCCCTGGCGAGACAGAGAAGCATCCCATATTTTTCCCTGATTTCCCAATGAAAAGTCTCACCAGTTGAAGAAAAGCCATCGAGGTTTAATGCGATTCAGCTGGAACAGATGCAAAGCTGCAATCATTCGCCAAAGCTAAGCATGAGGGGAGTACACCAATACAGTCATATTTATAGCAAATTCAAAGTTGCAGAGTTCAAACTCCCCGCCCCGGCTTCCCTATTGTTCCCCAACGTGACTGGCCAATGGGCGAACAGCTGGGAGGCGGCTCTCCCACCTCCGGCGCCTCTGGACCAATCAGGAAGCTCAAGTGGTCCGTAGGATCCAATGGGGAGACCTCTTTTCAATTCTGGCTTTGATGGCATTGGTTCTAATGGCTTGTTCTTGGGCTGCCAGAATCAGGCCCTCCTTTGTCTCCTTTTTCAGAGTTCTATTTGTGAGCCACAGCCATGTTTTTTCTTTGTCAATTTGGCTCTCAATTTTTCCCAGGAACTGTCCATGGAGAGCCTTCTTTTACCAGTTTTCTCTTCTGCTCTGGATTGTGTTTTTACAGTATTCCCTCTTTGTCTTTTGCACTTTAAGCAGTTTACTCTATTGACTTCCCTCAATGTTGGTTCTTGACTGCCTTTCATATAATCTGCCAGGGCGTGTTTCTCTTCTTCTACTGTTTGTTTCAGAAGAGAAACACGCACTGGCAGATTATGTGAAAGGCAGTCAAGAACCAACATTGAGGGAAGTCAATTGAGGGGAGTTATTGAGGGAAGGTATTATTATTATTATTATTATTAGAGTTCTCATCCTGGGATCTTTAGAAACCATACATTTTAGGATGGGAGCAGAGGCATCTTCCCTCCAGTTAATACACGATCACAAACACATGCGCACAAACATGGAAAGTGCCACATATCATATTGCAGAACACAGCCTGGCGCTCCATATGTTAGGGAGAGATTCATTTTCAACCACTGATAGCAGATGGTAAGGCAGCCCTGTTTCCCCAGCATATCTAACCTAAAGAACAAACACCTTTCTTGGCTGATAAATCTGCTAAAGCTGTACAGGGGATGTATAAATTGTTGTTAAAATACAAAATTGAGGAAGAAGAAGTGAAAGACTGTATGGTTAAATGGATTCATAATACAGATTCAGCTGGAGCAATGGGCGATGGCCAGGACAAAGAATTTGAAACTTACTTTTGAAGTTGAAATTTGGAGAGCTAAGGATCACGGACACTGAGAGTCCATGCCCGGTGAGCTCAGCTAATTGCCAAAGTTCCCGATGAAATATGGCTCACCAGTGCTGAAGATCAGGAGAGGCTTTAATATACAATCTGCAGAAGGGATGCAATGTACAGCAAAGGATGCCAAAATATACAAGCATAAACATATGGGAATGTGCAACCATTTTATACAGAAAAGGATCCATGCATTAACACTGTCAAGGTTTGAATTTTCCCTTCCTTGCCTTGGATTGGCTGAGCGCCAAAGCTGGCTGCCTCCCTCCTCCCTCCTGATTGGCCAGGAGGCGGGGCTGGACTGGCTTGTTCTCTGATTGGTGTAGACCTTGGGATTCCCAGGTGTGCAAGTCCATAATGGTCGGGCCAAACCCAAGTCCACAGGGCACAGAGTGTTGCAATTCAGAGTAAGCTTTGCCTTGCTTCCAAACACCACCACACAAAAGCTGTAGTTTTATAGTTTGCTGAGGAAAAAGTCCAAGTCAAAATAAAGAATAAGCATTGCAAAGTTCCAAAGAGTTTGGTTAAATGCAGAATATAGTTCCAAAGATCTTCAGGTAAAAACAAGAGGCACAATCCTTTAGGCAAAGTTCAAAACAGAGTCCATGGTACAAACAGTGAAACAATTGCCCCAACAACACAAGGAGTGACTATCACTCAAAAAATATGATTTTGTCATTTGAGAGTTGTAATTGCTGGGATTTATAGGTCACCTATAATCAAAGAGCATTCTGGACTCCACCAACGATGGAATTGAACCACACTTGGCATACAGGAATCCCTTGACCATCAGAAAATATTGGAAGGGTTGTTGTAGGTTTTTCCGGGCTATATGGCCATGTTCTGGAGGAAATTTTTCTCCTGACGTTTCACTTGCATCTATGGCAAGCATCCTCAGAGGTAATGAGGTCTGTTGGAACTGGGAAAAATGGGTTTATATATCTGTGGAATGACCAGGGTGGGACAAAGGACTTTTGTTTGCTGGGGCTAGCTGTGAATGTTTCAGCTGATCACCTTGATTAGCATTCAATGGCTTGGAAGCGCCTGGGGGGAATCCTTTGTTGAGAGTGATTTCATGTGCCTGTTTGTTTCCCCTCTGTTGTTTTGCTGCTGTAATTTTAGAGTTTTTTTAATAATGGTAGCCAGATTTTGTTCATCTTCACGGTTTCCTCCTTTCTGTTGAAATTGTCCACATGCTTGTGTATTTCAATGGCTTCTCTGTGTAGTCTGACATGGTGGTTGTGAGAGTGGTCCAGCATTTCTGTGTTCTCAAATAAAATGCTGTGTCCAGGTTGGTTCATCAGGTGCTCTGCTATGGCTGATTTCTCTGGTTGGAGTAGTTTGCAGTGCCTTTCATGTTCCTTGATCCGTGTTTGGGTGCTGCATTGGGTGGTCCCTCTGTAGACTTGTCCACAGCTGCATGGTATACGGTAGACTCCTGCAGAGGTGAGAGGATCCCTCTTGTCCTTTGCTGAACGGAGCATTTGTTGGATTTTCTTGGTGGGTCTGTAGATAGTTTGTATGTTGTGCTTCCTCATCAGTTTCCCTATGCGGTCAGTGGTTCCCTTGATGTATAGCAGGAACACTTTTCCTCTGGGTGGGTCTTCATCTTTACTCTCGTGGCTTGTTCTTGGTCTTGCAGCTCTTCCGATGTCTAAGGTGGAGTCTCCATTGGCCTGGAGAACCCAGTTGAGGTGGTTCAGTTCATCTTGGAGAAGGTGGGCTTCGCAGATTCTTTTTGCACGGTCTGCCAAGGCTTTAATGGTGCTTCTTTTTTGACTTGGGTGATGGCTGGAGTTTTTGTGTAGATATCTATCCGTGTGTGTGGGTTTTCTGTAGACGGTGTGACCCAATTGTTGATCTGGTTTGCGGATGACTAGGACATCTAGAAAAGGCAGTCTTCCTTCATTTTTTTTCCATGGTGAACTGGATTTTTGGGTGGATGCTGTTAAGATGGTCCAGGAACCTGTTGAGTTCTTCATCTCCATGGCTCCAAATGGTGAAGGTGTCATCCACATATCTGAACCATATCGTGGGCTTTTTGGTTGCTGTCTCCAGGGCTTGTTTTTCAAAGTGTTCCATGTAGAAGTTAGCTATGACCGGGCTGAGAGGGCTCCCCATAGCTACTCCATCTTTCTGTTCGTAGAATTTATTGTCCCACTGAAAGTAACTGGTGGTGAGGCAATGGTGAAACAGAGCCGTGATGTCTTCTGGGAACCTCTGGTTGATGAGTGCCATGGTGTCTGCGACTGGGACCATGGTGAATAGAGATACCACATCGAAGCTGATCAGTTTGTCGTTTGTATTTAGCTTGAGATTGCTGATTTTTTCTATGAAGTGGGCTGAGTCCTTGATGTAGTGTGTGGTGAGCCCAATATAGCTTTGTAACTGTGCAGCAAGAAATTTTGCTAGGTCGTATGTGGGGGATCCAATGGCACTCACGATGGGTCTGAGTGGGGTGGAGTCCTTGTGGATTTTTGGGATTTTTGGGAGTCCATAAAGCCTAGGTGGAAGGGTTCAGCTGAAACATTCACAGCTAGCTCCAGCAGACAAGAGTCCTTTGTCTCACCCTGGTCATTCCACAGATATATAAACCCATTTTCCTACTTCCAACAGACCTCACTACCTCTGAGGATGCTTGCCACAGATGCAGGCGAAACGTCAGGAGAAATATTGCCTCCAGAACATGGCCATATACCCCGAAAAAACCCACAAGAACCTAGAACATTACATTTTTATTTATATCGATAATCGCATTATTACAATACTTTATGATTATTTTATTTGTATTATATTAGAAAATATTATCATAAAATACATACAGATCACAATACACAGTACCAAGATTAAAATGCAATGAAACAGAATGTAAATGTAATATATAACAACTGAAGCAAGAATACTCTATGCACAAAGATGGAAGGAACCATTTACCCAAAGCCTGAAGGATTCAGAGGAGGCGGGGCCTAGCTAGTTGCCGTGGCAACCTCCCACCCTAGTGAGATCTGAAGGCTTCAAAAGAAGGCGAGGCCTAGTAAGGCCTGAAGGCTTGAAGAGAAGGCGGGACTTAGTCAGTTGCCGTGGCAACCGCTCGCCCAGCCAATTCCCAAGCTCGGGCCTACTCTGTTGCCGTGGCAACCCCCCTTCCTAGTGAGTCCTTGAAGGCGGGGCCTAGCGAGACTTGAGGCTTTCAAGAGAAGTGGGGGTGGGGCTTAGTCAGTTGCCGTGGCAACCCCCTTCCCAGCCAATTACCAGCTTCGGGCCTACTCCGTTGCCGTGGCAACCTCCCGCCCTCGGCTTGCGTGACGCCTGCGCCGACTAGGCCTCGCCTCCGATTTCTTCCCGTTCCCGTTCCGGACGCGATGGGCGCCGTGGACCCTGCCTTCGTGGTGGGCTACTTGGCGGAGGTGGAAACCCTGGCCGAGGAGGTGATGGCCGGCCGGCAGCAGGTAGGCCCCAAACTGAGGCCTACTTCTCCCAAGTAGGCCCATGCCTGCCTTAGAAGGAGAGCAGGCATGGGCCAACTTGGGCCTTCCCTCCAGGCGTTTTGGACTTCAACTCCCACAATCCCTAACAGCCGGTTGTCTGTTAGGAATTGTGGGAGTTGAAGTCCAAAACGCCTGGAGGGAAGGCCCAAGTTGGCCCATGCCTGAGACTATCGAACAGCTGTAGGTTTGAAATATTCTGTGATTATTCCACTTCTTTATATATGTGTCCAGAGAAAGGCGACTCAAATGATCAAGGATCTGGAGAACAAACCCTATGAGGAGCGGCTTAAAGAGCTGGGCATGTTTAGCCTTCAAAAAAGAAGGCTGAGAGGAATTCATGATGAGGACCATCGATCAAGATGTGAGGGGAAGTCATAGGGAGGAGAGAGCAAGATTGTTTTTTTATTATTATTATTATTCACTTTATTTATACCCCGCTAACATTTCCCGAAGGACTCGGTGCAGCTTACGAGAAGCCAAGGCCAACACATCAATAAAACAACAGCATAACAAATACAACAATAAGTAAACTCATAAAGCAAATCAGTAACATTAGAATCATAGAGTTGGAAGAGACCTCATGGGCCATCCAGTCCAACCCCATTCTGCCAAGAAGCAGGAATATTGCATTCAAATCACTCCTGACAGATGGACATCCAGCCCCTGTTTAAAAGCTTCCAAAGAAGGAGCCTTCACCACACTCCAGGGCAGAGAGTTCCACTGCTGAACGGCTCTCACAGTCAGGAAGTTCTTCCTCATGTTCAGATGGAATCTCCTTTCTTGTAGTTTGAAGCCATTGTTCCCTTGCGTCCTAGTCTTCAGGGAAGCAGAAAGGAAGGTTGCTCCTTCCTACCTAAGACTTCCTCTCACATATTTATACATAGCCCTCATCCTGTCTCCTCTCAGCCTTCTCTTCTTCAGGCTAAACATGCCCAGCTCCTTAAGCCGCTCCTCATAGGGCTTGTTCGCCAGACCTTTTATCATTTTAGTCGCCCTCCTCTGGACACATTCCAGCTTGTCAATATCTCTCTTGAATTGTGGTGCCCACGATTGGACACAACATTCCAGGTGTGGTCTAACCAGAGCGGAATAGAGCATGGGGAGCATGACTTCCCTGGACCTAGACACTAGGCTCCTCTTGATGCAGGCTCTTGCATCTCCAGCAGACAAGAGTCCTTTGTCTCACCCTGGTCATTCCACAGATATAAAGCCTTTTTCCTAGTTCCAACAGACCTCACTACCTCTGAGGATGCTTGCCATAGATGCAGGCGAAACGTCAGGAGAGAATGCCTCTAGAACATGGCCATACAGCCCGAAAAAACCTACAACAACCCAGTGATTCCAGCCATGAAAGCCTTCGACAATACTCTGAATTTATTGTTTTTAAATGTTTTCATTGTTTTAATATACTTTTAAATTCTATTTCAACATTTATTTAAGTGTACGTTGCATATTAAGACATCGAATTGTTGCCTGTATGTAAAACTGCCTTGATTTCCCTCCAGGATGAGAAAGGTGGGGTAGCAATGTCATAAATAAATAAATAAATAATAGGTAGAAGCATCCTTTTCTTCATTCTGTACTCCTTCCAGCTTCCCTCCCTCTGTCTCCCTCTCTCTCTTCATGAAGACAAACAAAACGGGAATAAAAACCACACAAAATCAACTGACTCAAAAGTTCCTCAAAGCGGACAAGAGCAAAGCAGACAGCAATCTCCCAAAGTGGACAAGAGCACAAGTCAGGAGGGCTGCTCCCTTGAAGCCCTAAGACCCGTCGCAAACTAGGCTCCTGCGGGAGCAAACCTTGCCAGCATGTCCCTGATGTCATGAGACTGCGCCTCTCTCTCCACCTCTTTCTCAGCCTCTTTCTCCGTGCCAGAGTGGTTTTTCCTTTGCTAGGGCAGCATTGCCAGCATACTCTCTCAGTTGAATTCTGCCAACTGAGAGAGTACGCTGGCAATGCTGCCCTAGCAAAAGAGAAACCACTCTGGCACGGAGAAAGAGGCTGAGAAAGGGGCGGGGCGAGAGGCGCAGCCTCATGACGTCAGGGACGTGCTGGCAAGGTTTGCTCCCGCAGGAGCCTAGTTTGCGGCGGCGGCTGTAAAGCCCTGTACTCTGGTGCTAGCGCCCCCTCTGGCACTAGCTCTTAACTCAAAATGCTGCTCTTATGTCAAAGCAAAACCAGGCCAGGGGAATAGCTCTTAACTTAAAACACTCTTAAGTTGGGACACTCTTAAGTTGAGGTTCCACTGTATATAAAATTAAAACTGCTACATCTAATAAACTAGATCCAAGACGATCATCCTAACATAAAACGCTTCAAATAATAAAAACATACTAGATAGACAACTATTGAATCTTGCACTCTTTGTCTGTTGATTTTCACTCCTTGTTATCCTATTCCCTTTAGATAGCACTGTATATCCACACTTCTACTTTTAAGAACACTCCTCTAATTCATAAACCCAGTCGTTGATGTTTGCTCCCATCTTCCTTAAGGTTCATAAAAGATTTCTGCTTAATCCAAAGAGAATAGTTTCATTAAATCGGTAAAAATCAACCCTGAAAATGTGGAGGGCTGACTGCTCCATTTGGCTTTTAGGGAGAATTCAGTCCTGATTTGTGTTATTTGCCTTTTTGGCAGTCCGCAATATCTGCAGAACTCTTTTCATTGCTACCATAAAAAAGGCGACAATCCCATAGCAAAAGGACTTGGACATTTGTCTGGATTGCAGAAGGGCATAGACCAGTGTTTCTCAACCTGGGGGTTGTGAGGGAGTGTCAGAGGGGTTGCCAAAAGCCACCAGAAAACACAGTATTTTCTGTTGGTCGCAGGGGTTCTGTGTGGGAAGTTTGGCCCAATTCTATAGTTGGTAGGGTTCAGAATGGTCTTTGATTGAAGGTGAACTATAAATCCCACATCTACAACTCCCAAATGTCATGGTGTGTTTTCTCCAAACTCCACCTGTGTTCACATTTGGGCATATTGAATATCCGTGCCAAGTTTGGTTCAGATCCATCATTGTTTGAGTCCACAGTGCTCTCTGGATGTAGGTGACCTAACTACCACATTCAAACTCAAGGTCAGTGCCCATCAAACCCTTCCAGTATTTTCTGTTGGTCATGAGAGTTCTGTGTGTCAAGATTGGTTCAATTCAATCGTTGGTGGAGTTCAGAATGCTCTTTCATTGTAGGTTAAGTATAAATCCCAGCAACTACAACTCCTAAATGACAAAATCAATCCCCCCCAACCCCACCATTATTCAAATTTGGGCGTAGCGGGTATTGGTGCCAAATTTGGTCCAGTGAATGAAATACATCCTGCATATCAGATATTTACATGATGATTCATAACTAGCAAAATTACAGTTATGAAGTAGAAACAAAAATAATTTATGGTTGGGGGTCGCCACAATATGAGGGACTGTATTAAGGGGCCAAGACATTAGGAAGGTTGAGAAACACGGGCATCGACTTTTCCTTCCTCTATTTTATCATGGGTTTTTTGTTATTTGCTTTTTTTTTAGGAGGGGTGCATGAAGAGGCAGAGATTTGCAGACTCAAGCTTATTTCAGATGATTCAAATGCACACTTTCCTTCGGCATGAAGGAATGAGTAAATTGGCCTTCTTGGCAAACATGTAAACGCAGGTAGAAGATTTCACTATTTCTCTTTCAGATTGTCGATTTGGATCAGAAGCGAAATCAGAACCGGGAGGCGTTGAGGGCTTTAAGCAAGGAGCCGGACTCTTCAGGTGAAGTGTTGCTTTGAATATACAAAACTTCCTTATGCTGAGCCGACCTCATTTTGTCTGTCAAATGCAATGTAGTCGACTCTTAACAGTTTCAGCTTGCCAGTGCCTTAGACAGAGGTCTTCCCAGGACTGCTAACTTGAGATTTTCTCACTGCAATATCCGTGATTGAACTGAGTCCTTCTTGTGAAACATGTTTTGTTACTAGGCTCACAACCTTCTCTCACTTTTGCTGGCGTCTTAAGAAACCTGTTGCATCCCCAGGGTATTGTACCTAGTAGTTTGAGAGCACTGTTTCATCTCTGCATTTCTCTTTTTTTCAAGAGAGAGGTATTTTTTCCTGAGAAAGAACCAAATCTAATAATAAACAATCTGACTGATGTGCTGATGCAGCCTGTGGTTGTGCTGTGTAGCCTGTTTTGTAGATTATTTATTAGATCAGAACATAACTGTAACTTTCCGCAAGGAACTCAGGGCTGTATTTTATCTTGCAACAGTCCTGAACATTTAGTTAAGTAGAAAGATAAGATCTTTCCCAAGACCACTAAGGGATTTTCAATGCTCTAGCCAATGTAGACCTGTTTATAATGTATGAAGATCATGTGCTGTGCGGAGTTGAAATTCTCCCCAAGCCTGCTGTTATTCCTTTTTAAAAAATATAATCTTTATTAGAGTTTATAGATAAAAACAAAACAGCAGCAAAAAACCTAAATAAAACAGATAACAATTTTGTTTCTGAGAAAATAACATGCATTTAAAGATAAAAAGAGAGAGAAATAGAAAAAGAAAACTTAGAAATGAAGTTACTTACAGCAGCCAAAGTAAAACAGATGAGCATGTAAGTGGATAAAACTATGCTAGTGATGTAAAAAGTAAAACAATGGATATTTTGACTTCCTGGTATCTTCCTGAGGTCTTTTCCTTTCCTTTTCTTCTTCCTTTCCTTTCTCCTTCTCCGTTTCCTTTTTGTTAACTTCTCTTCTTACAATCTTCCTTTTTGTATTATCCATTTCCTTTTTACTAAATCAAAATCTTCTTGTTTCTTTGTTTAAAGTATCCGGTAACCTTTTCCAGTCTGTTTCCTTCACTTTTATTTCTTTATTCTTTGATACAAGGAAAGTGAGCATATCCATATTTCTAATCTCTAGTATCTTTGTCATCCACTCATCATCTTAAGATATTTCTTTTTGTTTCCACATTTTCACATAACATATTCTCGCTGCCATGGTCATCAAAATAGTAGTTTGTCCGTATTTTTTTTCTAGTTCCATCTCATGTATTCCTAACAAGAATATTTCTGGTTTCCAGGGAATCTGTATATCTAATTTTTTTTGGTATTTCTTTCTGTATTCCTTTCCAATATCTTTTTGCTCTGTCACATGTCCACCACATGTGGAAATATGGCCCTTCCTTTTCCTTACATTTCCAGCAAGCTGTGCTCGCTTTGCTGTTATTCCTCTATCCCAGGCATGGGCAAACTTCAGTCCTCCATGTGCTTTGGACTGTTAGGAATTGTGGGAGTTGAAGTCCAAAACACCTATAGGGCCGAAGATTGCCCATCATGGCAATCCCATCATGCCTATCCCATCACGATAGAGCTGAGATTTTGTACTAAACTGGGGAGCTAATGTCCTACCCGCCTGCATCTTGGTTTTCCCCTTGGCCTGGCTGGGACACCTACAGCTGCTTCCCAGTGGGAAGAGGATAGAGGGAAGAGGCAATTCAGATGATGAAAAGACACCTGACTTCAGTTCAAAGGGGAAACAGAATTAGGGTGTGCACACAATTAAAGGACACCCTCCTTTCCCTCTCTTTGGAGCTCAGGACAGCTGCGGGGTATAAAGTTGTTTATTATTATTATTATTATTATTATTATTATTATTATTATTATCTTACTCAGAATGGCTTCCCACCAGTCAGCAGCAACAGGAGCAGCAGTAAAACAATGAGAGGCAATTTTGGATGTGAAAGAAAGAGATTTATTTATTTACTTATATAGCACTATCACTGTGTGTGTGTTTTTACGAGGGGTATTTTTTAAGTAAGGTCCGTTGGAACATAATTACACAACGAAAGTTTATTTCAAAAAAGTAAATTTATTTTCAAAAAGTACATACTGCACTCTTATTTTTCAACATAGTTGCCAAGTTTGTTCAAACACTTATCATACCTCTGAACCAGTTTTAAAATACCCTCTTCATAAAAGCTTGCTGCCTGCTCCGATAACCAAATCGTCTGTAATCAAAGAAGGGCGACCGGAGCGGTCCTCATCATGGACGTTGTCACGGCCATCTTTGAATTGTCGTACCCACTTACACACTTTGCTTTCACTCATAACAGTATCACAGTACACTTCACAAATCTGTCGATGAATTTCTGCAGCAGGCAAAAACCGTATCACTGAGCGAACATTACATGTGGCGGGTGAGTTGATAGTCTTAAACATTTTTAAAGCACAGAACAGAACCGTACAGGTTAGCTACAGAGCGGAAACTGAGCACAGTTGTTCCCGAGGCATGCCGGTACACGATGCACGCGCTCGTTGCAGTATGCGCGCGAACTACTAGTGTCTACAACAAAATGGGCCTTACTTAAAAAATACCCCCTCTACAAGAAAAAAAAAACATTCCCTGCCTTCTAAAGGCTGCACAGAAAGAAAGGAAATGCCATTAGGAAGGATATTAAGATTAGAAGATAGTTCTTCTTCTTAGCTCCTTAGCTTAGGCCAGTTGGGATGAAAGAGAGAGTCTTTCATCTGCATTTGGGTCTGGGCATGATGGAAGGAGGGCTTTTATGTCCTTCTGAGCCTAGGTTTCATAAAGCTGTGCCTGCCTCTTCTTCTCTCCCTCGGTGGCCAGGGTAGCTGGGGTCGAGTGAGGGTTCCCTCCCAGGCCATACATCCCCAACCGTGTTTCAAATGCCTCTGTCTTTACAAAATGACAATCAGAAGTGATGTCTTGTCACACCTTTTGCATGGTATATAATGTCTTTGTGAGGCTGGAAAGACACTGATGATCCATGAAATCGAGGAAATCTCAGAGTACTGCTTGATACTAATCCATGGCTCCCACATTTCACAGTTCCTTGCATCTCTCTCCACACTTATCTCTCTCTCAAAGGCTGAAGAGAGGAGCTGATGGGCTTCCTGGAGGCGGGGGAATCTGAACATTACGCACCTCAAGTACAAAGCTTGCTACCACTTCCACTGCTGCCCTACACCATTTTTTTTAAATAAGAGACTCCAGCTTCTGGGTTTTTGGTATCCATGCAGGGTTCTGGAACAAAAACTCTGCAGATTCAAATAACCCACTGTTTGCCTAAATCTGAATAGAGAAAATTTGCATTATTTAGTCTGAATGTGAAATTTACTTACACCCCCCAGCTGAGACCACTATCGTACATCATAAAACTACAGTCATTTGTGGAGAATAATACAGCCCCCTCCCATGTGGGAAGCAACCTTTAGTGGTTTACAGGCAACCTCAAGGTTTTGAATAGTTATTCATAACAGGGTGCATAATATGACTGCTAATGCAGGGACAGAAACCTGCTGCAAACCCAGCGGCCACATCTGTTCCCTCGTTTCCTCTGGGAGCAATATTATATGAGACAGTGACATCACCCACAACATCAGAGCTCCTCTTCCAATGTGATATATGCCAGCAATGACCCCACACTGGATAAATGGGATAGTCTATGCAAAAGGATTATTGGACACAAAGCTGATTATTGGATACAAAGCTGGCAAGACAGGCAGTCCCCAAGTTATGAATAATAATCATCATCATCATCTTTATTTATACCCTGCCACCATCTCTCCAATGTGGACTCGGGGCGGCTAACATGATAAGTTCTGTAGATTTGTTCTGAAAGTGTAACTCTAGCCAAAAAGGTATATATTTTAGTCTTGGATAGAATAATAATAATGATAATGATAATAATGATAATGATAATAATAATAATAATAATAATAATAATAATACAGTGATCTTGTTTGCTGTGTTTCAAATAATAATAATAATCATAATAATAATAATACAGAGATCTTGTTTGCTGTGTTTCAAATAATAATAATAATAATAATAATACAGTAATTTATTTCTCGTGTCAGGGTAGCCAGTCAATTATATTACATTTCTAACAGAACAAGGCAAACAAACAGAGAAAATACAAAATGTGTGAGTTTGGTAGTTGATTAAATGTTCTTTGACCAGTATCTGGCCCCTTGGAGTGCCTCTGGTGTTGCGATAAGAAGGTCCTCCGTTGTGCATGTGGCAGGGCTCAGGGTGCATTGCAGCAGGTGGTCAGTGGTTTGCTCTTCTCCACACTCGCATGTCGTGGACTCCTCTTTGTGGCCCCATTTCTGAAGGTTGTCTCTGCATCTCGTGGTGCCAGAGCGCAGTCTGTTCAGCGCCTTCCAAGTCGCCCAGTCCTCTGTGTGCCCAGGGGGGAGTTTCTCATTTGGTATCAGCCATTGGTTGAGGTTCTGGGTTTGAGCCTGCCATTTTTGGACTCTCGCTTGCTGAGGCGTTCCAGTGAGTGTCTCTGTAGATCTGGACACAGAAGCGACCAGCATAATAATACAGTGATTTAGTTTGTTGTGTTTCAAATAATAATATTTTATTTATTTATTTATTTATATTCCACCCTATCTCCCCAGAGGGGCTCAGGGCAGATTCTAACATACAGCAGCAAACATTCAATGCCTCCATAAAACAAATACCAACATCATAACTCCTGAAAAACCCCACATAGAAAAACAACATTTAGAACTTAACATGAATAGATTAAAGCAAAATGTAATCAAACAAAAATGATATAATGACATACAATCTGAACCTAAAACAATTCACATTGATCTACAGAAGCCAACTATCATTCATAACATTGTGTGCGTTGATTTTGTAGCCAGTGTGGATGTGTGGCCAGTGATGATAACTGGACTAACATGGATTAGCAGAGCCTGGATACGAAATAATTCTCAACCAGAGGTCTGGTAGTGATCTCTCATTGACTATTCCTCCTCCTCTCCATATGTTAGTGAGCAAAGGGGAGGGTTAACACCCCTGTGGAGTTTTCTTTACTGCCTATGTCCCTGTTCAAGATTTCCCCTCGTTTTCTGTTCCTGTGAGAATTGGATGTTGAAAAATTTCGCTTGTTGTGGAAACAAGTATTGGTGCTAAAGCTTCAGTGGAGACCCCTTTTCCCCATGATAAATCTTTCAGGAGGGATTTTGGCCTGCATCAATAGGAGCGTAGTGTCTAGATCTAGGGAAGTCATGCTCCCCCTCTATCCCGCTTTGGTTAGTCCACACCTGGAATATTGTGTCCAATTCTGGGCACCACAATTCAAGAGAGATATTGACAAGCTGGAATGTGTCCAGAGGAGGGCGACTAAAATGATCAAGGGTCCAGAGAACAAGCCCTATGAAGAGTGGCTTAAAGAGCTGGGCATATTTAGCGTGAAGAAGAGAAGGCTGAGAGGAGACATGATAGCCATGTATAAATATGTGAGAGGAAGCCACAGGGAGGAGGGAGCAAGCTTGTTTTCTGCTTCCCTGGAGACTAGGACACGAAACAATGGCTTCAAACTACAAGAAAGGAGATTCCATCTGAACATGAAGAAGAACTTCCTGACTGTGAGAGTTGTTCAGCAGTGGAACTCTCTGCCCCGGGGTATGGTAGAGGCTCCTTCTTTGGAAGCTTTTAAACAGAGGCTGGATGGCCATCTGTCAGGGGTGATTTGAATGCAATATTCCTGCTTCTTGGCAGAATGGGGTTGGACTGGATGGCCCATGAGGTCTCTTCCAACTCTAGGATTCTGTGATTCTATGATTCTATTATCCCAAGGGGGAAATTTCTCTCACTTCCTGTTGTCTTACCCCGTTCTTAACTATGAGTTGAATGTAAGTTGGATGCTTCTAACTCAGGGACTGCCTGTACTCGGAAACCAGTTACAGAACATTTCAAACTTGCTAGACACACAGTGAGGGATTTACAGGTTGCAATTCTTGACATTTTCAGGTAGGGTTTGAGTCACCTTCTGAGTTTACTGTCTCTCTCTCTCTACACCACAGTTCTGCCATTTGCTTCTAATGGACATCTGCTGAAGCTTCCGGAGCTATTACGTGCCTCCTTTGAAGCGGGCTCCAGATTTGTTAGCCTTTGTACAAATTGGCTGTGTGTGTGTTTGAGCTATTACCTGCCTGGAGGCATTCGGATGGAGCGAATTGGGGGAGGAGGGCGGTCAACCTGACCATAAAGAAATTTGATGCTGAGTCGTAAGAAATGTTAAATATTTGTTCAGCTCTTTCCTGGACTGTCTCCTAATAATTTGAAGTACTTTTCTTTTCATACCTGTCAAAATTAATCACCTAGAAGGCCAGTAAAAACCAGAAATTCCCTTCTAGTCAGCTGGAGAGCAGACAGAAGAGGCTCTCTTGCAGAATTTTGATGGGGAGCCATAGTGAGCACTGGCCTAATCCTAGTGTTCACAACTTTGCAATGTTTCTGGGAACTGCAGAGCACTTCCTAAAAGCTGTAAACAGAAGGGATTAATGGAGGAGACAGTGATTTTTGACAGGCAGTGATAATTTCTAGAAGTTACTGTTCTCAAAGCCGTGCTGGTTCCTCTACCCTACTTGGTCTTATGCACGCTCCCGTTGCAGAGCCTTCCCAGGGAGCACGTAAAGGCAAGTGACTAATGTCTGCTGCGAGTGTCAGCCATCTCTCTGGGGAAAGATTACACACAGCAAATTGTCTGGCTTCCCTTGTGCGCAACGAGGCATCGCATTAATGAGGGCAAGGAGAACAACACATGTGCCTCTGGTGGTGTTTTAGGTCTTTTAAGGCTTTACCGGTTCTAATGAAATGCACAGATATTGGTGACACCATGTGAAAGGGATCTAGGAGTCTTAGGACACCACAAGCTGAACATCCGTCCACAGTGTGACGCAGCAGCTAAAAAAGCCAATGTGATTCTAGGCTGCATCAATAGGAGGATAGTGTTGAGATCAAGGGAAGTCCTAGTCCCACTCTCTTCTGCTTTGACCAGACCTCACTTGGACTGTGTCCAGCTTTGGGCATTGCACTTTCAAGGAGGAGAGGGACGTGACAAAGTGGTGAGTGGAGTGCCATCAGCAGGATTCTGTCCTGGACCCGGTTCTGTTCAACATCTTTATTAATGACTTAGAGGGTTAGAAGGCAGGATCATCAAGTTTGCAGATGACACCAAATAGGAAGGGAGAGCCAAACCCCAGAAGACAGGAGCAGGTTAGAGAGATGATTAGCCAAAACTAACAAAATGAAGTTCAACAGGGACAAATGCAAGATACTCCACTTAGGCAGAAAAAAAGGAAATGCAAGGAGGGACAATGCCTGACTCCACAGCAGGATGTTCTCGTGGGGAGGAAGGGGAACATGAGCCAACAATATCATGAGATCGCTAAAAAAGCCAATGGGATTTTGGCCTGCATAAATAGGAGTCCAGTGCCTAGATCCAGGGAAGTCATTCTACCCTTCAATTCTGCCATGGTCAGACCACACCTGGAATACTATGTCAAATTCCGGGCACCGCAAATGAAGGAAGATGTTGACAAGCTGGAATGTGTCCAAAGAAGGGCATCTAAAATGATCAAGGGTCGGGAGAACAAGCCCTGTGAGGAGTGGCTCAAAGAGCTGGGCATGTTTAGCCTGCAGAAGAGAAGGATGAGGGGAGACAGGATGAGGGCCATGGATCAAGATGTGAGGGGAAGTCATAGGGAGGAGGGAGAAAGCTTGTTTTCTGCTGCCCTGGGTACTAGGATGCAGAACAATTGATCCAAACTACAGGAAAAGAGATTCCACTTGAACATTAGGAAGAACTTCCTAACTTTGTGTGAGAGTTGTTCAGCAGTGGAACTCTCTGCCCCGGAGTGTGGTGGAGGCTCCTTCTTTGGAGGCTTTTAAGCAGAGGCTGGATGGCCATCTGTCGCGGGTGCTTTGAATGCACTTTTCCTGCTTCTTGGCAGAATGGGGTTGGACTAGATGGCCCATGAGGTCTCTTCCAACTGTATGATTCCATTATTCTATGGACAAGCTGGAATGTGTCCAGAGAAGGGGCATCAAAATGGCCAAAGGTCTGAAAATAATGAATCCCTTTGAGGAATGGCTCAGGGGGTTGGGTGTATTTAGCTTAGAGAACAGAAGGCCGAGATAAGGGGACATGAGAGCCATGTCCCATTGAGGAGGGGGCAGGCTATACCAGAGTGCTTGGATTGTGTCTTCCCACGATTCTAACCGAGTCTCTCATTAATCTGCCTGGAATTATAGATAAGGGATCGTTTGAAGATTCAGGACAGCTGTGTCTTTCTGCTTAGTTTCACTTCACCTGGAACACAGTCTTTCTCTCTTCCTACTGCCTTCTAACAACTTCAGATATGCAGATGGCACCACTCTGATGGCCGAAAGCGAGGAGGAGCCAAGGAGCCTTCTAATCAAGGTGAAAGAAGAAAGCGCAAAAACTGGGTTGCAGCTAAACATAAAAAAAACCAAGATTATGGCAACAGGAATGATTGACAACTGGAAAATAGAGGGAGAAAATGTGGAGGCCATGACAGGGTTTGTATTTCTAGGTGCAAAGATGACTGCAGATGCAGACTGTGGCCAGGAAATCAGAAGACACTTCCTTCTTGGGAGTAGAGCAATGTCCAGTCTCGATAAAATCGTAAAGAGTAGAGACATCACACTGGCAACAAAGATCCATTGCCTAGTCCAAGCCATGGTATTCCCTGTAGTCACCTACGGATGTGAGAGCTGGACCTTAGGGAAGGCTGAGCGAAGGAAGAGAGATGCTTTTGAGCTGTGGTGTTGGAGGAAAGTTCTGAGAGTGCCTTGGACTGCGAGAAGATACAACCAGTCCATCCTCCAGGAAATAAAGCCCGACTGCTCATTGGAGGGAAGGAGACTAGAGACCAAGTTGAAGTCCTTTGGCCACATCATGAGGAGACAGCAAAGCCTAGAGAAGACAATGATGCTGGGGAAAGTGGAAGGCAAAAGGAAGAGGGGCCGACCCAGGGCAAGATGGATGGATGGTATCCTTGAAGTGACTGGACTGACCTTGAAGGAGCTGGGGGTGGTGACGGCCGACAGGGAGCTCTGGCGTGGACTGGTCCATGAGGTCACGAAGAGTCGGAGACGGCTGAACAAATGAACAACAACAACTGCCTTCTATCTAGCCAGGTCCCATATTCTCCTGATATGGCCAAAGTATGATAGCCTCCATTTAGTCGTCTTGACTTCTAAGTAGAGTTCAGGTTCGGTTTGCTGTAGGCCTCATTTCTTTGTGTTTTTAGCACTCCATGGTATTCATGGAACTCTTTTCCAGCACATTTCAGATGAGTTGATTTTCTTCCTGTTGGGTGTCTTCACTGTCCAGCATTCACACTCACCCATAGATATAGGGAGCACTGGGGCCTGTGCATCACGACATAGAGACTCAGAAAGCAGCGTGCCTTTTAGTTGTCACGATGTCTTAAATCAGGCTTGTTTTGTCATTTGCAGGTCAGGTCATGGTTTGCTTTGGCGACATGTTTGTGCAGCTTCCAAAACCGAAGACCAAGGACATGTTGCAGAGAGGTGAGATCCTGTGCATGTGTAATGATGTGTCTGCAAAGTCTGGTGTGTCAAGGGGCACACAGCTAGATTCAGAATAGACAGGGAGGTGGCTAAATATAATTACAGAGTGAAGGTGGCTTTTTCTCAAGCGGCTTAAACATGAAGCAGATTGTGTTCGACTGCCTTCCTTTGTATTCCAAAAATACGGTTCAGTGCATCTTTTATCTTGCCATTTGTGGCAGGTCTGTGTTAAAGCCACCCATGCTGCAGACGTGGCGTGTGCTCAGATCCCCTTGGGTTGCAAAGTTTGGTCCTATTCTGCCATTCTGTCCTCTTCAAAAAAAAAATTACAAGAGCTTTCTATAGACTTCTTCTGATATAAAATGAAAAGTGGGGGTCTCAGGGTGCCAGTTTTGTGGAAATTTGTTCTGAAAGAGAGAAAGAAGGAGGCACAATTGTCTGCTGAGGGAGAGATAAGAGCATTAGGAGATAAGACAACAAAGGGGACCAGTGATTACCAGCAGGGCTGCTTCCATTCCCTTTCAGCCACCTCTCCCTCTCTCAAGGGAGCCTTAGACTCCTCCAGCCTGAGTCTGGCTTTCTGACTCTTCTTTGATGTCATGTGTGCAGCATCTGGCCACAATGTTAGGAAAAGCACACTTGTCCCCAAAGAGCCGGTGCTTGCATACATTTCTGTTGGTGGTTGGCAACCAAGAGTGCCTCTTTTTGTAAAAATGCCTTCCAGAGGCACTTTCAAAGACCTGTGTATGGCCATGGTATATAATAGGTGGGCAAAGATGTACCTGATTCCCAAAGCCTGAAATCAGTGTAGGAATATGTGGTATCTTTATCAAAGCAGAACTCAGTGTAGCTAATGCTGTAGTTGAGCTTCTGCAGTAAAAAGGAGAGAAAACACACGAGACGCTCTGGTAAATTTTTTAAAAGGTTTAAAAATACATTTATTTATTTATTTATTTACAATATTTATATACCGCCTTTCTCACTCCTGGGGGGACTCAAAGCAGTTTTAGTGTTGCAGGTTATGTATCCCAGCTTTATTTGTTTTATTTATGTACTAGCTGTCCCCTGCCACGCGTTGCTGTGGTCCACATGGGGGTTCTGTGTGGGAGGTTTGGCCCAATTCTATCGTTGGTGGGGTTCAGAATGCTCTGTGATTGTAGGTGAACTATAGATCCCAGGAACGACAACTCCCAAATGTCAAGATTCTGTTTTCCCCAAACTCCACCAGTGTTCATATTTGGGCATATTGAGTATTCTTGTAGAGTTTGGTCCAGATCCATCATTGCTTGAGTGCTCTCTGGATCTAGGTGAACTACAACTCCAAAACCAAAGGACACTGCCCACCAAACCCTTCCAGTATTTTCTGTTGGTCATGGGAGAACTGTGTGCCAAGTTTGGTTCAAATTTATTTATTTATTTATTTGATGCACTTATTAACCGCCATTCTCAGCCCATAAGGGCGACTCATGGCGGTGTACAGTACACATAAAAGACAATTACAAAAGCCATTTCAACAACATATAAACAATACAACAAATTGCAGACTACACTAAAAATCCGCTTCGTCTCTTAGTGGAATCATAGCCAATCTCATATTCCTTGTTCCATTCCAGTTCTCATTACCGTATTGTTTTGTTGTTTAGCACTTAATTAAATGCCCTCTCGAACAGCCATGTCTTAAGGCTTCTCCGAAAGGACATAAATCCAATGCTCTTTGATTTAGAACACCTTTTTTATATCTCAATATAAAATATAAATATTAATATTTTATATAATTTTTATATCTTAATATAAAATATATTTTATATCAATATCTATATATATATCTATATATTCACCTATCTATCTATCTATCTATCTATCTATCTATATTTTTTTGTTGTTCATTCGTTCAGTCGTCTCCGACTCTTCGTGACCTCATGGACCAGTCCACGCTAGAGCTCCCTGTCAGCCATCACCACCCCCAGCTCCCTCAAGGTCAGTCCAGTCACTTCAGCTTTCCCTCTAGTCTCCTTCCCTCCAGTGAGCAGCCGGGCTTTATTTCCTGGAGGATGGACTGGTTGGATCTTCTCGCAGTCCAAGGCACTCTCAGAACTTTCCTCCAACACCACAGCTCAAAAGCCTCTCTCTTCCTCCTCTCGGCCTTCCCTAAGGTCCAGCTCTCACATCCGTAGGTGACTACAGGGAATACCATGGCTTTGACTAGGCAATGGATCTTTGTTGCCAGTCTGATGTCTCTATATATGTTTTATTAATAAACATATTTTTCCCTGCTTTCCCCCCCCCCCCTTTTTTTATTAGAGGGGCCCTGCACACCATTGGGACAAGGTCTTTAATTTTTTTCTCCATACTCGGGTATTTTCTTTGTTTTACTTTATTTCCTACTTTTCTATCTCCTCCACAATATTCCCCTACTTTCCATGTAACTAAATACCCTTTTCATAAAAATTAATTTGAAAAAAATAAATAAAAATAAAACACCAGGGCTTGGAATATGGAGTGAGCACCCTCCTGTAGTCATGGCTGCAGTTGAAGCGCAAAGCAGGAAATAATCTCAATTGAGACAGCAAGTCTTGAGTTGCACAGTATTCTAAATCATGTGGACTCTGCTTTTTCTCCAGATCAAGAGCTCCTAGATGAAGAAATAGCCAAACTGCGAGAAGAACTAAAAGTCAAAGTTAACCGTCTCCTGGAAGCACAAGGTATTTCCAGAAATGAACCGATTATGGTTCCAAACTCAGTGTGTGGAACCCGATTGCTCTACAGCAGAAGGTTCTCAACCTGTGGGTCCCCAGATGCTTTGGACTCCAACTCCCAGAAATCCTAACAGCTGGTAACTGGCTGGGATTTCTGGGAGTTGTAGCCAAAGCACCTGGGGACCTACAGGTTGAGAACCACTGCTGTACACTGAATGGAGTCTGGATCAGTTGTCCAGCCCGTAGTCAGGAACTGAGATCACATGACGGCATGATGGTTTGGTATAAGCACAATGTAAATATTGCCATCCCATGTGGGACCACGACCAAGCAAGATCCATCTTCTGGAGTGTATTCCTCCAATGGTGAAAGAGGAAGCAGCAGAACGTCTAGTGAGGGCCGAGGTAACAAGAAACTGAATAGACTGAGTTTTCCAGCTAGTGGGGAAGGCCAAGAAAGAAACTATTTTGCAGTCAGATCCTGAAGGAGAGCAATGACATCCTCTTTTGGAGCATCAGAAAACAGCTGTAAAATGACTTTGCTGAACCAATTGCAGAACACGTTAACTTGAAGAGTTGCAATGTGGTACCAGAGCGCATTAAAAAGTCAGCAATAAGTGAAGGCGATTGTTGTGTGTTTTCCAGGCTGTATGGCCATGTTCCAGAAGCATTCTCCCCTGACGTTTCGTCTGCATCCATGTCAGGCATCCTCAGGGATTGTGAGGTCTGCTGGAAACTAGGAAAATGGGGGAGGCCAGGGGACAGTTCCATCTTGTCTCCTGTGCTATTCTAATAATATAATATAATATAATATAATATAATATAATATAATATAATATTGTGAAGGAGGGTAAAACTACTGCCACCTAATCTGTGAGGAAAGCCGGGCAATGATCAATATCAGCTTATGAGCTGGTTTATAAAGGGACTATTATTTACAGAAGTATTGATAGCGTAGCATTTACTGTCCCTGGCTTTACTTTACTTCTTATGCAGGCTGTTTGACTTAAGAGAAACTGTATCAGGCAAGGCTTGAGGAAAACAGTAACAAGTTTATTTTAACAGGAGTATAACATGTTTAACTGTTTCTTCACAAGAGGCACGAATCCTGATTGGTTACATTAGCAAGGCTTCATGAGTAACCTCAGGCACAGACTTCCAAGAGGTTTCTATAAGCAGATGTATCTCTTCTGGACAACTGTCCCAACAAAACAAATAAGCCAAAAGGCCTATTCAACAGAATTGGCTCCCAACCAAACCTTGA
Source organism: Anolis sagrei (assembly GCF_037176765.1). Lineage (NCBI taxonomy): Eukaryota > Metazoa > Chordata > Lepidosauria > Squamata > Anolidae > Anolis > Anolis sagrei. The sequence continues at coordinate 242,544,793 of NC_090024.1, read as the reverse complement.
TTCTTAACCCAGAATCAATAACCCCCTGTGGTTTTATCACTACCGGGTCCTTTCCTGTAACCCCTTTGGTCACAAATTAATTCCCTGTAACACTAACGGTCACAGACTAACTCCCTGTTTCTCCCACTAGAGAAACCAGTCCTTCCCTGTAGCTCACCGGCTTACAGACTGCCACTTTCAAACAGCTGCGCCGTGAAGAGGCAGTTGGCTCCGCCCCCGTTGCTATGGCAACTCAGCTCAAGCTAAATCAGCCACCATCTCTAACAAAATATAATCCTACATACTTACCATTTATTAACTACTGTTTAAACAACACATAACCATAAGAATAAAAGTTACACATCATCACAAATATACATATAATATACATAATATTATAATGTAATGCAATATAATAATAATAATATAAGATATTATATATTTATATTACAAGTAATATTACTAATAATATTACGATATAGCGGTATGGTGCAATATAGCAATGTTTAATGCTGATATTGTACTATGCTAATAATATAATATATTGTATGTAATATATATCTTGTAAGCCGCTCTGAGTCCCCTTCGGGGTGAGAAGGGCGGCATATAAATGCTGTAAATAAATAAATAATAAATAAATGTATATATCTGTGGAGTGTCCAGGATAGGAGAAAGAACTCTTGTCTGTTGGAGCTAGGTGTGAATGTTATCATTTTTTTTTAAGGTAAGCCGGAACTGAAAGGCTATGACCTGAAACCGTTAAATGCTGAAGAAATGTGGTTCCTGAGAAAAGTGGTGGACGGCTGAAGTGGTGGAATTGACGTGACAGCTTCTCCTTCCACAAAAAACCCAAGAAAAAGAGTGCTACTCAGGAGTACAAAATGCGGTTTCGCTCACAGAGCTGTGCTCCTGAGGCAGAGCATTGCTTCCTCTGTCGAGTGTCTTGCTTTTGTGTGAGAAGGTGGAACAGGCATGTGCAAACTTGGGCCCTCCGGGCGTTTTGGACTCCAACTCCCACCATTCCTAACAGCCTCAGGCCCCTTCCTTTTCCCCCTCAGCCGCTTAAGCGGCTGAGGGGGAAAAGGAAGGGGCCTGAGGCTGTTAGGAATGGTGGGAGTTGGAGTCCAAAACACCCAGAGGGCCCAAGTTTGCACATGTCTGGGCTTGAGAAAGGACTGCAACTTTGGACAGAGAACGATGCCACTTTGACCACCTGCCTAGAGTCCGAGGAACCCGGCAGGAAGATAGCAACAGGAATACAATTCTGCTCCTTTCCAGCATTCTGCTCCTTTCCTGCCAAAAGGTATGCGGTTTTGTGATAATAAATTAAAAATGTTCGCTCCAACCCAGTGTGTGTGTGGCTGTGCATTGAGTGAGTGATGGGAAGCGTCCTCCTGTTCCGCTTGCTTGCCTGACGGTTCTTCTTTGCCTGAAGTCAGCAATCCTCATCTGTGAAACTCTGGGCAGGGAGCCCAGAAAGCCATAGCTGCCCCTTTGCCCAGCAGCCTGCCTTGCTCCGCTGTGGGAAGAGTGTTGTTGCAGGGTGGGGGGCAGGTGGAGGGAAATGCCACAAACACCACAGCGAGGAACGCTTCTCTCGCCCTTCAAACATCTGCTGGTGGTTCAGCTCAAGCTCCTTTCGTTTTAGAAGTGGTTAGACTGTATGGGATTAAGGGCTCTGGTAATTGATTTTAAATTGAGGTAATCAACGTTCCTGGGATTTTTGGTTTTGCCAGGAATTTAACTTTGGAGATGCCAGCAAATAATGCCTTGGGTTGTTGGTGGTTTTTTGGGCTATTTGGCCATGTTCTAGAAGCATTCTGTCCTGACATTTCACCTGCATCTAGGGCAGGCATCTTCAGAGGTTGTGAGGTCAACCTCTGAGAATGCCTGCCCTAGATGCAGGCGAAACGTCAGGAGAGAATGCTTCTATAACATGGCCATATAGCTCAAAAAACCTACAAAAATCAGTGATTCCAGCCATGAAAGCCTTCAACAATAAACAATGCCTTATTTTGCATGAACTACTTGTTTATTTAATTCAGTGTTTCTCAACCTGGGGGTCAGGACACCTGGGGAGGTTGTGAGGGGGTGTCAGAGGGGTTGCCAAAGACCATCTGGGTTGGTGGTTGTCGTGTCAGGAGCGACTTGGGAAACTGCAAGTCACTTCTGGTGTGAGAAAATTGGCCATCTGCAAGGACGTTGCCCAGGGGACGCCTGGATGTTTTGATTTTTTTATCATCCTTGTGGGAGGCTTCTCTCATGTCCCCGCATGAGGAGCTGGAGTGATAGAGGGAGCTCATCCGCCTCTCCCTGGATTCAAACCTGCAACCTGTCGGTCTTCAGTCCTGCCGGCACAGGGGTTTAACCCACTGTGCCACTGGGGGCTCTTAGATGCAGGTGAAACGTCAGGAGAGAATGCTTCTAGAACATGGCCATATAGCCCAAAAAACTTACAACTAGCGATTCCAGCCATGAAAGCCTTCAACTATAAATAATGCCTTATTTTGCATTAACTACTTGTTTATTTAATTCAGTGTTTTTCAACCTGGGGGTCAGGACACCTGGGGAGGTCACAAGGGGGTGTCAGAGGGGTCACCAAAGACCATCAGAAAACACAAGATTTTCTGTTGACCATGAGGGTTCTTTGTGGGAAGTTTGGCACGATTGTATCGTTGGTGGGGTTCAGAATGCTCTTTGATTGTAGGCGAACTATAAATCCCAGCAACTACAACTCCCAAATGTCAGGGTCTATTGAGTATATTGAGTATCTGTGCCAAGTTTGGCTCAGATCCATCATTGTTTGATCTACAGTGCTCTCTGGATGTAGGTGAACTACAACTCCAAAACTCAAGGTCAATGCCCACCAAACCCTTCCAGTATATTTGACTGGTCATGGGAGTTTGGTTCAGTTCAGAATGCTCTTTGATTGTAGGTAAACTATAAATCCCAGCAGCTACAACTGCCAAATGACAAAATCAACAACACCAGTATTCCAATTTGGGCGCACTGGGTATTTGTCCAAATTTGGTCCAGTGAATGAAAATACATCCTGCATACCAGATTCATAACATTAGCAAAATAACAGTTATGAAGTAGCAACGAAAATAATTTAATGTTTGGGGGTCACCACAACATGAGGAACTGTATTAAGGGGTCGTGACATTAGGAAGGTCGAGAACCACTGGTTTAATTGTATATTGGAGAGCCCCCAGGGGTGCAGTGAATTAAACCGCTGAGCTGCTGAACTTGCTGACCAAAAGATTGCAGGTTCAGATCTGGGGAGTGGCATGAGCTCCTGCTGTTAGCCACAGCTTCTGCAAACCTATCAGTTTGAAAACATGCAAAATATAAGTAGATCAATACGTACTAGCTCTTTGGCTTAGAAATGGAGGTGAGCTCCATCCCCCAGAGTCAGACACGTCCAGATTTAATGTCAAGGGGAAAACCTTTACCTTTACTATATTGGATGTATATATATATACAGGGTTAGTCAAAATGCATAGGCCAATAAGCCATTCAATTGAATGGCTTATTGGCCTATGCATTTTGACTAACCCTGTATTTAAGGCATTGAATTATTGCCTATGCTGTAAGCCGCCTTGAGTTCCCTTCGGAGTCAAGAAAGGTGGGATATCAATCTATATAAATAAAAATGTAATGTTCGTTTGTGGGATTAGCAGAACTCAAAAACCACTGGATGAATTGACACCAAATTTGGACCCAAGATACCCAACAACCCAATGTATGTCCTTCACTCAAAAAAAATGATTTTTGGGAGTTGTAGTTGCTGGGATTTATAGTTCACCTACAATCAAAGAGCATTCTGAACCCCACCAACGTTGGAATTGAACCAGACTTGTCACACAGTTCTCCCATGACCAACAGAAAATACTGGAAAGGTTTGGTGGGCATTATCCTTGAGTTTGGGAGTTGTAATTCACCTACATCCAGAGAGCACTGTGGACTCAAACAATGATAGATCTGGACCAAACTCTACACGAATACTCAATATGTCCAAATGTGAACACTGGTGCAGTTTGGGGAAAATAGAATCTTGACATTTGGGAGTTGTAGTTGCTGGGATTTATAGTTCACCTACAATCACAGAGCATTCTGCACCCCACCAACGATAGAATTGGGCCAAACCTCCCACACGGAACCCCCATGACCACCAGAGTGGGCCACAGCAAGGCGTGGCAAGGGACGGCTAGTATTGTATATAAATAAATAAATACTTTGAATGGGAGAAAGGAAGAAACAATAAAATCCCGGTTCAGGAAATTAGACCAGATTGCTAAATCTGATCAGTCCTTTCCATTTGAATTTTTAAGCATCCCTTTTTCCTACCAGTAGATGGTGCATTTCACCACTGGTGGCTTTACTGTAAAATCTCCAGTTTGTATATTAAGAGGACACACCAACAAACAGGATCAGCTTTGTCTGTTGAAAACTAGGAAAATGGGGTTTATATATCTTGAATGTCCAGGGTGGGATAGAGAATTCTTTGTCTGTATTGTCGAAGGCTTTCATGGCCGGAATCACTGGGTTGTTGTAAGTTTTTTCAGGCTAGATGGCCATGTTCTAGAGGCATTTTCTCCCTCACCACCTCTGAGGATGCCTGCCATAGATGTAGGCAAAACGTCAGGAGAAAATGCCTCTAGAACATGGCCATATAGCCCGAAAAAACCTACAACAACCCAGAACTTTGTCTGTTGGAGGTAGGTATGAATGTTTTCAATTGGCCACCTTGATTAGCACTGAATGGCTTAGCAGTTTCAAGGTCTGGCTTCTTACTACCTGGGGGAATCCTTTGTTGAGAGGTGATTAGTTGTCCCTGATTGTTTCTTGTCTGGAGTTCCCCTGCTTCTGAGTGTTGTTCTTTATTTACTGTTATGATTTTAGAGTTTTTTAATACTGGTAGCCAGATTTTGTTCATTTTCATGGTTTCTTCCTTGAAACTGCTAGGCCATTCAATGCTAATCAAGATGGCCAATTGAAACATTCACACCTAACTCAAACAGACAAAAAAAATTTTTTTTCCATCCTGGACATTCCACAGATAAATAAACCCAATTTTCCTAGTTTCCAACAGACCTCACAACCTCTGAAGATGCCTGCCATAGATGTGGGTGAAATGTCAGGAGAGAATGCTTCTGGAACATGGCCATACAGCTTGAAAAACTTACAACAACCCAGTGATTCCAGCCATGAAAGCCTTCAATGATACATTCTCTGATAAGCCATTAAGGTAGCCATAAGTCTTGAAGGCACACGACAACAACTCCTTGAGCCAACTCAGCTGGTTTCTGGATTCTTAGCAGAACTAAGGCAATAATTTTTATTGGTATGTGATTTAAAGTCAAGAGTGGCTTGGGATGTTCAGCCACCAACAGAGATGAAGGCAGCCGTTCCGATGCCAGCAATGTGGAGAGCCCCCTCCAGTCCTTATTCTCTGCTGGTGCCACCTTCATTATGCTTGTCCTAGCAGACAGCCGTGCATCTGCTTTCTGGAGCCAATGCTCAAAATTAAGGCCCTGGCAACCTTGCAAAAAGTCACCCTGTGCCTTGGCCTGGTCTGCCGTTGTGCTCCATTGATGTTCTCCCAAAATCTCCCCCCCAAACGAAGAGAAATCCAGCAGCTTTACACCGAGGCAGCCAAGTCAACCAAGGATCTTCTGTAGGAAAGAAGCTTCCCTCCTGCTTTGGCCCTTGGGTGGCTTTTGTCTGTCCTCCCTCTGAGGGTTAAACTTTATGCTGGGATTGAAAGGACTTAAAAAGCTGCTTCAGGTGTTTCTTCCTGTCGTTGTTGTAACCTGGAATGAAAACGATAACAAGGCATTTGCATTTGGCTTGTCTCTGCAGAGAAGGAAGAAGAGAATCTGGCCCTTTGACTGATTGACAGCACTTCAGTCCGTCAGTATGAAAGGACCACCGCATGAAATGCTGAAGGCACTTCGCCCCTTCTCAGCAAAGATAACTCCATACACACACACACACACACACATACATATTGATAAATATACGTATACATCCATACACACACACATATTTATATATATACACACACACACATATATACATATCGATACATACACACATACATACGTATACACATACACACATATTTATATATATACACACACACTTATATATATCGATACAGACATATACATACGTACACATATGTACATATATATATATATACATATCAATACAGACACATACATACATACACACATATATTTATATATACACACACATATATACAATTGATACAGACATACACACACACATATGTAAACACACATATATATATCGATGCACAAATACATACGCAGACACACACATATATATATACACACACATATATACATATCAATACATACACACATACGTACACACACATATATATACACACATATAAACATATCGATACATACACATATACATATGTAGACACATACACACATATATTTATATACACAAATATATATACATATTGATACAAACATATACATACGTACACACATATATACATATCGATACTGACCCATATACATCGGTACACATACACATATATATATATACACACACATATATACAATCAATACAGACATATATACACACATTTGTTGTTGTTGTTCATTCGTTCAGTGGTCTCCGACTCTTCGTGACCTCATGGACCAGCCCACGCCAGAGCTCCCTGTCGGCCGTTACCACCCCCAGCTCCCTCAAGGTCAGTCCAGTCACTTCAAGGATGCCATCCATCCATCTTGCCCTTGGTCGGCCCCTCTTCCTTTTGCCTTCCACTTTCCCCAGCATAATTGTCTTCTCTAGGCTTTCCTGTCTCCTCATGATGTGGCCAAAGTACTTCAACTTTGTCTCTAGTATCTTTCCCTCCAGTGAGCAGTCGGGCTTTATTTCCTGGAGGATGGACTGGTTGGATCTTCTCGCAGTCCAAGGCACTCTCAGAACTTTCCTCCAACACCACAACTCAAAAGCATCGATCTTCCTTCGCTCAGCCTTCCCTAAGGTCCAGCTCTCACATCCATAGGTTACTACAGGGAATACCATGGCTTTGACTAGACAATGGATCTTTGTTGCCAGTCTGATGTCTCTACTCTTTACTATTTTATCGAGACTGGACCTTGCTCTCCTCCCAAGAAGTAAGCGTCTTCTGATTTCCTGGCCACAGTCTGCATCTGCAGTCATCTTTGCACCTAGAAATACAAAGTCTGTCACGGCCTCCACGGTTTCTCCCTCTATTTTCCAGTTGTCAATCATTCTTGTTGCCATAATCTTGGTTTTTTTGACGTTTAGCTGCAACCCGGCTTTTGCGCTTTCTTCTTTCACCTTGATTAGAAGGCTCCTCAGCTCCTCCTCGCTTTCGGCCATCAGAGTGGTGTCATCTGCATATCTGAGGTTGTTAATGTTTCTTCCAGCAATTTTTACCCCAGCTTTGCATTCATCCAGCCCCGCACATCGCATGATGTGTTCTGCATACAAGTTAAAAAGGTTGGGTGAGAGGATGCAGCCTTGCCGTACGCCTTTCCCAATCTGGAACCAGTCTCCTGTTCCATGGTCAGTTCTTACTGTTGCTACTTGGTCCTTGTACAGATTCCTCAGGAGAGAGACAAGGTGGCTTGGGATGCCCATCCCACTAAGAACTTGCCACAATTTATTATGATCCACACAGTCAAAGGCTTTAGAATAGTCAATGAAGCAGAAGTAGATGTTTTTCTGAAACTCCCTGCCTTTCTCCATTCTCCAGCGGATATTGGCAATCTGGTCTCTCGTTCCTCTGCCTTTTCTAAACCCAGCTTGAACATCTGGCAACTCTCGCTCCATGTATTGCTGGAGTCTTCCTTGCAGGATCTTGAGCATTACCTTACTGGCATGAGAAATAAGGGCCACTGTACGGAAGTTTGAGCAGTCTTTCGCATTTCCCTTTTTTGGTATGGGGATATAAGTTGATTTTTTCCAGTCTGATGGCCATTCTTGTGTTTTCCATATTTGCTGGCAAATGGCATGCATCACCTTGACAGCATCATCTTTTAAGATTTTAAACAGTTCAGCTGGGATCCTGTCGTCTCCTGCTGCCTTGTTGTTTGCAATGCTTCTTAAGGCTCATTCAACCTCACTCCTCAGGATGTCTGGTTCTAATTCATTCACCACACCGTCAAAACTATCCTCAATATTATTATCCTTCCTATACAGATCTTCTGTATAGTCTCGCCACCTTCTCTTGATCTCTTCAGCTTCTGTTAGGTCCCTGCCATCTTTGTTTCTTATCATACCAATTTTTGCCTGAAATTTACCTCCAATGTTTCTAATATTCTGGAAGAGGTCTCGTGTCCTTCCTATTCTGTTGTCTTCTTCCACTTCCATGCATTGCTTATTTTAAAATAGTTCCTTATCTCTTCTGGCTAACCTCTGGAATTGAGCATTTAACTGGGCATATCTCCCATTATCCCTGTTTCCTTTATACACACATACACACACATATATATGCACACATACACATAAATACATATCGATAGACACATACATATGTACACACATACACACATATATATGTAAATACGCATATACATATCGATACATACACATATACACACACACATATATACATATCGATACATACACACATACGTACGTACACCCACACACACATATATACATATCGATACATACACATATACATATGTACACACATGCACACAGACTTCCAAAGGAAGAGGGAGAGGGAATCGAGAGCTCTAAGCACCAAGCCGAGTGCGGTCCATGAAACCCAGAGGACATTTAAGGAATCTTTTCAAAGGGAAACCTCCTGAGGGCTTGGACGTGATGCTCAAAACAGCAGAGTGATCGTGGTTTTCCTTTCAAAGGATGACTGACTATATTGGCATCAGGCTGCTCACTGAATCTCAGGCTGATCCTTGATTTGTAAAGTAGTGGCCAGAGTCCTACTTTATTGCAAGGGAACCTAACTTGATGATCCTGGAATTAGATAGCAGCCATACAATATTGCCTAGTTAGATAATGTGTATTGTCTGCTTTCTCAGAACGACCAGAGCAAATCCCACAAATCTCAGGGAAAGATCAAGCTGTGGGAAAGCATGAATCAGGGCTGGATTATCAACGGTTCAATGGGTGCTTGCGGTGTTACGCTGCCTAGTTAGATAACCGCAGTGTTGTGCGGCCAAGCAAATGCTGTGCATTGATGTGCAATGCATGACCATGCAGAATGGGTAACTCCGCCTTTGCAATCTTGACGCGAACACAGTTGTTTGGCGTTGAGCAAAAATGGCCAGCTGCTTTCACAAGGGAACGTACACTTGCTTATGTCACCAACAGGATGCCAGCCAACCACTGCTATCTAGAGATGGCAAGTCTGCATGCCTTACTGAGGCCACATGTCTAGAAAGAGCAAAGGACAGAGCCTGAAGCCTCTTCTAACTCTCCACCCCGAGAGGTACTGTGCTGGTACAGCTGTACCTGAAGCTCCCACTTTATTTGCCTTGTATTAAGTGTCTGCTTGCAGCCCAAAGCTTGGGATTCTGCAGAAGGGTGGCTTCCTGTTAAAGTTTGCAGTTATACGGCAGGCCCCCTGTCCATCATCGTTAAGTTTGGTTCCGCCCCCTGTTCAGGACAATTATGAAGGGAAGGGAGCCATTTTCAATCAGTCTCAGCAAGGAAGTGTACAGGACGTGTACAGACTTCTCCTGTACAAAGGCTTCAACCCTTAAGACCTCCCGGAGGAGAACAGTCTTAAGAGCAAAAGGATTCCCAAAGATTCCCAGGGAAACAGCCCTAAAGCTCTGAGGAATTTCAAAGGGAAAACCAGCTTTGAATATCTAAGAACTCCAGCTGAAATGACTACAGGCCTACTGGTAGGTCCACTCGGTGCTTTGAGACGCAGTTCAACCCGGTAGTGGAGCCCACATCAGTTAGGTTTAGGTTCACAGTTAGCCTGGGAGAAGTTTGGAAAGGGATTTTCCTTTAGAGTAAAAGTAACAGTTGGAAGCCACCAGTTGCACAAAAGCCTGGAAGCATTTGTTTAACCCTTTGAAGACAAAGGAAGTTTCTGTTGATTGTTCACCAATAAAATACTTTGTTATATTTCACAAGCCCTCTAAAGACTGTTTATGGTGAAAAGCCTTACAAATTTCTCTTCGGGCCCTCTGGCTTCCTTCTGGGCTAAAGTTGCACGTCCTGTTTTAAAAGCAATTCGTTTCAAGCCCAGCGCACAACAGAACAGGCCCACCCTGCCAATAAATACCTAGGTGTGTGTTTGCCACAAATCCAGTCATTGGCGTATCCAGATTCCCATCTTCTCGGCTGACAGGGCCATCGTTCCATATCAGGTCAAAGCCTCCAACTCGCTTCTCCTTCCCCGTCAACCTATAGTGGGGAAAATCCATATGTTAGGTACAGGGTTTTTTGGCAGGGTAGAGCAGGCATGGGCAAATGTTGGCCCTTCCAGGTGTTTTGGACTGCAACTCCCATAATTCCTAACAGCCTACTGACTTGATGTAAGTTTTCGGGGTGTATGGCCATGTTCGGTATGGTCAGGAGACGCTTCCTTCTTGGGAGGTGAGCAATGTCCAATCTCGATAAGATAGTGAAGAGTAGAGACATCACACTGGCAACGAAGATCCGCATAGTTAAAGCAATGGTAGTCCCCGTAGTCACCTACGGATGTGAGAGCTGGACCAAAGGGAAGGCTGAGTGAAGGAAGAGGAGATGGTTTTGAACTGTGGTGTTGGAGGAAAGTTCTGAAAGTGCCTTGGGCCGCGAGAAGATCCAACCAGTCCATATTTCAGGAAATAAAGCCTGGCTGCTCACTGGAGGGAAGGATATGAGAGGCCAAGATGAAGTACTTTGGCCACATCATGAGAAGACAGGAAAGCTTAGAGAAGATGATTATGCTGGGGAAAATGGAAGGAAAAAGGAAGAGGGGCCGACCAAGGGCAAGATGGATGGATGGCATCCTTGAAGTGACTGGACTGACCTTGAAAGAGCTGGGGGTGGTGACGGCCGACAGGGAGCTCTGGCATGGGCTGGTTCATGAGGTCATGAAGAGTTGGAAACGACTGAACGAATGAACAACATGGCCATGTTCCAGAAGCATTCTCCTTGTCGCAACTCAGGGTAGTTTTCACCTTGCTCAAGACACCACCACACACCAGAGCTGTAGGTTTGGTAGTTTATTGAGAAAAAGCAAAATCAAAACAGAGAAATAAAGATGCAAAAGTTCAATAGGCAAAACAGAGTCTTAAATGCAAAGGCAAGGTTCCCAAGATCCACAGGCAAATAACATGAAGCGTAATCCCTTAACAATGGTCAAACAAGAGTCCATCATAGACAGGTAGAATCAGGATCAGAATCAAGTCTCAAAGAAGCCAGAAGTATTCCACAAAAGCCAAGGTAATTGCACAGAAGTTAACGGGTAAGAAGCAACATTCTACTGACAAGAAATGCCTGTCAGCTACATCATTAAATAAGGTTCCCTGACATGAAAGCATTGCGTTGACCTTTGGCTTCCCGCTTGCTGGCCAGGCGTGTGCTTCTGCGAACCCTGAATTGCAAACAATCCTGTCTGCTTATTAATTTACCATTATCTTCAAGGCTATACAACTCCTTATCTTGGCCCAGCTAGGCCAGATCACTCTGGGAACCAAAAGGAGTCCCCACCTGCACTTGTGGGATTTCACTATCTCTAAAGGCACATTCAATTCCCTGGGGAACAAGCTTGCTGTTTCTTCTTCAGAAGCCACACTATCAGCCCCATCTGAAACATGTACAGGAATCCGTAACCCACCAGCCTTCTTGTCATCCTGCAGAAAGTCAGGCTCAGAAGGCCCACCCAGCAGGTTCAGTTTCAGACTCAGACTGAGCCACAACACTCCTGACGTTTCGCCTGCAGCTATGGCAGGCACCCTCAAATGATGTGAGGACTCCTGGAAAGCCTTTGACAATACAGCCTACTAGCTGTTAGGAATTGTGGGAGTTACAGTCCAAAACACCTAGTTGGCCAAAGTTTCCCCATGCCTGGGGTAAAGGGTGAATCTGGTGGCTTCAAGGTCTAAATTCTGCAGCTAGATTAAAACACGAAAATAGTTGCAAAGATGTAAGTACACGGTCTTTCACTTTACGTCTATCTATCCTAACATGCTCTTCACTTTATTAAATCTACTTTAGCATGAACAGATCTAAGCAAAACAAGATTTACACTGAAAACCTGCCAAATTGGGTTCCCCTCCGGGTGCCACTCACCTGCCTTCCATGTCCACGATGTTCAGGGTGTCCTCCAGAAGACTGGTCTTGAGTTCATAATCCTCCTGGCTGCTGGCGGTGAGCGAAGGGGACGCGTTCACCTCTAGTAGCCACCTGCCCAACAGAATGAGGGGGAAAACTGTCCTCCATCTACCTTTACCAGCCTGAAGCTTACATGCAAAAAAGGTGGGTTTGGACTGGGTGGGTTTTTGTGCAGTGATGGACCCAAGCAGATCTGGAAACCAAGAATCTCGACGGCTTAGGCAGCTCAGCATGTTCCACTTGAAGAAGAGAAGGTCGAGACAGGACATGAGAGTCGTGTTCGAACATTTGAAAGGATGTCATACTGAAGATGGAACAAGCTTTTTTTCTGCTGCTATAGAGACTAAGACTAAGACACAGAGCAATTGGTTCAAAGTGATTCTTTCTAAACCAGTGGTTCTCAACCTTTCTAACACCGGGACCCCTAAATATGGTTCCTCATGTTGTAGTGGCCCCCAACCATAAAATTATTTTCGTTGCTCCTTTATAACTGTAATTTTGCTACTGTTACAAATCGTAATGTAAATATCTGATATGAAGGATGTGTTTTAATTGTTACAAATTCAACATAATTAAAGCATCATGATTAATCAGAAAAAAATATGGATTCGCAGAACCTTCAACTGATTCAGCACTGACTTCCACAGTCCACTGAGATCTCCACACAGAACTCCTGAATGGCGAGAATGTGAGTCAGGCGAGGCGGGCTTTGCGCAAGGCCAGGCCTCTTGCGCGAAGGAGCCCTCACCTGGCCCGCACCCTTGGGGCGGGGCCAACGGAGGCGGCCTCGCGACCCCTCTGAAATGGCCAGGCAAACCCCCTGGGGGTTGCAACCCCCAGGTTGAGAACCGCTGTTCTAAACATTAGGAAGAAATTCCGGAGTCTGAGCTGTCCAACCATGAAATGTGTTGCCTCCCAGATCAGGAATTGAGACCATAAGATTAAATCCACCACACTGGACTGTGAGAAAAACAATCCTTTTTTATTGATGAAAAATGGTTACAAAAGAAAGGTAAATGCAAAGTCAAAAAGCCACAGTAGAAACTCAGCGGTCAGGAAAAATCTTTGAACTTGAGCAAAATTCCAAAAACAACAATACAAAAACCCGGAACCTGTTAGCATATCACTAACCGTACTTGAAAACTAGAAGCCTCTGGGAATGCAGGCCATGGAACACAGGAAAACGCCAAGGTACTGCCTCAGTCTAAAACGTTGCTTGATCTAACAAGACAACCGGGGGGAGGCCCCTTAAACTAAAGAAACTATTTCTTGAAACGCCTCCAGACTTTGAAGCCTCCCTCTCCCGTAATCTATTTGACCTTCGTAGAAACTGTGATTCACTCCTGTTTTTCCAAATCTGTTCTCTTCGGTCCTCATTAAAAAACCCAGGTGTGATTCCCTCTGGAGAGCTATCACGGCTTGATTCTAAAACATTCTCATCAGGCTGTTTAGTTTCACTTTCCCTGCCACTGACCTCAGCATCAACAGTTTCAACACTATCAGGGAAAGATACATGTTCAGTGACTTGCTCGGTTGCATCAGGAAATACAATCAGAGAATCAGGTTCACACAGAGATTGAGGCTAAGGTTCACACTGAGGCTGAACCCCAACAAAATGTGTGATGGAATCTCCTTCCCTGGAGGTTTTTATACAGAAGCTGGATGGGTATCTGTTGGGAGGGCTTAAATTGTGTCTTTCTGCCTGGCAGAAGGGGATTGAGTTGGATGGTTGTGAGTGTCTCTTCCAACTCCATGATTCTATGATCAGAAGTGGACCAGAATCCAGGGAAACTCATGCTGGAACGAATCAGTTTATAAATCATGAATCTGCTAGATTCCTTTCCATTCATGGTTACTGTCGGGTGTCCTTAAGTCAATCCCTTCATAGGGCTTTCTTGGTAAGATTCGTTCAGAGGAAATGTGCCTTTGCCTTCCTTTGGGGATGAGAGTGGGACATGCCCCATGTCATCCAGTGGGATTCCAGGTCTGAGAACCCCCACCTTCCAGAGATTGAAGTCCAACACTGCAGAGTCAACAGCCTTCATGTTGACTCTAATGTATGGCAAACCTGTAACAGTTTTTTCATGGAAAGGTTTCATCAGAGGTCATGATGGGGGTGTCATAGGGGTCACCAAAGACCATCAGAAAACTCAGTATCTTCTGTTGGTCATGGGGGTTCAGTGTGGGAAGTTTGGTTCAATGCCATCGTTGGTGAAGTTCAGGATGCTCTTTGATTGTAGATGAACTATAAATCCCAGCAGCTACAACTCCCAAATGTCAAGGTCTATTTTCCCCAAACTCCACCAGTGTTCACATTTGGACATATTGGGTATTCATGACAAGTTTGGTCCAGATCCATCTTTGTTTGAGTCCACAGTGCTCTCTGGATGGAGGTGAACTGCAACCCCAAAATGTCAATGCCTACCAAGCCCCTCCAATATTTTCTGCTGGTCATGGGAGTTCTGTGTGCCAAGTTTGGTTCAACTCCATTGTTGGTGGAGTTCACAATGCTCTTTGATTGTAGGTGAACTATAAATCCCAGCAACTACAACTCCCAAATGACAAAATTAACCCTCCCAACCTCACCAGTATTCAAATTTGGGCGTATTGGGTATTTGTGCCAAATTTGGTCCAGTGAATGAAAATACATCCTGCATATTAGATATTTACATTATGATTCATAACAGGAGCAAAATTACAGTTGTGAAGTAGCAAAGAAAATAAATTTTTGGTTGGGGGTCACCCCAACAACTGGAACTGTATTAAGGGGTCGTGGCATTAGGAAGGTGGAGAACTACTGGCTTAATGGGTAAAACTTCTCCAAAGTGCCCCTTTGAGTTTCCATAACTGGGTGGCAATTTGAACCATAACTTCCTGGAGTCCCGGTCCAACACTCAAATCGCCACAATGGCTCTTGTTTATTTCTTATATTGAAATGGATTATAGCAGCCATCAAAAATCTGGGGGGGGGGGGGGGGGACTCTGTTCCCGGTTTGGGAAGTGTTATTTCCTGTTTAATTGCGTAGCACTTACCGTATAAGACGACTGGGCTTATAAGACGACCCCCAACTTTTCCAGTTAAAATATAGCGTTTGGGATATACTTGCCGTATAAGACTACCCCTCTTCCAATGCACACCAAATAAAAAATTTAAAAGCATCAGATTTGATTTCAATATGGGAATTTTCCTATTATTGTCCCTCCTTCTCTGCCTCTCAGATCTCGCACATGTGCACCTGCACCGCTTCACAGCAGTCTTCAGGAGCGAGATCTGAGAGGCAGAGGAGGAGGTACACTAATAGGATACAAGGGTGGGCCAGGCAGGTAAAAGAGGTGTGTTTTCTGGGCCAAGAGCCACTCTATCTCTTTTTTCCATACCCCGGGCGCCCCGGATGCCCGCAGCTTGCTTACTTACTTAGGCGATCCCTCGTTGGACGAGTAAGATGGTCTTCCATTATGCGTTTCCTTGTGGGTTCGTAGGTGGCTGTGGAGCCCTATTCTTGACCCGCATCTTCTCCCACAGTGAAGGCATTGGTTTCCAGGTGGAAGGCGGTCCCGGTCGGGGTTGGCTTTACGCGCCTTCCTCCTGGCACGTATCTCTCTTTCACCCTCCATTCGTGCCTCTTCAAATTCTACAGCACTGCTGGTCACATCTGAACTCCAGCTGGAGCACTCAAGGGCCAGGGCTTCCCAGTTCTCAGTGTCTATGCCAGAGATTTTAAGGTTGGCTTTGAGCCCATCTTTAAATCTCTTTTCCTGTCCTCCAACATTCCGTTTTCCATTCTTGTGTTCAGAGTAGAGCAACAGCTTTGAGAGACGGTGGTTGGGCATCCAGAAAATGTGGCCGGTCCAGCGGAGTTCATGGCGGAGGACCATCGCTTCAATGCTGGTGGTCTTTGCTTCTTCCAGCACACTGACGTTTGTCCGCTTGTCTTCCCAGGAGATTTGCAGGATTTTCCGGAGGCAGCGCTGATGGAATCGTTCCAGGAGTTGCATGTGACGTCTGTAGACAGTCCACGTTTCGCAGGCATATAGCAGGGTTGGTAGGACAATAGCTTTGTAGACTAGCACCTTGGTATCCCTACAGATGCCCGCAGCTTGCTCCGCCCTTCACTTACACCTTCCCGGTGAGGTGCCCCTTCACCTCACCATCGGGACCACATTAAGTACACAAATCCTGATTTTTCTTCTATCGTACTTGTACAGCGTCACCCTTAATGCTTTCATACAGTCGCTGCATATGGCAGGGACGTGGCCACCGGCATTTTTGAGCTCCCCCCACCATATGCAGCAACCACAGATTCTCCACTCCGGATTGGAAGTTTCAGCACCTGCTCTATAAGATGACTCCTTCTCTGCCTCTCAGATCTCAAAGTATAAGACTACTCCCACATATGATGACTCCCATGCGTAAGACTACTCCCACATATAAGATGACTCCCATGCATAAGGCTACTCCAGCATATAAGACGACTCCCATGTGTAAGACTACTCTCGCATATAAGATGACCCCTGACTTTTGAGAATATTTTCTTGGGTTAAAACGTAGTCTTACACGCCAGAATATACGGTACTTTGAAAATAGTTATTACAGAAGCTTTGTTTTTGTGACTGTCACAAACTAGGTTGAATTGGTTGGATCTCTTATGAGTTATTTACTGAAAGACAATAGCAAAATATGCTGCGGGATGCCCTGCAGAAGCAAAGTTTTTGCGGTTTAATCAACTTTTTCCATGTTTCTATGATGACAGAACCATGTAAGAACTGGCATTTATAACCCAGGAACAAAAATTGTGTTACACAGAGTAACTTAAGCTATGGATTTCTTCTGCCCAGATGAGTTCTTGGGAAAAATTCCCAAAATAAGCCAAATAGCTGTATTGCAAAGTGCTTGTTTTGCAGAGTCCAGTTCTGTACGGTGCCAGGGTATGTTCTGGCTGCTCTGAGTCCAGCCGCCGAGAGGGCAGAGCTCAGGGCTGGCTGCTCCAGACTGTGGCTGCTGCTTGGCGTCTGGCTCATCGGCTCCTTTCAAAGAGAGCGGTCCCCAAAGGCCACGGCAAAGGCACGGCAGCAGGATGACAGGCCATCACAAGTGCTAATGGAGCCGGCAACAACTACAGCGTCATGGCAGGGAAAGAAGAGAAGGGAAAGGAGCAGAAGAAAGAGCCGGACCAAGAAGACCCAAGATTTTAACTTGGCAAAAGAAGACGGAGATGGGACATGAGTCACGTTGAAATATTTGACTCCAAAAAGTTATTATAATCATCTATATAAATAAAAATGTAATGTTCGTTTGTGGGATTAACGTAACTCAAAAACCACTGGATGAAATGACATGAATCTGGACACCTTCCAGTTTGTCAATATTTCCCTGCTTCCACCCATGGTCTGCACCCCAAACCCAATTCATGGCCTCCCCCTTTCCCTCTTCCTTACGGCTTCAGGTCCTGGTCGATGAGGATGTCGTAGCCGTAGAGCTCGAAGCAGTGCTTGTCGCTGATGATCACTTTCTGGACGCTCTGCAGGCTCTTGATGAAGATGTTGTCCATCTCGGAAAAGAGGATCTCCACCGCTTCCGCCCCGTGTTTGGCCGTCAGGAAGAGGCGGAACTTCTGGATCATCCACTTGCAGCCCTGTTCCAATAAAGAAGGAGCCACGGGGCTGTAATGTGAGACAGCAGGGCACTTGGGTTTCAAATCCCCCACTTATTCTAGCCCCATGGACATTGTCCTGACCTGGCTGAAGAACTGTAAAGACCCCAGTTTCCCTCTGATCTTGAAAACTAAGCAGGGTCAGACTTGGTCAATACTCAAATGAAGGGCTGCCTAAGAATACTAACTGCTGCAGGTATGTTTTGGAGGAAGGAACTGACAAAACTGCCCCTGAAGATTCCTGGCTTAAGAAAACTCTGAAACACAAAGACTTGAAGGCATGCACAAAAACATGATTTCACCTTGGTCCTTTTGCTCCAAATGCTGAAGGCTATTAACTTCAAGGACCATGGGAAATAGTACCTTTTTGGATTGTGACTCCCAGCATCCCTGTGCTGTCTGGGGGATTCTAGAAGTGGCGATCGACATTCCTCCATCAATGTTTAACATTTTGCACAAATGATCAAGAGTCTGGAGAACAAGCCCTATGACGAGTGGCTTAAGGAGCTGGGCATGTTTAGCCTGAAGAAGAGAAGGATGAGAGGAGATATGATAGCCATGTATAAATATGTGAGAGGCAGTACGTGTGAAAAAGATCTTGGAGTCCTCGTGGACACCAAGTTAAACATGAGCCAACAATGTGATGTGGCAGCAAAAAAAGCCAGTGGGATTTTGGCCTGCATCAAGAGGAGCATAGTGTCTAGATCTAGGGAAGTCATGCTCCCCATGCTCTATTCCGCTCTGGTTAGACCACACCTGGAATATTGTGTCCAATTCTGGGCACCACAATTCAAGAGAGATATTGACAAGCTGGAATGTGTCCAGAGGAGGGCGACTAAAATGATCAAGGGTCTGGAGAACAAGCCCTATGAGGAGCGGCTTAAGGAGCTGGACATGTTTAGCCTGAAGAAGGAAGGCTGAGAGGAGACATGATAGCCATGTATAAATATGTGAGAGGAAGCCACAGGGAGGAGGGAGCAAGCTTGTTTTCTGCTTCCTTGGAGACTAGGACGCAATGGAACAATGGCTTCAAACTACAAGAGAGGAGATTCCATCTGAACACGAGGAAGAACTTCCTGACTGTGAGAGCTGTTCAGCAGTGGAACTCTCTGCTCCGGAGTGTGGTGGGGGCTCCTTCTTTGGAAGCTTTTAAGTAGAGGCTGGATGGCCATCTGTCAGGGGTGATTTGAATGCAATATTCCTGCTTCTTGGCAGAATGGGGTTGGACTGGATGGCTCATCAGATCTCTTCCAACTCTTTGATTCTATGATTCTATGATCAGCCACTGCCAGAAGGGGCACAGTTTAATATATGCTGACGATCGTGCCATCACTACCCAAGCAGTTAGCTTTGAAATGCTTGAACAGAAGCTCTCTGAACTTCTAGGTACTCTTATTGCCTCTTACAGAGAAAACCAGCTGATTCTTAATCCATCTAAAATGCAGATGTGTGCTTTTCATCTTAAAAACAGACAGGCATCTCGAGCTCTGAGGATCACAAGGCAGCGCAGAACTCAGGAGCCTCATGTGACCTCTATCTTGTCTGATTTTCTTGTTGGAAGGAAGAAACATCAACACTTGTATATGGAGCAGTTAGGGGCAAAGAGAATCCTGTGGTGCATGCCTACTCTCTTGATTCCACCTGTTTCACAGATCTATATAACCCATTGTATATTGCTGCCTGCCTGCAGTTAGAGGTCACTTCTTTCTTGGCAGGGGGTTGGACTGGATGGCCCATGAGGTCTCTTCCAACTCTATGATTCTATGACTCTATGATTCCAGAAGTCTTTAGTGCTTTGTTTGAGCATCATGGTGCTTATCTCTGCCTCAAGGTGACTAACACTCTGCACTAGCAAATCTTGTCCCTTTCTTTTGTCTATCTACTCTTTTATCTGGGAGTTGCATCTATGCTGACGATCGTGCCATAACCACTCAAGCAGAGAGCTTTGAAATGGTTGAACAGAAGCTCTCCGAAGCTCTACGTGCCCTTACTGCCTATTACAAGGAAAATCAGCTGATTCTTACTCCATCTAAAACAAAGTCATGTTCTTTTCATCTTAAGACAAATTAGCATCTCGAGGTATTGTTGAAGGCTTTCATGGCCGGAATCACTGGGATGTTGTAGGTTTTTTCAGGCTATATGGCCATGTTGTAGAGGCATTTTCTCCTGATGTTTCACCTGCATCTATGGCAAGCATCCTCAGAGGTAGTGAGCATCCTCACTACCCCTGAGGATGTTTGCTATAGATGCAGGCGAAACATCAGGAAAAAATACCTCTACAACATGGCCATATAGCCCGAAGAAACCCACAACAACCCAAACATCTCAAGCTCTGAGGATAACCTGGAAAGGGATCACACTGGAGCATTGCCACACACCTAAATACCTGGGACTTACCCTGGACTGTTATCTGACCTACAAGAAGCACTGCTTGAATATCAAACAAAAAGTGGGCGCTAGAAACAAAATCATATGAATGCTGACTGGCAAAACCTGGGGATCACAACCAGACACAGTGAAGACATCTGCCCTTGCGCTTTGCTACTCTGCTGCTGAATTTGCATGCCCAGTGTGGAACACATCTCACCACACTAAAACAGTGGATGTGGCTCTTAATGGGACATGTTGCCTTATCACAGGAAGTCTGTGACCTACACCACCGGAAAAATTACACTGTTTAGCCGGTATTGCACCACCAGACATCCGCCGAGGAGTAGCAGTCAATAATGAAAGGATCAAGGCATTTACATCTCCAGCCCATCCTCTGTTCGGATATCAACCAGCACACCAATGCCTTAAATCAAGAAATAGTTTTCTAAGATCTATAGAGACACTCGCTGGGATACCTCAGCAAGCGAGAGTCCAAAAGTGGCAGGCTCAAACCCAGCACCTCAATCCATGGCTGATACCAAATGAGAGACTCCCTCCTGGGAACACAGAAGACTGGGTGACTTGGAAGGCGCTGAACAGACTGCGCTCTGGCACCACGAGATTCAGAGCCAACCTGAAGAAATGGGGCCACAAAGTTGAGTTCACGACATGAGAGTGTGGAGAAGAGCAAACCCCTGACCACCTTCTTGCAGCAACACCAGAGGCACTACACGTGGCCAAAGGACAGTTAGCATCATACCAAGTTTTTTTTAACTGCATCCTTGGTTTGCTTCTGATACAATGAATAAATAATCCAAAAAAGAAAAGAAAAAACTTCCCAGAAGGGCAGCCAACAAATTCCAGATGTAGCCAGCTGCATTTCAAGGCACAGAAGGAGTCAAACCACCCTGGAGTCTTCCTTGAATAAGAAATTAACGACACTGCCACAATCTGACAAGAGACATCAAGGCAGAGAGAGACCCTCACGCAGAGAGATCTTTATCTGTCTGTAACCTGAGTCCTTGTCCATGTTGCTGCATCCGTTGAATGAGCAACGATTTAACCTACTGTGTTGTTGTAGGTTTTCTCAGGCAAATATGGCCATGGTCTAGCAGCATTCTCTCCTGACGTTTTGCCTGCATCTATGGCAAGCATCCTCAGAGGTAGTGGGGTCTGTTGGAACTAGGAAAAAGGGTTTATATATATGTGGAATGACCAGGGTGGGACAAAGGACTCTTGTCTGCTGGACCTAGGTGTGAATGTTTCAACTGACCACCTTGATTAGCATTTGATAGCCTGGAGCAATCTTTTGTTGAGAGGTCATTAGATGTCCTTGTTTGTTTCCTCTCTGTTGTTGTGCTGTTGTAATTTTAGAGGTTTTCAATACTGGTAGCCAGATTTTGTTCGTTTTCATGGTTTCCTCCTTTCTGTTGAAATTGTCCACATGCTTCTTGTGGATTTCAATGGCTTCTCTGTGTAGTCTGACATTGTGGTTGTGAGAGTGGTCCAGCATTTCTGTGTTCTCAAATAAGATGCTGTGTCCAGGCTGGTTCATCAGGTGCTCTGCTATGACATTTAATCACCTCTCAACAAAAGTTTGCTCCAGGCACTGTCAGGCCATTATATGCTAATCAAGGTGGTCAGTTGAAATATTCCCACCTAGCTCCAGCAGACAAGAGTCCTTTGTCCCACCCTGGTCATTCCACAGATATATAAATCCTTTTTCCTAGTTCCAACAGACCTCACTACCTCTGAGGATGCTTGCCATGGATGCAGGCGAAACGTCAGGAGAGAATGCCTCTAGACCATGGCCATATAGCCTGAAAAAACCTACAACAAGCCAGTGATTCCGGCCATGAAAGCCTTCGGCAATAGATTTAATCTACATCCTCAAATCCAAAACGCTCCACACCAATAATAGAAGAGACACAGTATTTCAGATCAATCATTTCTGAGTCCTTTTGTCCTCTTTCAATTTGTATTTTTGGAGTTTCTTTGAGTGTGCTTTCTGTATTGATACTGCTTCTGTTATGAAGGTGTCTATAATCTGCATTTATGTTGAATTATCTTTATTTTTCGGCCAACTTGGGCCCTCCAGGTGTTTTGGACTGCAACTCCCACAATTCCTAACAGCCTACTGGCTGTTAGGAATTGTGGGAGTTGCAGTCCAAAACACCTGGAGGGCCCAAGTTGGCCCATGCCTGTTGTATAAGCAGCAATGTGAATGGCATCCGAATGCAATAAAACCACCGCTCACCTTCTCGGGATCGTAGTCAGGAGCCGTCTTCTGCACAGCTACGTTTGTCAGGTGAACATCTGGCAGGAAGAGGGAGGTAAGGACTCTACAGGCACCAAAAGGGAAGATCTTGGCAAGCAGAAGGCAGAATTGGCTCCAAAAACAGCCTCCCTGTAAGCGCCAGATGCCAGATGCCACTTCATTGACCCTCCTTCCTGCCTAAATAGTCTCAGATCCATCAGTGGTTTGATGGAAAACAGAGAGAAAAGAAATCTGTATTTGCATGGGAAAACACAGCAGGAAAAGGGCCATTCTGGCTTCACTGGGCAGGGAGTTCCAAAGTCACAGGAAAGCCACTGACGAGTCAGAAATGTATAGGGAAGACTTCTCCAGAATGACTCAATAGCATTTCCAACATTTCCAGAGGAAGGCAACCAAAATGATCAAGGGTCTTGAGAACAAGCCCTATGATGAGAGGCTTAAGAAGCTGGGCATGTTTACCCTGCAGAAGAGAAGGCTGAGAGGAGATATGATAGCCATGTATAAATATGTAAGAGGAAGCCACAGGGAGGAAGGAGCAAGCTTGTTTACTGCTTCCATGGAGACTAGGACGCAAAGGAACAATGGCTTCAAACTACAAGAGAGGAGATTCCATCTGAACATTAGGAAGAACTTCCTGACTGTGAGAGCCGTTCAGCAGTGGAACTCTCTGCCCCGGAGTGTGGTGGAGGCTCCTTCTTTGGAAGCTTTTAAACAGAGGCTGGATGGCCATCTGTCAGGGGTGATTTGAATGCAATATTCCTGCTTCTTGGCAGAATGGGGTTGGACTGGATGGCCCATGAGGTCTCTTCCAGCTCTATGATTCTATGCACGCATCATTCAAGTCTTCCAGCATGACTATATGGAAGGTATGGGCAAATCTGAGCCCTCCAAATGTTTTGGACTTCAACTCCCACAATTCCTAACAGCCTACTTTATTTATATTTTATTTATCGTATCGGGAGCAAAACAGTTGTATTCTATTTTTTAAAAAACACAAAGTTTGAAAACTTGGCATTTATTTATTTATCGTGTCAGGAGCAAACCAAACAGTTGTATTGCATTTTTTAACAAACAAACAAACAAAGCACAAAGTTTGCAAGTTTGGTAGTTGATTAAATGTCCTTTGACCAGTCTCTGGCCCCTTGGAGTGCCTCTGGTGTTGCTGCAAGAAGGTCCTCCATTGTGCATGTGGCAGGGCACAGGCTGCATTGCATCACGTGGTCAGTGGTTTGCTCTTCTCCACACTCGCATGTCGTGGATTCCAATTTGTAGCCCCATTTCTTAAGGTTGGCTCTGCATCTCGTGGTGCTAGAGCGCAGTCTGTTCAGCGCCTTCTAAGTTGCTCAGTTTTCTGTGTGCCCAGGGGGGAGTCTCTCCTTTGGCATCAGCCACTGATTGAGATTCTGGGTTTGAGCCTGCCACTTTTGGACTCTTGCTTCGGAGAGCTTCTCTTCAAGCATCTCAAAGCTAACTGCTTGAGAGGTGATGGCACGATCATCAGCATAGATGGAACTTTCTGTCCCTTCTGGCAGTGGCTGGTCATTTGTGTAAATGTTGAACACTCATGGAGCAAGCACGCTCCCCTGAGGCAGGCCGTTCTTCTGTCTTCGCCATCGGCTTCTTTGGCCCTGGAACTCAACAAAAAAGCTCCTGTTTTGTAGCAGATTTCCTATGAGGTGGTCTACTGACTGTTAGGAATTGTGGGAGTTGAAGTCTATAACACCTGGAGGGCCTGATATAGAGTTACATTAGGTATAATGCCAATAGTGGACTTCAGTGGCCCTCACAGGGTAGAATAAAGGCTACCTTTATCTTAGATTTATCCATTTCAGATCGGCATATTGCCCTCAACCAACCAGCCCAGCCCTGAGAAGGACAGTCTTCAAGCATTTGGTATCCAAAACAACTCCTTCTTTCACCCAGCCTTTGTGAAAACAGCACAAGTTAGGATACAATTGTCATCAATGGTATTCAAGGTGAAGCGTGTGTTGGAGAACCGAGCAAAGCCATCCCGGTACAGCCAAGCTTTGAGTGGGATATACTGCAAGAGGAAGAGGAAAAATAGTGATGGTAAAACCAGCTAAACACATCAATAGGCCAAGTTTGGGGGTTGTGGGTTTAGCGGTGCCAGGTACTAACACTTACCGACATGACGAGGACATATACCCTCAAGTCAAACTTCCGACCTGTGAACCAAAGAGAGACAGCTTTATAGAGCACCGCACCAATGCGCTATGGATTCCCTATACTCCGGCAACACAGAATGGCCTTACGTTTGTAATGTAAGCAGTGGGTTAAACCCCTGTGCCAGCAGGACTGAAGACCAACAGGTCACAGGTTCGAATCCGGGGAGAGGCGGATGAGCTCCCTCTGTCAGCTCCAGCTCCTCATGCAGGGACATGAGAGAAGCCTCCCACAAGGATGATGAAAACATCAAATCATTCGGGTGTCCCCTGGGCAACGTCCTTGCAGATGGCCAATTCTCTCACAACAGAAGCGACTTGCAGTTTCTCAAGTCGCTCCTGACACACACACACACACAAATGCTTTTCATATTGCAATGGAAAGCAGCATATGCACTGATGGCATCATGATGATGAGACCAAAGAAATATCACCCCAAAGCTGATCAGAAAATGGCTACAGCAGAGGAAAGCACCTTCATCGCCATCATGACAACCTGGTTATGTTTCCCTAGTTGCCAATTTTCCATAACCACTTAAAGCATATCAAGTGAACAGCAAGAAATCATTGGAATAACAGTTTAAAATGGCCACACTGTCAATTGGTCAACAGAGAATAAACATTGCCATCTAATCCATTGGTTCTCAACCTGGGGGTCGGGACCCGAGTCGCCAGGGAGTATCAAAGGGGTCAGCAAAGACCATCAGAAAACACAATATTTTCTGTTGGTCATGAATGTTCTGTGTGGGAAGTTTGGCCCAATTCTATCATTGGTGGGGTTCAGAATACTCTTTCATTGTAGGGAACTATACATCCTAGCAAATACAACTCCCCAATGCCAAGTCTAAAAGGTAAAGGTTGTCCCCTGACATTAAGTCCAGTCATGTCTGACTCTGGGGTGTGGTGCTCATCTCCATTTCTAAACTGAAGAGCCGGCGTTGTCCGTAGACACCTCCAAGGTCATGTGGCCGGCATGACTGCATGGAGCGCCGTTACCTTCCCGTCAGAGCGGTACCTATTGATCTACTCACATTTGCATGTTTTTGAACTGCTAGGTTGGCAGAAGCTAGGGCTGACAGCGGAAGCTCAAGCCGCTCCCCGGAATCGAACCTGTGACCTTTTGATCAACAAGCTCAGCAGCTCAGTGCTTTAACCCACTGCGCCACCGGGGGCTCCAATCTCAAGTCTATTTCCCCCAAATTCCATCAGTGTTCACATTTGGGCATATTGAATATTCGTGCCAAGTTTGGTCCAGCTCCAACATTCTTTGAGTCCACAGTGTTCTCTGGATGTAGGTGAACTACAATTCCAAAACTCAAGGTCAGTGCCCTCCAAACACTTCCAGTATTTTCTGTTGGTCATGGGAGTTCTGTGTGCAAAGTTTGGTTCAACTCCATCATTGGCCTGCATCAATAGGAGCATAGTGTCTAGATCTAGGGAAGTCATGCTCCCCATGCTCTATTCCGCTTTGGTTAGACCACACCTGGAATATTGTGTCCAATTCTGGGCATCTCAATTTAAAAGAGATATTGACAAGCTGGAATGTGTCCAGAGGAGGGCGACTAAAATGATCAAGGGTCTGGAGAACAAGCCCTATGAGGAGCGGCTTAAGGAGCTGGGCATGTTTAGCCTGAAGAAGAGAAGGCTGAGAGGAGATATGATAGCCATGTATAAATATGTGAGAGGAAGCCACAGGGAGGAGGGAGCACACTTGTTTTCTGCTGCCTTGGAGACTAGGACATGGAACAATGGCTTCCAACTACAAGAGAGGAGATTCCATCTGAACATGAGGAAGAACTTCCTGACTGTGAGAGCCGTTCAGCAGTGGAACTCTCTGCCCCAGAGTGTGGCGGAGGCTCCTTCTTTGGAAGCTTTTAAACAGAGGCTGGATGGCCATCTGTCAGGGGTGATCTGAATGCAATATTCCTGCTTCTTGGCAGAATGGGGTTGGACTGGATGATGGCCTATGAGGTCTCTTCCAACTCTTTGATTCTATGATTCTATGGTGGAGTTCAGAATGTTCTTTGATTGTAGGTGAACTACAACTCCACAGTCAGGAAGTTCTGCCCTAATGTTCAGGTGGAATCTCCTTTCCTGTAGTTTGAAGCCATTGTTCCTAGTCTCCAGGGCAGCAGAAAACAAGCTTACTCCCTCCTCCCTACAACTTCCCTTCACCCGTCTTCTTCAGGCTAAACATGCCTGGCTCTTTAAGCCGCTCCTCACATAGTTTGTTCTCCAGACCCTTGATCCTTTGAGTTGCCCTCCTCTGGACACATTCCAGCTTAGAGTCAACCTCTCCCTTGAATTGTGATGCCCAGAATTGGACACAGTGTGATTCCAGGTGTGGTTTGACCAAGGCAGAATAGAGGGGTAGCATGACTTCCGTGGATCTAGACACTAGATCCATCTCCTCCCCTTCATGACAAGCCATCCACATGCTTACCACCTATTAAATACGGGTTCTCAATGTAGCGCTGAGCCACATAATTCTCTACGGGGATTTCATCCTTCTGGTCATCTAGGCGACCACCGTCCTGTAAAATAAATACAGCAATTGGCTCACATCCAGAAGAACAAAGCTTGTGCATTAAAGATCACTGTGACCAAAAGGTCATGAGTTCGAAGCCAGCCCGGGTTGGAGTGGGTTTCCAACCAATTGTGTGTAGCCTGTTGTCGACCTTTGCAACCCGAAAGACAGTTGCATCTGTCAAGTAGGAAAATAAGGTACCACCTTAAAAAGTGTGGGGAGGCTAAATTAACTGATTTATGAGGCCATAAAGAAGACTCCAGCAAAGCATTCCAGCGGGGAAGCATGCGGGGAATGCGGAAGTGCTTCATCAGCGTCGCAGATGGACGATTAAAGCGGCAGCTCCCCTGGCGGCCAGAAAAAGTTAAATAGCCTCTGTGTATGTCTGTATATGTTGTATGTTAAAATTGGCATTGAATGTTGGCCATATATGTGTACACTGTAATCCGCCCTGAGTCCCCTGCGGGGTGAGGAGAAGGGCGGAATATAAAAGCTGCAAATAAATAAAATAAATAAATATCAAGCTGTCGAAATCTGGTTGATTACTCTGTTTTGGGTGGAGATCAGATTCAGTGTGAACTCTATAATAAGAGTCCTCTGTGATGCAGGTACAATGGGTCTTCGATATCTGCTGATTTCAGGATCACCCCGTTGATACCAAATTTGTGAAAGCTCAGGCCCCATTCTATGCAATGGCACAGAATAATGGCATCAGGTTACTGTGAGTTTTTCAGGCTGTAGCCCATGTTCCAGCAGCATTCTCTCCTAGCGTTTTGCCCACATCTGTTGCTGGCAACTTCAGAGGTTCTGTTGGCAGTGAGGCAAGTGGAGTGTATATATATATACCTGTGGAGTGTTGTTAGGAGAGAATGCTGCTGGAACAAGGCTGTACAGCCCCAAAAACTCACAGCAACCCAGTGATTCTGGCCATGAAAACCTTTGACAATACAATAATGGCATCCTTTACGTAAAATGGCAAATCAAGCTTTGCCTATTGGGATTTTTTCATGGATGGTTGTATCTGTAGATAGGGAGAGCTGGTGGTATAGTTTTCTATGAACATCAAGCAAAAAGTGGGTGCTAGAAACAATATCATACGAAAGCTGACTGGCACAACCTGGGGATCACAACCAGATACAGTGAAGACATCTGCCCTTGCGCTGTGCTACTCTGCTGCTGAGTATGCATGCCCAGTGTGGAACACACCTCACCACACTAAAAATGTGGATGTGGCTCTTCATGAGACATGCCACATTATCACGGGGTGTCTGAGCCCTACACCACTGGAGAAATTACACTGTCTAGCCGGTATTGCACCACCTGGCATCCACCGGGAAGTGGCAGCCAATAGTGAAAGGACCAAGGCAGATACATCTCCAGCTCATCCCCTGTTTGGGTATCAGCCAGCACGTCAATGACTTAAATCCAGACATAGTTTTCTAAGATCTACAGAGACAATCGCTGGAACACCTCCGCAAGCGAGAGTCCAAAAGTGGCAGGCTCAAACCCAGAACCTCAACCAATGGCTGATACCAAATGAGAAACTCCCCCCTGGGCACACAGAAGACTGGGCGACTTGGAAGGCGCTGAACAGACTGCGCTCTGGCACCACGAGATGCAGAGCCAACCTTCAGAAATGGGGCCACAAAGTGGAATCGACATGTGAGTGTGGAGAAGAGCAAACCACTGACCACCTGCTGCAATGCACCCTGAACCCTGCCACATGCACAATGGAGGACCTTCTTGCAGCAACACCAGAGGCACTCCAAGTGGCCAGATACTGGTCAAAGGACATTTAATCAACTACCAAACTCACACATTCTGTATTTTCTCTGTTTGTTTGCTTTGTTCTGTTAGAAATGTAATATAATTGATTGGCTGCCCTGACATGAGAAATAAATAAATCTATCGATTGACCTATCCCTCTATATTGCAGCAATCTTTAGATTTTTGCAACACTTGATTGTTCCAGCCCTGGAAGTGTTCCAGAGCAAATCATTTAGTTATTTATTTATTATTTATTTAAAACTTTTGTATCCCGATCTTCTCTTCCTCCGTAGAGGGACTCAGACCAGCAGAAATTAATGCACAAATACAACTAAAAACATCATAAAATCACAATAAGTTAAAATACAAACAAAATAAATACATATAAGCCAAATCGCCAAGACAGAATCAAGTTCAACTCAATCTGTCAGTGTGGTCAGTAGTTATTAGGTTACTGCTGGACTCAACCAATTATTCTGGGAATGCTATCTCCCAGAGCCAGGATTTCACTAGCTTTCTGAAGGTCAGGAGGGAAGGGGCAGACCTAATCTTCATCGGGAGAGAGTTCCATAACCGAGGGGCCACCACCGAGAAGGCCTTGTCTCTCATCCCCACCAGACGCAATTGCGAATGTGGTGCGACCGAGAGCAGGGCCCAGATGCTGTACGGTGCCATTCTCTAGGGTTGGAATGACTTTCAGGTAACTAAATGGAAGTCCTTCAGAATACATTCTTCAAATACAATTTCAACAGAAAGGAGGAAACCATGAAAACGAACAAAATCTGGCTACCAGTATTAAAAAAAACTCTGAAATTACAACAGCACAACAACAGAGAGGAAACAAACAAGGACATCTAATCACCTCTCAACAAAAGTTTGCTCTAGGCACTGTCAAGCCACTATATGCTAATCAAGGTGGTCAGTCGAAACATTCACACCTAGCTCCAACAGACAAGAGTCCTTTGTCTCACCCTGGTCATTCCACAGATATATAAACCCATTTTCCTAGTTCCAACAGACCTCACTACCTCTGAGGATGCTTGCCATAGATGCAGGCAAAACGTCAGGAGAGAATGCCTCTAGACCATGGCCATATAGCCCGAAAAAACCTACAACAACCCAGTGATTCCAGCCATGAAAGCCTTCGACAATACATTCTTCAAATAACTGTTCATACTTCCATTTGGCCCTCCTGCAGCTCTGGTTCAAGCTGAGGTTGGTTTTTCTTTCCATCATATCTCACATTCAGCTCAAAATTAGTCTTTAAGGCAGGCATGGGCAACTTTTGGCCCTCTCTCCAGGTGTTTTGGGAGTTGAAGTCCAAAACACCTGAAGGGCTTTTCTGAGAGGTGAGAAAGAGGAGGCACCTCACCTTCCTCCAGTCGATCACGTCCTTGAGTTTCCGGAAAAGAAAAATACCTCTTCCTTGAGAGCGTGCCACCTGCAAAAGGAAGGGAAAACAGTTCACACCTGTCTTACGTTTGTCTCCTTCATTCATCTCAGATCATCATGAGCATCACTGCCTCAAAATGTAAGACTATATTGGTTTCCTAATATTTTTGGAATTGCAGCCCTGGAAACTCTCTTATTCTTTCTGCCAAGGGCTCCCCTATTGAGTGTAGTATGACCTATTTTACTTAGACTGGGTGAAGCTCAGTTGAATAATATTTGGATAGCTGAAATGGCCAGAATCCTCTATCACAGTCTTCATGGCATGATGTTAAGTACACACTTAGCTACAGAACAGAAGGGCCAAGAAATGCTGCTCACGAATTGTGAAGAAGGGTAGCAAGACATTGGGAAGAGTGTGCCAATGCTCATGGAGCTCTGCCAATGCAGACTGGCACCTCCTAGCTCAAGTTCTCATGCACGGCGATCTATCACTGTACTATTTTGTCTAAGTAATAGACCCATTTGCCTGTGCACCACATGGAAATTCTAACTATCAAGAAGAATTGCATAGGAATTATGGCCAGAAATCTGAAGACTTGCATCTTTGTGCATAGTGTACTGCACTGAGTGTTGCATTAGGTATCTGGAGACTAGGATTTATTCCAATTTAATCATTTAATTTCATGATATTGTTGTAGTTCAACCTGTGACTGTGTCTGATGTTCATGATGGTAATGGGCTGAAGGTTTTTCTGGGCCTGGGTCTGTTGGCACTGGGGATGAGGGTTTCCCTGGGCGAGAGGCCCGAGGTGCCTCATGATCAGAGTGTTTCTCCTGCAGATTCACAAGGTCACATTCCTGGGAGAGGCTTTCAACAATCTTTCTCTGAGAAACAACTCTCTTCTGAGGATGATTTGTCAGGTGCAGAATTTAATGAGAGTGAAGATAGAAAGCAAGACTTTTCTAAACAGAGACAAAGTTCTCAGGCACAACGAAGGTCAATTCATCTGCAGGAAGAGAGAGATAAGAAATCCTTATCTGGTTGTAAGGGCAAGAGAAATGCTTTCCTTTCAGTTCTGGGGTCAGGAAAAACTTTACATTGATACAAGGGAAAGAGTTAGCTGAATCTTGTTGATGAAGGCATGATGAAAATACATGATACATATATTGGAAAATATATATTGGATGTAACCATATTAGAAATAGGAATTAGAAAATACATGAAAATACAGAGGGAGATGTATGTATGCATGAACTTACTTCACTTGGGCAAATTAGATGCCACAGAGAGGCCAGGATCTAGGAAAGGAATGTCTAAAGGCTTCTGGCAAATTTCAAGAGACTCTTCCATTTTGGTACCAAGCAGGGCTTATCGTAAGATTAATGAGCCTGGCTATCAAGAGGCTTCTTCAGGAAGGACTTATCTCAAGATGGATGGAAGCTCTTGCTATCAAGTGGCCAGTAGCAGACATTCTGGTGCTTTGGTCCACTAATGAGCAGCTCTTTAGATAAAGTTGCTTAATGGAAGATTGAAGGTGTTGAAGTTAAAATATGCTATTGGAGTCAATGTAAGAGTGGGATTTTGTGGCGCACATTGTGATGCTTGTATGATGCATGCATATTATTTTAA
The DNA here is from genome assembly GCF_037176765.1 of Anolis sagrei. Lineage (NCBI taxonomy): Eukaryota > Metazoa > Chordata > Lepidosauria > Squamata > Anolidae > Anolis > Anolis sagrei. Next base: position 242,512,693 of record NC_090024.1, on the reverse strand, counting down.
AGGGTATATAAACCAAGGTAATTCTTTTGTTTAGTACTCGGTTTTCTGGACTACCAGCAGGGTCCATATTTGGTTGGCCAACTGAGAAAAAACATGCTTTTACAGACCTCAGGAACTCTCTTTTGTCTCTTTTCCTCAAACCTTCTCCCTGCCATTTCATTGTCAACGTTGGAATTTCGTGACGGTCTCGTTTCCAAGTGTTCCTAGTTTCATGTTCCAAGTTTTGCCAGGATCCTGATCTGTGTATTGGATTTTCACGCAGCCTTGTTCTATGGATTTTATACCTTTGGATCGCGTGTTTCACCTTTGCGCCCTGAAGCTCATGGACTATCTTTTATCTTTCTACTATACTGTTTTTTACCATTTTTATTGCTTTGCTTATACATATTCTTCAATAAGCTGCTTGCTGACTTAGCCAAGCTGGTGTGGTGTTTAAGGACAGAGGTGTTCTTGCTCCGGAGTACAACAGATATTTAGAATTTCAGTGAAGTTCACAGGCAGATGGATCTATGACTTAGTCACAATAATAAATCAATAGATAGATAGCTATGACAATTAGAACTAACTAAAATATCTGCATAAAAGAAATGACAGAGGAAAAAGACTTTCTGAACATCTACTACTTGGTTGTTTTCCTTAAAGTTAAACTGGAGATTTAACCTGGGATGTCAATTAAAGAAAGCATAGAGCTCAATTTATTCAATCAAAAACTCTTGAGGTCAGGGTTCTCAGCTTTTTACCTGCAGCAGCATTTGTAGCTAGCTTTAGATTTAATTTTGTTTTACAGGTTAATGCTTTAGATTTTAATTGTATAGGGCACTGTTTGTATGTGGTACTGGATAATGGAGGAAGGCAGGGAGTTTCAGAAAAGCATCTATTTCTGTTTTATTGACTATTCTGAAGCCTTTGACTGTTCGGATCACAATAGATTGTGGCAAGTTCTTGGTGGGATGGGCATCCCAAGCCACCTTGTCTCTCTCCTGAGGAATCTGTATAACAACCAAATAGCAACAGTCAGAACAGACCATGGAACAACAGGCTGGATCAAGACTGGGAAAGGAGTATGGCAAAGCTGTCTACTCTCACACGACCTATTCAACTTGTATGCAGAACATATCATGCGATGTGCGGGGCTTGGCAAATCCAAGGCAGAAGTTAAAATTGCTGGAAGAAACATTAACAACCTTAGATATGCAGATGATACCACTTTGATGGCTGAAAGCGAGGAGGAGCTGAGGAGCCTTCTCACCAAGGGGAAAGAAGAAAGGGCAAAAGCTGGGTTTCAGCTAAACATAAAAGAAACCCCAAGATTATATGGCAACCAGACAAATTGATAACTAGCAAATAGAGAGAGAAAAAGTGGAGGCAGTGGCAGACTTTGTATTTCTAGGACAAAGATGACTGCAGATGCAGAGTGCAGCCAGGAAATCAGGAGACGTTTCCTTCTTGGGAGGAGAGCAAAGACCAATCACGATAAAATAGTGAAGAGTACAGATATCACACTGACAACCATGAGCCGCATAGTTATTTCCATTAGTAACCAATTGATATGAGAGATGGACCATAAGGAAGGCTGAGCAAAGGAAGAAAGACGATTCTGAACTGTGGTGTTGGAGGAAAATTCTGAGTGTGTCTTGGAGCGCAAGAAGATCCAACCATGTCCATCCTCCAGGAAATAATGTTCTCACTCACTCACTGGAGGGAAAGATATTAGAGGCAAAAATGAAGTACATTAGCCACATAATAAGAAGACAGGAAAGCTTGGAGAAGACAATAATGCTTGGGAAAATTGGAGGAAAAAGGAAGAGGGGCTGACCAAGGGCAAGATGGATGGATGGCATCCGTGAAGTGACTGGCTGGACCTTGAAGGAGCTGCAGGTAGTGATGGCCGACAGAGAACTCTGGCATGGACTGAACAAATAGAATCATAGAATCATAGAGTTGGAAGAGACCTCGTGGACCATCCAGTCCAACCCCATTCTGCCAAGAAGCAGGAATATTACATTCAAAGCACCCCTGACAGATGGCAATCCAGCCTCTGTTTAAAAGCCTCCAAAGAAGGATCCTCCACCACACTCTGGGGCAGAGAGTTCCATTGCTGAACAGCTCTGTCAGGAAGTTCTTCCTAATGTTCAGATGGAATCTCCTCTCTTGTAGTTTGAACAACAACAAAACTGTTTGTAAACAACAACATAACTGTTTGTAGCACTGTTTGCTGTTTTGAGCCTCGAGATGAGAAAAAAAGCAGCATATAAATCAAAATAATAATAATAATAATAATAATAACAACAATAGAAATAATTCTGCAAGTAACACTTCATCTGTCTTTATGGTGCTGTCCTGATGATTATAGTTTGGAGAGATGCAAGACGTTGCTTGCAGAAAGGATACCTCCAACCCAGAGGCAACCTCCGCATCTCTTTCCAAAAGTTTGGGGACAATTACCATTTAAAAAAACAAGCTACTATTAACTGGAGGCACTTTCCTGAGTCCCCTTAATGAAGACCTTAGGAAAAACCTTGAGCTCTTGGGGAGAAATGGTGCAGAAGAGGAACCCGGTTTGTCCCAAAATCACCCGGCCCCAACTTTCCAGCGGCATCTATCAGTGCTGCCCGCTCCCCACGCCAGTCCTAAAGCTGACGATGCTGTTTTATTTAGCAACATAAAAAAGGAATGCTTGATGGTCTGCCGTGATATAAAGGTTTTATGGCCACCGATTTGGGATGGCGGCATTACTCATGAGTGGCGCTGCCTGGGGTGAGTTATGCTGGCCATCCCAGAGGAGAGCCAGTAAAATCTTTACGGCACTGCTGCCCGTAACCATACACGTTTGTCTCTTCCACATTTCGGGCAGAACTTTCCTCTTGCTCTTGTTACTGTTTGGGAAAGTTTTCACATGGAGTTACCCTTGAAGAACCCCTGGATCTGAAAATAATATTAACAAAGGAGCAATGCTATCCACCTACTGTTTGGTCACCCCAGGGATGCCAACAGTGAACCCAAAAGGCAATTCCATGCTCCTTCCGACAGTCAGAATCACATAGAGTTGGGTGGGACTACAAAGGGCATGTAGACCAACCCCCTACCCTGCAGGAAGACATAGCTAAAGCACTTCCGAAAGATGGCCAACCTCTACCTGAAGACCTCCAAAGAAGTCTACCACTTTTTGAAGCAGTCTGTTCTGAGGAACAGCTCTGATCATCATATTCCTAATGAATAGGAAAAATGTATGGCATTATACTAAGGCAGAAAAAAGGCAGATATATAGGATGGGTGACATTTTGCTTGACAATAGTACATGTGAACAGAAACTAGGAGTCTTAATAGGCCACAAGCTGAACGTGAGCCAACAGTGTGATGCTGCAGCTAAAAAAGTCAATGCGGTTCTAGGTTCCATCAATAGGGGTCTGGTGTTCAGATCCAGGTAAAGAGGTCTGCTTTGGTCAGAACTCTTTACCTGGAATAAGACTGTGTCCAGTTCCGGTAAACACAATTCAAGAAGGAAATACACAAGAAAGGAAGTGCTCAGAGAAAGGAGACTGAACTGTTCAACAGTGGAACGTGCTGCCTGGGAGTCCAATGGAGTCTCCTTCCTTTTCTGGAGACTTTTAAGCAGAGGCTGGATGGACATCTGTCAGGGGGCCTTAGATTGTGTCTTCCTGCTTGGTAGAAAGGTAGGACTGGGTGGTCCTTGGGGTCTCTTCCAACTCCATGACTCTATATTTGTGTGTTTCTGACTGCCATTGTCTGTGAGCAGCCTGCCATGCTTCGGGGTGGTCTGCCCTCCCACGGATTCAGGGCCTGTGCCCTGCAATGCTACCAATCTGTCAAAAGCCTTCTTGAAAGTGGTTCTGAAGCCCTGGAATCCCAGTTCCCCCAAGTGATAAAAGCCAGCTTTCGGAGGCTTGCGGGAAGTGAGATACAGGGCTGTTAAAACGCTTCTGGCTCAGGCTCGTATATTACCTGCCCGGTTTTAAGACCCACGTATTTCTCCCCAGCAGAACACTTTGTAAGGCAAAGAAAGAAATATTTTTACTGCAGGCTCTTTCATGAGATCCTTCCCCACGCTCCCTCCTTCATTTAAGTGGCAGCTGTTTGGAAGCATCCACAAACTCAGCACTGGCACCGAAGCGGAGATGAGAAGAGAAAGGAGCAAAAAGCACTGACCCACAAAGTGGTGTGACCCACCGGGGACACTGTAGGGAAGTGTGCTTCTCAATACAGGCCTCCTTCAACATTGGTTGGGGTTAGGGTAGCATTTTGCAACCTGGAGGTTGGGTCACAAGGGGGGTGTCAGAGGGGTCACCAAAGACCATCAGAAAATCTGTATTCTCTCCTTGTGGAGAGAAAAAAGCAGGGTATAGATAAAAAAAATTGTATCAGGAGCAACTTGAGAAACTGCAAGTCACTTCTGGTGTGAGAGAATTGGCTGTCTGCAAGGACGTTGCACAGGGGATGCCAGGATGTTTTGATGTTTTAGCATCCGGTGGCGCAGTGGGTTAAAGCCCTGTGCCTGCAGGACTGAAGACTGACATGTCGCAGGTTCGAATCCAGGGAGAGGTGGATGAGCTCCCTCTATCAGCTCCAGCTCCCCATGCGGGGACATGAGAGAAGCCTCCCACAAAGATGATAAAACATCAAATCATCCTGGCATCCCCTGGGCAACGTCCTTGAAGACGGCCAATTCTCTCACAACAGGAGCTCCTGACACGACAAAAAAAAAATATCCTTGTAGGAGGCTTCTCTCATGTCCCCACATGGGGAGCTGGAGCTGACAGAGGGAGCTCATTCGTGCTCTCCCCAGATTCGAACCTCCAACCTGTCAATCTTCAGTCCTGCCAGCACAGGGGTTTAACCCACTGCGCCACTGGGGCCTCCTATATATAAACATGATAATCTATATAAATAAAAAAAGTAATGTTCGTTTGTGGGATTAACATAACTCAAAAACCACTAGACGAATTGACATCAAATTTGGACACAAGACACCTAACAACCCAATGTATGTCCTACACTCAAAAATTTGATTTTGTCATTTGTAGTTGCTGGGATTTATAGTTCACCTACAATCAAAGACCATTCTGAACGCCAATGATGAAATTGGGCCAAACTTAGCACAAAGGACTCCCATGACCAACAGAAAACACCCGAAGGGTTTGGTTGGTATTGACCTAGAGTTTGGGAGTTGTAGTTCATCTATATCCAGAGAGCACTGGAGACTCAAACAATGATGGATCTGGACCAAACTCTACACGAATACTCAATATGCTCAAATATGAACACTGGCGGAGTTTGGGGAAAATAGAATCTTGACATTTGGGAGTAGTATTATATGTAATATAATAATATTATTTTTATATATTATTATTTTATATTACAGCATATTATTAATATTTATATCTATATAAAATAATATTATACGTTGATATATAATATTATATATTAATATATAATATTAATACCAGGGACATCCGCAGGGATACCAAGGTGCTTGTCTATAAAGCTATTGTCCTCCCAATCCTGCTATATGCCTGCGAGACATGGACTGTCTACAGATGTCACATGCAACTCCTGGAACACTTCCATCAACGATGGAAAATCCGGAAAATCCAACAAATCTCTTGGGAAAACAGGAGGAAAAATATCAGCGTGCTGGAAGAAGCAAAGACCACCAGCACTGAAGCGATGGTCCTCCGCCATCAACTCTGCTGGACCGGCTACGTTGTCCGGATGCCTGACCAACATCTCCCAAAGCAGTTGCTCTACTCCGAACTCAAGAATAGAAAACGGAATGTTGGTGGACAGAAAAAGAGATGTAAAGATGGGCTAAAAGCCAACCTTAAAAACTCTGGCATAGACACTGAGAACTGGGAAGCCCTGGCCTGTGAGCGCTTCAGCTGGAGGTCAGCTGTGACCAGCAGTGCTGCAGAATTTGAAGAGGCATGAATGGAGAGTGAAAGAAACATGCCAAGAGGAAGGCATGTCAAGTCAACTCCAACCAAGACTGCCTTCCCCCTGGAAACCAATGCCCTTATTGTGGGAGAAGATGCAGATCAAGAATAAGGCTCCACAGTCACCTACAGACCCACCAGTATACTGATCTTGGAAGACTATCCTTGTTGTAGTAGAGTCTGCTGGCAATGTTGCAACTGGTAGTAGGAGTGGTAGAGGAGGGAAATGGGGCGCCCAGGTGATAGATGAGGAGCAACAAAGGAAGAGAATCCGGGAGATACTTATGTCACCCACTGATGAAGAATCCTTTGAAGGTTTCTCCTAGAGTGAAATGAGAGAGGAGGAGGAAGGAGATTCAGATGGGAATAGAGGCATTAAGAGGATTACTCGAGAGCAGGAGTCAGACGAGGAACATCAGAGAAAGAAGATCCGGGACATACTTACTGCTCCCACTGAGGAAGAGGATTTCATGGGTTTTTCTGGGAATGATGGGTCTGGGAGTAGTGAGGATGAAGAGGAACCACTGGATTGGACCAAGGTACAGGAGATTCGGAATGTGTGTACTCAACCAACGTCCAGTGACACTTTTGCGGGGGTTTCTGGTGGCGGGGATTGGCAATCAGGTGATACTGTGGAATCATGGGGAGACCTATATTTGTTGTTTTAATGTGTTATTTTAATATGAACTATGATGTTTTTACCGATTGTATGTGTTTTTATGGTTGGAAACCGGTCTGAGTCCCTCAAAAGAGGTGAGAAGGTCGGTATATAAAACTCTGAAATAAATGAAATAAAATAAATAAGTCTTGACAAGGGGTGGAAGAGTTGGAGGGATGGGTGTTGGCGTTCAGCTGTAGAAGCTAAGCCAGTAGGGCTGTCCAACCACGAAAAAATTTGTTTCTAAACTCGATTCGTTTTTAGGGGTTTTTTGCGTTTCGTTATTTAAAAGAATTCCGAAATTTTTCTTTTAAAAAGTTCGATATTTACGAAATTTCGGAAATTACGAAACAATTTCGAAACAATAACGAATCGATTCGTTAATGGTGGACGCGATTGCGCAATGCGCTAAAAAACCCTCCAAATGGGACAGGGGGAACTTCTGAAGCTTCCCTCTCCCTCTGTGGTTGACTGTTGGTGTGATAATTTTTTTTATCACTGATAAAACAAACAACGACTATAAAACTTGCACCAGACATACGGAAATAATAACGAAATAATAACGAAACAATTTCGAAACAATTACGAAACAATTCTGAAACAATTACGAAACGAATTGGAAAAATTCGTTTCATTTTTTAGTTGCTCCTGAATGGTTCAATATCGCTTTGTTATCAAAAAAATAACGAATTAATAACGAATTACGAAATTAACGAACGAAACCGCCCAGCCCTATAAGCCAGCTGAGAGTGATGAGGATGGGGTGGAGGGCAGCTCACCATCAGATGATGAGTTGTAAGATAAATGAAGGCACTGGAATGGTAGAACTTTGCAGTAGGCAAAGTGTTGGTTTCGTGCCTTGGGTCTTGTCGCTGGCGCTTTCCTGTTGGGTTTGGATCTGCAGGTTGCTGTTTTGCTTTGTGTACTGACCAGCTTGGATTCTCGTAAGTACGGATTTCTCCTCTCCTTGACTTCGGACTGTTTTTGACGATGCTGCTGCCTTTTGGACTTTGGAATTTTCGACTGGGATTTCCTCAACTTTGGACTGTTTCTGGACAACAGCTTCTCTTCATGGCTCTTTGTTTGCTTATTATCTTTGAACTGTGTGATTTTGGCGTGTTTTGGAAGAACTCTTATTTAATCCGGATTTTTTTGCCAGTTTAATCTGGTTTATTTTTCAAGTGTGTTTTTCAAACTGCAAATTGCTGCAAACTTTGAGTTTTGACCAGAGGCACTGAAGTAAGTGTCTCTGAGTCCTGTTTACTTTGCTTTAATAAACCATTGTTTTGGACATACTGTTGGGGTTCAGCCTGTGTGTGAACCTGAACCTGAACCTGATTCTCTGATTGTATTCCCTGATGCCAATGTAGATGCCAATGTGAATTCTGAGGCCAATTTAGATGATGATGGTTTGAGTAGTGAAAATCCTACAGCCTTGGAATCAAAATTCCCATGAGAACATGCATTCCGAGCCGAGCGGAGAAGTTTCACTCCCTTTTCCTCCCAGCCTTAGTTCTCCAGAGAATCTGACACCTGGTCTGCCTAATGAGGATAGGCGGGGGCAGATTTGGCAGAGCTGGGGAGAAGCACAAAGTTTACGTAGGTCAGCCAGATTGAGAGAAATGCGAACAAAAACATCAGGCGTGTCTCGCAATAGATTTCTCGGCTTTAAGTATGCCTGGCCTGAATGCAGCTTCAGACCAGGCATCGTTCCAGATTCATGTGCAAGCTTTTGCAGGTCTCCTGATTCAAGTGGCCTTGTTCCTCGGAAGTTTTCTAGTTGTTCCAAGTACGGTTAATGGATTGCTAACAGTTTTCAGGATTCAGCAGTTATGCTGTGGGTTTTATGATCTTGTTTATGGACATTTCTTGTTGCTGATTTTTACTGTGACTTTTTACCTTTGCATTTTTCCTCTATTTTGTATTCATCTTTCATCAATAAAAAATGATTGTTTTCCTAGAGTCAAGTGTGGTGGATTGTTGTCTGAGGGTCCAGTTTCCTGCTCTGGGTTGCAACACATACTCCTGTGTCTGGCTCTTTAAGGCATCTGGGTTCCGACAATTCTACTCGGACAACAAGGAATCGCCTAAGTAAGTACACATATATACACACATATACACACACAAAAGACTTATACACAGACTGGGCCACAGTAACATGTGGCAGGTGACGGCTAGTAATAACAATAACAATAATAATAGTAATCATCATCATCCTTTCAAATATTTAAACATACCCAGCTCCCTAAGCAACTACTTCAGACTTTTTATCATTTTTGTCACTCTTCTTTGGACACATGCCTTCTTGAATTGCTTTGTCCACAGGGTCATTTCAGAATAGAGCAGAATATTTATTTATTTATTTGTCGTGTCAGGGCAACCAGTCAATTGTATTACATTTCTAACAGAACAAAACAAACAAACAAACAGAAAAAATACAAAATGTGTGAGTTTGGTAGTTGATTAAATGTCCTTTGACCAGTATCTGGCCCCTTGGAGTGCCTCTGGCGATGCTGCAAGGAGGTCCTCCTCCCTTGTGCATGTGGCAGGGATCAGGTTGCATTGCAGCAGGTGGTCTGTAGTTTGCTCTTCTCCACACTCACATGTCGTGGACTCCACTTTTTGGCCCCATTTCTTAAGGTTGGCTCTGCATCTCATGGTGCCAGAGCGCAGTCTGTTCAGCACCTTCCAAGTCGCCCCGTCTTCAGTGTGCCCAGGGGGGAGTCTCTCATTTGGTATCAGCCATTGGTTGAGGTTCTGGGTTTGAGCCTGCCACTTTTGGACTCTCGCTTGCTGAGATGTTCCAGCGAGTGTCTCTGTAGATCTTAGAAAACTATTTCTAGATTTAGGTCGTGCTGGCTGATACCCAAACAGGGGATGAGCTGGAGATGTCACTGCCTTGGTCCTTTCACTATTGGCTGCCACTTCCCGGAGGATGTCAGGTGGTGCGATACCGGCTAGACAGTGTAATTTCTCCAGTGGTGTAGGGCGCAGACACCCCATGATAATGTGGCATGTCTCATTAAGAGCCACATCTACTGTTTTAGTGTGGTGAGATGTGTTTCACACTGGGCATGCGGAGTAGCATAGCTCAAGGGCAGATATCTTCACTGTGTCTGGTTGTGATCCCCAGGTTGTGCCAGTCAGCTTTCGTATGATATTGTTTCTAGCACCCACCTTTTGCTTGATGTTCAGGCAGTGCTTCTTGTAGGTCAGAGCACAGTCCAGAGTGACTCCCAGGTATTTGAGTGTGCTGCAATGCTCCAGTGGGATTCCTTCCCAGGTCATCCTCAGAGCTTGGGATCCGTGTCTGTTCTTGAGATGAAAGGCACATGTCTGTGTTTTAGATGGGTTGGGGATCAGCTGGTTTCCCCTGTAATAGGCAGTAAGAGCACCTAGAGCTTCGGAGAGCTTCTGTTCAACCATCTCAAAGCTCCCTGCTTGAGCAATAAAGCGACCAGAAGAGCACAATAGAATGAGTGGTAATATGGTTTCCCTCCATCTCTAGACTCTGGACTCCTATTGATGCTGCTTAGATTTGCATTGGCTTGGTTCTTGGCTCATGTTCAGTTTACGGTCCCCAAAGACCCTTTCCAAACCAGGTCTCACCCATCCTATATCTGTGCATTTCATTTTCCTGCCTAAGCATAGTCCCGCACATTTTCTGTCATTGTTTACTCGTTGCTCCTATGACCCGGTGTTTTGTATGCCCTTCCTGAAGATCAAAAGAGAATGAGGATTTTGTTGGCTGTTATAATTGATTCTTCTCAGCCGTCTCTCTATGGAAGCCGGGAAAATGGAGCTGGCAAGATGTTGTGCATCTCCCGGGGAAGGCTTTGCTGCCAAAGCCAGATGAGGAGAGCCATTTAGCATCATGCACGCTGCACCACGGCGGCGCGTAATTGCCTCCAGACCCATCTGTGAAGCGCACTGCAGGACGGGCCCTTTGCTGGGCAGAGGAAAATGGGCATCAGCCACCCGCTTGCGCCGCTTTGCCTTGCCCGCCAAGAAGGGGTGGGCTTCCGAGGAAGGGAATGGGAGGCAATTATGCAAACGAGCCTCTGAATTACTGCCAAGAGGATAGCAGCCAGCGATTATCTAAGTCTACAAATGATAATTTGTGTTAATTGCCAGCAAGGAACCTTGCATTAAAGCCGATTTGGGCCCACATCCTCAATTAACATTGGGAGAAAATGGGGATGCGCTAAATGAGAGCGTATTAAACAGGTTGCAATTATCAACATCGCGCTGACAGGTGGAAGGATGCAGGTTGCAGAAGCCTTGGAAGGAGGCAGAGGCAGGAATCGAATCCGTCTTGCATTCTGGTTAATTGATTTGCATTTATTCCGGCTGCCCTTTCCTCGGGGGTCAGGAAGGAGGAATCTCAAAATGAGTTACAATGAATATGAAAGGCTTGTTTAGACCCTTTTCCCACTGTCGATTTATAGGATGGCCTTTCGGGAGCAGATGAAGTCACTGCTTTTCTCGTCAGGATTAGGCAGCGTTTAATGGCAGGGAGCTGTAAATTCAGCAGATTGAAAATCCACATTTTATGGCTCCAATATATCCCGCCAAACAATCATCACTGCTGCTGTGTTGCCCTAAGAGAAAGAGTTGCAAAAGAGAGGAAAGCCATGCAGAACAGGGACTGGTCCCATAGAGAAAGGAGGGATGAGAAAAATGGGTGGATGAAGGGAATAATGATGATGGTAATGATGACGATGGTGTCCTATTGTCTCTCTTAATGAGATTCAAGGTGGCTATAGAAGGGGTAGGCAGTAGGCTTGGTTGATCAAACAAAAATGGTTCAAAACTAGTTTCGGATGTAGGGTGTGCCGGTGGTGCGATTTGGAAATGAATTCCTTGGGAAGACTGACTTGGCCATGGTAGTCCACGCTCTGGTTACATCCCATATAGATTACTGCAACACGCTCTACGTGGGGTTGCCTCTGAAGACGGCCCGGAAGCTTCAAATGGTCCAGCAACCGAAAAGCCCACTCTATGGTTCAGATATGTGGATGACACCTTCACCATTTGAAGAACTCAACAGGTTCCTGGACCATCTTAACAGCATCCACACAAAAATCCAATTCACAATGGAAAAAGAAAAGGAAGACTGCCTTTTCTAGATGTCCTAGTCATCCGCAAACCAGATCAACAATTGGGTCACACCGTCTACAGAAACCCCACACACAGAGATAGATATCTACATAACAACTCCAACCATCACCCAAGTCAAAAAAGAAGCGCCATTAAAGCCTTGGCAAACCGTGCAAAAAGAATCTGTGAACCCCACCTCCTCCAAGATGAACTGAACCACCTCAACTGGGCTCTCCAGGCCAATGGAGACTCCACCTCAGACATCAGAAGAGCTGCAAGACCAAGAACAAGCCACAAGAGTAAAGATGAAGATCCACCCAGAGGAAAAGTGTTCCTGCCATACATCAAGGGAACCACTGACCGCATAGGGAAGCTGATGAGGAAACACAACATACAAACAATCTACAAACCCACCAAGAAAATCCAACCAATGCTACATTCAGCAAAGGACAAGAGGGATCCTCTCACCTCTGCAGGAGTCTACCGTATACCATGCAGCTGTGGACAAGTCTACATAGGGACCACCAAACGCAGCGCCCAGACACGCATCAAGGAACATGAAAGGCTCTGCAGACTACTCCAACCAGAGAAGTCAGCCATAGCAGAGGACCTGATGAACCAGCCTGGACACAGCATATTACTTGAGAACACAGAAATGCTGGACCACTCTCACAACCACCATGTCAGGCTACACAGAGAAGCCATTGAAATCCACAAGCATGTGGACAATTTCAACAGAAAGGAAGAAACCATGAAAATGAACAAAATCTGGCTACCAGTATTAAAAAATTCAAAAATTACAGCAGCAAAACAACAGAGGGGAAACAAACAGGCACATGAAATCACTTTCAACAAAAGATTCCCCCCAGGCGCTGCCAAGCCATTGAATGCAAATCAAGGTGATCAGCTGAAACATTCACAGCTAGCCCCAGCAAACAAAAGTCCTTTGTCTCACCCCGGTCATTCCACAGATATATAAACCCATTTTTCCTAGTCCCAACAGACCTCATTACCTCTGAGGATGCTTGCCATAGATGCAGGCGAAATGTCAGGAGAAAAATTGCCTCCATAACATGGCCATATAGCCCGGAAAAACCTACAACAACCCATGGATTCCGGCCATGAAAGCCTTCGACAATACATCAATTCACAGTGCTGGCTTTAGCCTATAAAGTCCTAAACGGTTCTGGCCCAGTCTATCTATCTGAATGCATCTCTTCCTACGAACCTGCCCCCCCCCCCCCCGGAACTTAAGATCGTCTGGGGAGGCCCTGCTCTCGATCCCGGCTGCTTTGCAGGCACGTCTGGCGGGGACGAGAGACAGGGCCTTCTCTGTGGTGGCCCCCCGGCTGTGGAACTCCCTCCCTAGGGATATTAGATCAGTCCCCTCCCTCCATTCGTTCAGTCGTCTCCGACTCTTCGTGACCTCATGGACCAGCCCACGCCAGAGCTCCCTGTCGGTCGTCACCACCCCCAGCTCCTTCAAGGTCAGTCCAGTCACTTCAAGGATGCCATCCATCCATCTTGCCTCTTGGTCGGCACCTCTTCCTTTTGCCTTCCACTTTCCCCAGCATGATTGTCTTCTCTAGGCTTTGCTGTCTCCTCATGATGTGGCCAAAGGACTTCCACTTTGTCTCTAGTATCCTTCCCTCCAATGAGCAGCTCCGTGTCGGCCGTCACCACCCCCAGCTCCTTCAAGGTCAGTCCGGTCACTTCAAGGATGCCATCCATCCATCTTGCCCTTGGTCAGCCCCTCTTCCTTTTGCCTTCCACTTTCCCCAGCATCATTGTCTTCTCTAGGCTTTGCTGTCTCCTCATGATGTGGCCAAAATACTTCATCTTTGTCTCTAGTCTCCTTCCCTCCAATGAGCAGCCGGGCTTTCTTTCCTGGAGGATGGACTGGTTGGATCTTCTCGCAGTCCAAGGCACTCTCAGAACTTTCCTCCAACACCACAGCTCAAAAGCATCTATCTTCCTTGGCTCAGCCTTCCCTAAGGTCCAGCTCTCACCTCCGTAGGTGACTACAGGGAATACCATGGCTTTGACTAGGCAATGGATCTTTGTTGCCAGTCTGATGTCTCTACTCTTTACTCTTTTATTGAGATTGGACATTGCTCTCCTCCCAAGAAGGAAGCGTCTTCTGCGCTTACCCTTCCTCCTGACTTTCCAAAAAAGAGTAAAAACTTGGCTCTTCGAGCAAGCATTCGAAACCCCGGAGTAAACAAACTAGAGTTGGAAACTGACCCAGGAACGGCCAAGGCAATGTAACGGATGAAGATTTGAACGAGAAGACATAGTTTCTTTTTAAATTGTTTATTATGCACTGTCGTTTATGTTTAATTGCACTCGATGTTTTTGCTTTATTAATGTATGCATTTTGTTTCGGCATCCAATTGTGCCGACTGTGTATACCGCCCTGAGTCGCCTTCGGGCCTAAGATGATTCCAGTAAGCCAAGGGCTTCTCAGTGCTATTAATTCTGGTGGCGGCCAGAAGGTTCCTTCAAAAGGTTTTCGTTCCAACTTTCCTTACAGCTTTTTGTTTTGGGGCTTTTAAAACACAGAAGCCACATTCATTTTCGAAGAGGTGTTCTGCCTTTTAGGGATTTTATTCCTTCAAATAATCCCTCACCTATTATACTGGGGAAAGTGGAAGGCAAAAGGAAGAGGGGCCGACCAAGGGCAAGATGGATGGATGGCATCCTTGAAGTGACTGGACTGACCTTGAAGGAGCTGGGGGTGGTGACGGCCGACAGGGAGCTCTGGCATGGGCTGGTCCATGAGGTCACGAAGAGTCGGAGACGACTGAACAAATGAACAACAACATTATACTGGGATTCATAGTTCACCTACAATCAAAAAGCCCCTTGAACCCCACCAATGATAGAATTGGGCCAAATTTCCCACACAAAACCCCCATGACCAACATAATATACAGTGTTTTCTAATGGTTTTTGGTGACCTCTGACACCCCCTCATGACTGCCCCCCCCCCACAGGTTGAGAAATGCTGTATTAAATGTTTCCACTGATAGATCTATTTTGTCTGAGCCGTTATCGGGTGGTCCCATTCCGTTTTCCTATCACCTGCCCTTCTCTTACCGGTTTCATGATCCAGGTGATACCGGGGTTCTTGCGAAACTCTTCTACAAACAAGTGATACTCGGAGGGCATCTCGAAGGTTTTGGGGAAGAAGTCGCACTTCACCGCCTCCAGCTTCCCGGCTTCTCTCTCCAACTGCTTCCGAAAGCGCTTCAGGTTCTTCACAATGTAGTTCTTCCGCGTCAGCTGAATGGAGACGAAAGAGAGGGAAAAAGACCATTTGATAGAATCATAGAATAGAATCATAGAATCAAAGAGTTGGAAGAGATCTCATGGGCCATCCAGTCCAACCCCATTCTGCCAAGAAGCAGGAATATTGCATTCAAATCACCCCTGACAGATGGCCATCCAGCCTCTGTTTAAAAGCTTCCAAAGAAGAAGCCTCCACCACACTCCGGGGCAGAGAGTTCCACTGCTGAACGGCTCTCACAGTTAGGAAGTTCTTCCTCATGTTCAGATGGAATCTCCTCTCTTGTACTTGTTTTGTGTCCTAGTCTCCAGGGAAGCAGAAAACAAGCTTGCTCCCTCCTCCCTGTGGCTTCCTCTCACATATTTATACATGGCTATCATATCTCCTCTCAGCCTTCTCTTCTTCAGGCTAAACATGCCCAGCTCCTTAAGCCGCTCCTCATAGGGCTTGTTCTCCAGACCCTTGATCATTTTGGTCACTCTCCTCTGGACACATTCCAGCTTGTCAATATCTCTCTTGAATTGTGGTGCCCAGAATTGGACATAATATTCCAGGTGTGGTCTAACCAAAGTGGAATGGAGCATGGGTAGCATTACTTCCCTGGATCTAGACAC
This sequence comes from Anolis sagrei, assembly GCF_037176765.1. Taxonomy (NCBI): domain Eukaryota; kingdom Metazoa; phylum Chordata; class Lepidosauria; order Squamata; family Anolidae; genus Anolis; species Anolis sagrei. The sequence continues at coordinate 242,497,081 of NC_090024.1, read as the reverse complement.
TAGGCTCCTATTGATGCAGGCCAAAATCCCATTGGCTTTTTTGCCGCCACATCACATTGTTGGCTCATGTTTAACTTGTTGTCCACGAGGACTCCAAGATCTTTTTCACACATACTGCTCTCAAGCCAGGCCTCATTGTCCCCCATTCTGTATCTTTGCATTTCGTTTTTTCTGCCAAAGTGGAGTATCTTGCATTTGTCCCCGTTGAACTTCATTTTGTTAGTTTTGGCCCATCATCTCTCTAATCTGTCAAGATCATTTTGAATCCTGCTCCTGTCCTCTGGAGTATTGGCTCTCCCTCCCAATTTGGTGTCGTCTGCAAACTTGATGATCCTGCCTTCTAATCCTTCATCTAAGTCATTAATAAAGATGTTGAACAGGACCGGGCCCAGGACGGAATCCTGCGGCACTCAAACTGCATCATCCCTTAGAGCAGGCACAGGCCAACTTTGGCTCTCCCTCCAGGTGTTTTGGACTTCAACTCCCACAGCTGTTAGGAATTGTGGGAGTTAAAGCCCAAAACACTTGAAGGGCTGAAGTTTGCCCATGCCTCTTTTAGATCAATATTAGATCAACCATTGTGCTGACTTCCTAAACTTAAAGGGTGATTATGTATTGTCAAAGGCTTCCATGGCTGGAATCACTGGGTTGTTGTAGGTTTTTCAGGCTATATGGCCATGTTCTAGAAGCATTCTTTCCTGATGTTTCGCCTGCATCTAGGTCAGGCATCCTCAGAGTTGTGAGATTAAAGAGTGATTGTATTTGACTGTGTAAACATGTTGTTTTCAACCACAGTTCAACAAGTCAGCAATGTCAGCAGTTCTCATCAGCAACGTTGGGAAGTAGCAGCCAATAGCGAAAGGACCAAGGCATGGACCACACCTGGAATATTGTGTCCAATTCTGGGCACCACAATTCAAGAGAGATGTTGACAAGCTGGAATGTGTCCAGAGGAGGGCAACTAAAATGATCAAGGGTCTGGAGAACAAGCCCTATGAGGAGCGGCTTAAAGAGGTGGGCATGTTTAGCCTGAAGAAGAGAAGGCTGAGAGGATATATGATAGCCATGTATAAATATGTGAGAGGAAGTCACGGGGAGGAGGGAGCAAGCTTGTTTTCTGCTGCCCTGGAGACTAGGATGCGGAACAATGGCTTCAAACTACAAGAAAGGAGATTCCATCTGAACATGAGGAAGAACTTCCTGACTGTGAGAGCTGTTCAGTAGTGGAACTCTCTATCCCAGAGTGTGGTGGAGGCTCCTTCTGTGGAGGCTTTTAAACAGAGGCTGGGTGGCCATCTGTTGGGGCTGCTTTGAATGTGATTTTCCTGCTTTTTGGCAGAATGGGGTTAAACTGGATGGCTCATGAAGTCTCTTCCAACTCCATGATTCTATGATTCTATGGACATCTCTGGCCCATCCTCTGTTCAGATATCGGCCAGCAAGCCAACACCTTCACCTTAAATCAAGAAACAGCTTCCTAAGATCTACAGAGATATTCGTAGGAACACCTCGGCAAGCAAGAGTCCAGAAGTGGCAGCTAAAACCTTGAAGCTCAACCTATGGCTGATACTGAATGAGAGACTCCCCCCTGGGAACACAGAAGACTGGGCAACTTGGAAGGCAGTGAACAGACTGTGCTCTGGCACCATTAGATGCAGAGTCAACCTTAAGAAACGGAGCCACAAAGTGGAGTCCACAACATGCAAGTGTGGAGAAGAGCAAACCACAGAACACCTACTATAATGCAACCTGAGCCCTGCCACATGCACAATGGAGGACCTTCTTATAACAACACCAGAGGCACTTCAAGTGACCATCTACTGGTCAAAGGACATTTAATAGAATGCCAAGTTTGCAAACATTGTGTTGTTGTTTTTTTAATACAACTGTTTTGTGGTGCAGGAGGAAAATTCTGAGAGTACCTTGGACTGTGAGAAGATCCAACCAGTCCATACTTCAGGAAATAAAACCCGACTGCTCACTGGAGGGAAGGATCGTAGATGAAGTCCTTTGACCACATCATGAGAAGAAAGGAAAGCTTGGAGAAGACAATGATGCTGGGTAAAATGGAAGGAAAAGGGAAGAGGGGTTGACTAAGGGCAAGATGGATGGATGGCATCCTTGAAGTGACTGGATTGACCTTGAAGGAACTGGGGGTGGTGACTGGCGTGGGCCGGTCCAGAAGGTCATGAAGAGTTGGAAGCGACTGACTGAATGAATAAACAACAACACCTGTTTGGTTCGCTCCTGACACAATAAATAAATAAACCATTGTGTTGACTTCCTAAACTCAAAGAGTGAATGTATTTGACTATGTAAACATGTTGTTTTCAACCATGGTTCAACAGGTCAGCAAGGTCAGCAGTTCTCATCAGCAACATTGAGAAGCAGCAGCCAATAATGAAAGGACCATGCCATGGGCATCTCTGGCTCATCCTCTGTTCAGATATCAGCCAGCAAGTCAACGCCTTAAATCAAGAAACAGCTTCCTAAGATTTACAGAGATATTCGCAGGATCACCTCAGCAAGCGAGAGCCCAAAAGTGGCAGCTAAAACCCTGACACATCTAAACTGGGCTCTCCAGGCCAATGGAGACTCCACCTCAGACATCAGAAGAGCTGCAAGACAACCTAGAACAAGCCACGAGAGTAAAGACAAAGATCCATCCAGAGAAAAAGTGTTCTTGCCATACATCAAGGGAACCACTGACCGCAGAGGGAAGCTGATGAGGAAACACAACATACAAACTATCTACAGACCCACCAAGAAAATCCAACAAATGCTACGTTCAGCAGAGGACAAGAGGGATCCGCTCGCTTCTGCAGGAGTCTACAGTATACCATGTGGCTGTGGACAAGTCTACATAGGGACCACCAAACGCAGCATTGCCCAGACACGAATCAAGGAACATGAAAGGTCCTGCAGACTACTTCAACCAGGGAAGTCAGCCTTAGCAGAGCACCTGAGGAACTAACCTGGACACAGCATATTATTTGAGAACACAGAAATGCTGGACCACTCCAACAACCACCATGTCAGACTACACAGAGAAGCCATTGAAATACTCAAGCATGTGGACAATTTCAACAGAATGGAGGAAACCGTGAAAATGAACAAAATCTGGCTCTCAGAATTTAAAAAAAAACCAAAAACTAAAATTACAACAGCAAAACAACAGAGAGGAAACAATGAAGGATATCTACTCACCTCTCAACAAAAGTTTGCCCCAGGCACGGCCAGGCCATCAAATGGTCAGTTGAAACATTCACACCTAGCTCCAGCAGACAAGAGTTCTTTGTCCCACCCTGGTCATTCCACAGATATATAAACCCTTTTTCCTAGTTCCAACAGACCCCACTACCTCTGAGGATGCTTGTCATAGATGCAGGCGAAACGTCAGGAGAGAATGCTTCTAGAACATGGCCATATAGCCCGAAAAAATCTACAACAACCCAGTTATTGACCACAGTTTTGAACCCACTGTGCCAAAAGCCAACACTCCACTCATTCCCCTTTTTTTAATAGAGGTTGGATGGTCATCTGTCCGGAGTGTTTTGATTGTATTTCCTTGCACAGTAAGAAGTTGGGGGTCTCTTCTATGATCCAATTATTCCCCAATCTCTCTCACCTCATAGTGATTCCGGAAATGGCTGATGCGCACATGTTCGTCCATGTAAGTGTGGTCAAAGTTCTCCTGGAGCCAGCGGACGTCGCACCAGTAAAAGTCCCACTCGCCTTCACTGTTGAAGGAAAATTGAGTCAATCATGAAACATATGGAGCATCTCTACCAGGCCTGGGCAAACTTGGGACCTCCAGGTGTTTTGGACTTCAACTCCCACAATTCCTAACAGCCGGTAGGCTGTTAGGAATTGTGGGAGTTGGAGTCCAAAACACCTGGAGGTCCCAAGTTTGCCCAGGCCTGATCTACACTGTAGAATGAAGGCAGTTTGACCTCATTTTCAGTGCTATGGACCAGTTCTATGGAAGCAAGAGAGCTGTAGTTTCACAAGGTCTTCAGTCTTCTCTTCCAATGAACTACAACTCCCAGAATCCCATGTCATTGAGACATGGCAGTAAAAGTGGAGGCAAACTTAATAATAATAATAATAATAATAACAATAATAATAATAATTTATTTATACCCAGCCACCATCTGAGCGGCTTACATGAGGCCAAGCCCGACAACACATCAATAAAACAAAAAACAATAAGCAAAAACAATACAATTACTATAACTCACATGTAAACAGTAACACACAAGGATTTAAAAACCTATGGCCGGGCCAAATGTAATAATTTAAAATTTAAAAAATAAATGCTGGGCATCAACAGGGGTATCTGATAGGAGGGTTTTAAAAGAAATGAAGGGAGAGCAACCCAACAAGTAGTTAAACTGCTTCTGAGGACATTTTGCTGGGGATTATTTCCTTATTCAGGGAAGGCACACTGGAACAGCCACATTTTCAAGCTCCTCCTAAAGACTGCCAATGTTGGGGCTTGCCTGATATCCTTAGGAAGTGAGTTCCAGAGTCGAGGGGCCACCACAGAAAAGGCTCTCTCTCTCGTCTGCGAAGGGGGTGGGAGCGAGAGCAGGGCCTCTCCAGATGACTGAAGAGATCGCATGGGATCATACAGAGAAATGCGGTCACGCAGGTAGGCGGGTCCCAAACCGTTCAGGGCTTTGTAAGTAAGAACCTGCACCTTGAATTGGGACCGGAAAATGAATGGCAGCCAATGGAGCTCCTTAAACAGGAGGGTTGACCTCTCCCTGTAAGTCACTCCAGTTAGTAGCCTGGCTGCCACCCGGCTACTAACTGAACCAATTGATATTTCCGGGCCGTCTTCAAGGGCAGCCCCACGTAAAGTGCATTACAGTAGTCCAATCTGGAGGTGACTAAGACATGGACCACCCTGGCCAGATCTGACTTCACGAGGTACGGTCGCAGTTGGCACACGAGTCTTAATTGTGCCAAGGCCCTCCCAGCCACCGCCGACGCCTGAGCTTCAAGCGTAAGTGATGAGTCCAGAAGGACACCCAGACTGCAGACCTGTGACTTCAGGGGGAGTGCAACCCCGTCCAGCACAGGTTGCCAACCAATACCTTGATCCGGCTTATGATTGACTAGGAGGACCTATGCCTTGCCAGGATTGATCCTCAGCATATTCATCCTCATCCAGACAGCCACAGTGGCCAGGCACTCATCCAGTACCCAAGGGGCTTTCTTGGAATTAGGTGGAAAACAGTAGTAGAGTTGTGCGTCATCTGCGTAGAGATGACATCCAACTCCAAAACTCCGGATGACCTCTCCCAGCGGTTTCATGTAGATGTTAAAAAGCATGGGGGACTTCAAGGACTTCAATTTACTGTTTTTATGGACTTTGGTGGTTGACAAAATGCCATAATAATTACCAAGGGCCTTTTCATTTTCAAATGAACAATGTTGCTTCTAGGCTTGCTTTCAATATGAAACTATGAGTTTTCTGGAACTATTAAAAAAAACCCAGTCATTTTTACGACTGTACATTTACAGGAAGTGATAAAATGAAGGACCGATCGAAAGCTCCCCAAATAAAGCAATTTCTCTGACTCCGAAAGGCGAAACCAGACACTTTTTAATTTTTATTTTTTAATTGAGACTAATGTGGGTGATGGTCAAAGGAGATAATTATCAGAAAACACAATGCTTTTCAAATACTCTGAACATAAAGATATTGCACATTCAGAAGCTGGTCACTCTCCTAGGATTCTCTAGCGTTGAATCTACACAAACATGTAAGACAGACTATCAAAGTAGATAATCCACATTATCTACTTTGAACTGGATTACATGAGTCTTTGTTGTTGTTCATTCGTTCAGTCGCCTCCGACTCTTCGTGACCTCATGGACCAGCCCACGCCAGAGCTCCCTGTCGGCCCTCACCACCCCCAGCTCCTTCAAGGTCAGTCCAGTCACTTCAAGGATGCCATCCATCCATCTTGCCCTTGGTCGGCCCCTCTTCCTTTTTCCTTCCACTTTCCCCAGCATAATTGTCTTGTCTAAGCTTTGCTGTCTCCTCATGATGTGGCCAAAGTACTTCAGCTTTGTCTCTAGTCTCCTTCCCTCCAGTGAGCAGCCGGGCTTTATTTCCTGGAGGATGGACTGGTTGGATCTTCTCGCAGTCCAAGGCACTCTCAGAACTTTCCTCCAGCACCACAGCTCAAAAGCATCTCTCTTCCTTCACTCAGCCTTCCCTAAGGTCCAGCTCTCACATCCGTAGGCAATGAGTCTACATTGCCATACAATAGAGTTCAAAACTGATAGTCCTGATTTTATATGGCAGTGTAGTTCCAGCCTTAGTCTTCCATTGCATGACCATGATCACTGCGGTATATTATGCTTCACTGCTGCGGAAATTACGGAAGGCCATCCAAACCAAGAGACCATGTGGCATGCTCACCAAAGGTGTTTGCCCTTCTACAAGACAATGCACCAGTTCACAACTCACCTGTTCCCCAATTGGAAGCATGGTCCTGTTGGCTTTGAAATTTGACCTCACCCCCTTATTCCCCTGACCTCGCACCATGACTTCCACCTCTTTTCAACAAGGAAGCTATTTCTGAAGAGCAAGCATTCTCAGGTGATGAGAATCTGATTCCTGAAGTCACAACGTGGCTTTTTGGAGCAACCTGTCAATTTCTACAAGCGGGGTGTGTAAAGGTAAAGGTTGTCCCCTGACATTAAGTCCAGTCATGTCTGACTCTGGGGTGTGGTGCTCATCTCCATTTCTAAGCCGAAGAGCCAGCATTGTCCATAGACACTTCCAAGGTCATGTGGCCGGCATGACTGCATCTACAAGTGGGGTGTGTACAGTTGCTTAAAAAGATGAGAGGAGGGTATGTCCTTCGGTGGCACTGATGAAGAGAAGAACCCCTCACTGGGCCAAGTTTCATTGCTCTCACTCCACAGGAAGGGGGTTCGGGAAAATCTTTAACGAACACTCCTTGTAGTTGCACCCATATTCCTTACAGGTAAAAATGCAGCTTGTGCATGGGAGAGGAATAAAAGGAGAGGGTGGCAATATTTATATTACACTAGCCGTCCCCTGCCACGTGATGCTGTGGCCCAGTCTGGTGATCTGGAAAATAAATATTTTCTAATATATGTAATGTCTTTGTGCTTGTGGGAAAACAGTATTTCTTGCTGTTTCTTTGCCAGTGTTGACGTGGAGATTGTCTGGTTTGCTTACTCTGGAACAGGACACATATAATTGTCCTTCTTTAGGGGTACCTTTCCAATCTTTGATACTGCATCTGTCATATACATATATGTGTGTGTCTGAATGGCTGGATGGCCCTTTGTCAGGAGGGCTTTGATTATGTTTTCTTGCCCTGGTGAAGAGAGTTGGACTAGATGACCTTAAGGAAGCATTTTTTAATCTGGGAAGTCAAGACCCGGGGGGGGGGGAGGTGTGTGGTCACCAGGGGGATGTCAGAAGGGGCACCAAAGACCACCAGAAAACACAGTATTTTCTGTTGGTCATGGGGGTTCTGTGTAGGATGTTTGGCCCAATTCCATCGTTGGTGGTGTTCGGAATGCTCTTTGATTGTAGGTGAACTATATATCCTAGTAATTATAACTCCCAAATGTCAAGGTCTATTTTCCCCAAGCTCCATCTGTGTTCATATTTGGGCATATGGAATATTTGTGCCAAGTTTGGTCCAGATCCATCATTGTTTGAGTCCACAATGCTCTCTGGATGTAGGTGAACTACAACTCCCAAACTCAAGGTCAATGCCCACCAATGCCCATGTTGGTCATGGGAGTTCTGTGTGCCAAGTTTGGTTCAATTCCATTGTTGGTGGGGTTCAGAATGCTCTTTGACTGTAAGTGAACTATAAATCCCAGCAACTACAACTCCCAAATGACAAAATCATTTTTTTGAATGAAGGACATACATTGGGTTGTTAGGTGTCTTGTGTCCAAATTTGGTGTCAATTCGTCCAGTGGTTTTTAAGTTCTGTTAATCCCACAAACGAACATTACATTTTTATTTATATACATTGTGTTGTTCTGTTACAAAAGTTATACTATGTTATGTCATTTCTAAGAGTTTTTCTTTGGATGCAAACATTTGAAACACTGAATATCCAAATAAAAACATTCAGAAACTTCTTCCTGCATCCGTGCTCCCCCTGCCTCCTGTTATTATGGTTGCATCTGGCTGAAGGGAATAATAACGGATTTTCTAGTATTTATTACATGTGGCTTGCCTTTAAATGCCTGTGCTTCACAGCCTGGAATACCATACTTTACAGCCGTATTCTGGAGATATGAGTACAATACTTATACATACAGAAAAGAGAGGCTGACATATCTCTTATTCAAAATTCTTGAGACCAGAAGTAGAAATTCTCCAGATTTTGGAATATGTAGATTACACAATGCAATACCTTGGAGATGGGATCTAAATCTAAACATGAAATTCCTTTTTGTTCCATATATACTTTCTCTCTCTCTCTCTCTCTCTCTCTCTCTATATATATATATATATATATATATATAATCTGAAGGCAATTTTATACACATTTTAAAATAATTTTGAGTATGAAACAAAGTTTTGAATACATCAGACCATCAGAAAGCAAAAAATATTGCCACCAAGTACTGATTTTGGAATTCCAAATAAGGGGATGCTCAACGTATCCAAAATACTGCACCCTCTACACCAGCTATGGGCAAACTTGGGCCCTCCAGGTGTTTTGGACTTCAACTTCCACAATTCCTAACAGCCCCAGGCCCTTTCCTTTTCCCTCTCAGCCGCTTAAGCTTGCCCATGCCTGCCCATACCTGCTCTATACTGTAAAATGAATGTGGTTTGACCCCTCTTTAACTGCCATGGCTCAATGTTATGGAATCACGAGAGTTGTTATTTTATAAGTTCTAGCTTTTTCGCACCAAATCACAGGATTCCATAGCATTGATCCACTGCGTTAATTATCCAGTGAATTATGCACTCCTAGCTTGAATGTTATTCTTCCATAACATCCTTTTGCCACCTTGATAACCTTTCCTTACTGTTTGGCAATACATGTCCCAGTTTTCATTTGTGAAACACTGGGTGGCATAACTTCCAAACTGAAGCAGGTGAGCAGATAATATGTTCCTTCTTTCAGAGGACTCAAGATATAGATTAAAGCAGAATAGTTAATCGATTCTGCTTTTCCAACTGAGTCGATGGGCTTTCCAAACATGGCAAGGTCTTCCTACTGCAAGGAGATGCCCAAAGCATAAATCAGGTATGGGCCAACTTCAGCCCTCCAAGACTTTTGGACTTTTGGACAATTCCTCACAGTTGGTATTCAAACATACATTTGACTTGTTTCACCAGAAACCACATTCTGTATTTCTGGCAGGATTAAAATTCAGAGAAGTCCAAAAACCCATAACCCTGATAAGAACGCAAGTGTGGTGAGTATATGATGAGTGGATTGAATGAAATTGTATGAAAGATGTATCACTGGGGTCTAAAGATGCCATCCTAAGAAATGAGGCTGTGAGGAAGCCCAGTAATTATCAATATCAACTTAGGAACTGTTTTACAAAGGGACCACTAATTAAAAAGGGTTTACTTATTTGATAGCGTGGCTCTAATTTGGTCCTTGATTTGACCTTTCTTCTTGTGCAGGCTGTTTGGCTTAGAAGAAAGTGTAGCAGAGGCAAGGCTTGAGGAAAACAGTAACAAATTTATTTGAATATAACAGGAGTATAACAGATTCAATGTTACTTCTCTAGAGGCACAAACTTAGTTGGTTACATTGATAAGGTTTCTTGAATAACTTTAGGTACTAAACAGACTTCAAAAGGTTTCTTTAAGTAGATATCTCCTTCTTTGACAACTGTTCTAGTAAAACAAATAAGCCACTTGACTTATTTAGTAGGGCTGGTCAATTCGTTTCGTTAATTCGTAATTCGTTAAAAAATTCGTTAATTTTTGAATTACGAAACGATTACAAAACTTATTTTTAAACCTGGAAGTGTTTTTAAATATCGAAACGGCAGGCGCCAAAAAATTTTGTATTTCCGTCCATTTCGGAAATACGTAAGATGGCCGCCTGGCTTGCTGGGAGCTCTCCTCTCTCGGCGCCAGCTGAGCAAGCGAGAGGGCGAGCGAGAGGGCGAGCGGCGAGCGGCGAGCGAGAGGGCGAGAGAGAGGGCGAGCGGCGAGCGAGAGGGCGAGGGCGAGCGGCGAGCAAGAGGGCGAGTGAGAGGGCGAGCGGCGAGCGAGAGGGCGAGGGCGAGCGGCGAGCGAGAGGGCGAGTGAGAGGGCGAGCGGCGGCGAGCGAGAGGGCAAGCGGTGAGGGCGAGGGCGAGCGGCGAGCGAGAGGGCGAGCGAGAGGGCGAGTGAGAGGGCAAGCGGCGAGCGAGAGGGCGAGGGCGAGCGGCGAGCGAGAGGGCGAGCGAGAGGGCGAGCGGCGAGCGAGCGGCGAGCGAGAGGGCCCGCCAGAGTGAGTGCCTGCCTTCCCTCAATAATAATTTCTCCTCCCTATTCTACTAAATTAATAATTAAATTTAAAAAATATTTTAAAAATATTGAAAAAAAAGGGCGCCATCTTTACAAAATGTTTTGTAAATATTTACGAAATTTCGTAAATACTGAACTTTTTTTTTGGAAAATTTTGTAATTATTTTAAATATTGAAACAAAAAAACACCCCAATTACAAATCGATTTTAGAAACAAATTTTTGCGTTGTTACCCAGGCCTATTATTTAGCTGTATTGGCTCCAAGCCAAACCTTGGTTCTTAACAAAGAATCAGTCACCCCCTGTAGCTCTATCACTACAGGATTCCTGTTGGATTTCCACTCCCACACAGGATCGACTACCTCTGTAATTACACTAATTACAGATCAGTTCCTGGATCATCTCACTGCAGGATCCTTTCCTGTAACTCTTTGGTCACAGACTCCCACTTTCAAACAGCTGCGCAGTCAAGTGGCAGTTAGCTCCACCCCCGGTGCTATGGCAACTCAGCTAAAGGCAAGCCAAGCCAGCCACCATCTCTAACAAAATATAATTCTACATACTTACCATTATTAACTATTTCTAAACCTCACATAACTATAGGAATAAAAATACACATCGTCACAGAGGCCTGGAAAACTACAGATGCCACCCGAAGAAATGAGGCCTGGAAAACTAAAAAAAAAAAGTATGCATGTACTGTAATGTGGCTGAACTGCTGACACTGATGACCAGAGATTAGCTCTTGGTGGAAAACAACATGTTTACATTACCAGAGACAATTACTCTCTTAAGTTAAGGAAGCAAACAATGCTCCTTAAGAAGGAAAACTAATTATTAGTTAGGAAGAAAAGCCAACATCTGTCTGGAACTGATAGAGTCGGCAAGTTTTAGCTGAAAAACAACTTGCCATTCATTTACAACTTTTTGGAACAACATTAGCAAGAAATATGTTATACAAGAAACACTTTACTATACCAAAATTGTGGCCGGAGGAGTCTGGTCCACCCACCACTTTCTCCAAGGGATGGAGAGAGATGGTGTATTCACAGAATGACAGATTTGCTGGGAACACAATCTGGCTACTTCAGATCTCTTTTCCAGGAGAAGGAAGAAGGGATGGTGACATATACATGAACGAGGGAATGTTTATATGTGTGTGAATGTTGAGTAAAATGTAATATCCCCTTTGTTTGTGTACCCAATGTAGCTATAGAGTCTGTGTGCCTAATTTCTTTTTCTGTATTGCAAAGTGATATACTCTGTCTCACCGTGAAAGGAATAAAAGAACACTTTTAATGCTTTTAAAAGTAGTTATAACACAAGCCTTACTCTTTCACTTCAGTCCATCCCGGTCGCTGCCGAAGGACATCCAAAATGGTGTTGGTGAGGGCACACTTGAACCGGATGCAAGCTCGAGGTTCACTATAACAAAGAAATGTTCAGTCCATTACATGAGAGCTGAGTGGAGGTATATTGCAAACAACACATTCAATTATTCCCATAATAACACTGAAAACTGAAATAAAAACAATGAGATGTGTTTGATCAGGTGATAGCAATAAATAATAAAGGTTCTGCAGGTGCAAAAAAATGTACCTTGTTATTAGATGTTAGGGCCTGCTATTACAAATGCAATTTCCATTTCTTCTGTTTCCTAATATCCCATAAGGGTGTGCTTATCCCAGTACAAACCTGGCATAGCTTTACTGGGATTCTGAGACATGATCAAAGTCTCCTACTCATCATTAATGAAGCACTTCTTATTTATTTATTTATTTATTTATTTATTTAGTACACTTGTATACCGCTAATATCTCAGCCTAAAACGGCGACTCATTGCGGTTTACAACATTTAAAAACAACAATATTCCAATTAAAAATATAAAACACATACATATACAATACACAGTATTGGGCCACCAATACAGACCAATGCATCTCTTAAATTAAAATCATAATCCAATCTTGTTGTCTGTGATTGCCAGTCCTTGATCAGAGATTTCATCGCATCGGATTAGCCGAATGCTTGCTCAAACATCCATGTCTTGAGTTTTTTCCGAAATACTATCAGCGAGGAGGCTGATCTTATCTCTATAGGGAGGGCATTCCAAAGCCGCGGGGCCACCACAGAAAAGGCCCTGTCTCTCGTTCCCGCCAGCCGCACCTGTGAAGCAGGCGGGATGGAGAGAAGGGCCTCTCCCGAAGATCTTAGGGTCCTGGTGGGCTGATAGGCCGAGATACGTTCGGATAGATATGTTGGGCCAGAACCGTTTAGGGCTTTAAAGGCCAATGCCAGCACTTTGAATTGGGCCCGGTAGCTAATCGGCAGCCAGTGGAGCTGGTACAGCAGAGGAGTTGTATGCTCCCTGCGCCCTGCTCCTGTTAGTACCATGGCTGCCGCCCGTTGGACTAGTTGGAGCTTCCGAGCCGTCTTCAAAGGCAACCCCACGTAGAGAGCGTTGCAGTAATCAAGGCGGGATGTAACCAGAGCGTGGACTACCGTGGCCAAGTCAGACTTCCCAAGGTACGGTCGCAGTTGGCGCACGAGTCTTAACTGTGCGAATGCTCCCCTGGTCACCGCCGAAACCTGGGGATCCAGGCTCAGCGATGAGTCCAGGATCACACCCAAACTGCGAACCTGTGTCTTCAGGGGGAGTGCGACCCCGTCTAACACAGGCTGTAACCCTATACCCTGTTCGGCCCTGCGACTGACCAGGAGTACCTCTGTCTTGTCTGGATTCAATTTCAATTTGTTCTCCCCCATCCAGACCGTCACAGCGGCCAAGCACTGGTTCAGGACCTCGACAGCCTCCTTAGTAGCAGGTGGGAAGGAGTGACAGAGTTGGACATCATCTGCGTACAGATGACACCGCACCCCGAAACTCCGGATGATCTCGCCCAGCGGCTTCATGTAGATGTTAAACAACATGGGGGACAGTATTGAACCCTGAGGAACCCCACAAAACAAAGGTTGTGGGGTAGAACAGGAGTCCCCCAGTAACACCTTCTGAGACCGACCCTCGAGGAATGACCGGAGCCACTGCAAAGCAGGACCTCCGAGGCCCATTCCCGCGAGGCGTCCCAGAAGGATACCGTGGTCGACGATATCGAAGGCCGCTGAGAGGTCGAGTAGCACCAACAGGGACACACTCCCCCTGTCGAGCTCCCGACGGAGATCATCCACTAAGGCGACCAAGGCTGTCTCGGTACCATGCCCCGGCCTAAAGTCAGACTGTGCCGGATCCAGATAATCCGTGTCTACCAAGAATGCCTGGAGTTGTGAGGCCACCACACGTTCCATGACTTTGCCCAAAAAGGGGAGATTGGAAACAGGCCGATAGTTGACGAATTGAGTGGGGTCCAGTGATGGTTTCTTCAACAGCGGTTTTATCACAGCTTGCTTTAAGCTGGCTGGAAATATGCCTTCCTGAAGGGAGGCATTAACCACCACCTTAACCCACTCGGCCAATCCCCCTCTGGCCTCCTTTAGAAGCCAGGATGGGCAGGGGTCTAGGATGCATGTGGTAGCTCTCATTCCTTCAAGCACCTTGTCCACATCCTCGGTTTGAACTAATTGAAATGAATCCATCAAAATTGGACAAGCAGATGCTCGTGTTACATCCTCAGAGACTGCCGTTAATATGGTATCCAGTCCAGAGCGGATCAAAGCGACTTTGTCTGCAAAGAACTGAGCAAAGGCTTCACAGCGAGCTGCCGAGTCATCAGGGCACCCATCCTGAATGGTGGGTTTTAACAGGCCTCTGACAACTCGGAACAGTTCAGCCGGACGGTTCTTTGCAGACGCAATAGTGGCCGCAAAGAAAGTTTTCTTTGCGGCTCTTATTGCCGCGGCATATGACCTTAAAAAGGACACAAACCGTGTTCGATTTGGCTCGCTCGGATCCGAACGCCACACGCCCTCTAGTTCCCTCTTCTTTCGCTTCAACGCTGCCAGCTCCTCAGTAAACCAAGGGGCTGGTTTAGTTCGGCTACTTGAGAGGGGACGTTCTGGAGCGATCGTGTCTATTGCCCTAGTCATCTCCCCATTCCAGAGAGCGACCAGGGCATCAACAGGATCACCAACCGAGGTGGCGGGAATTCCCCAAGAGCCATCAGGAATCCCTCCGGATCCATAAGCCTCCTGGGGCGGACCAATTTAATAGGTCTTCCACCTCTGCGGAGGTTAGGGGGTGCAGTAAGTCTAAAGCTGACCAGGTGGTGGTCGGTCCATGGCAACGGAGAGATGGATAACTCCTCAACACCGCCGCCTTCCTCCCATCCCTGACAGAAAACGAAGTCCAATGTATGTCCAGCACTGTGGGTGGGGCCAGATACTTGTTGGGACAGCCCCATGGTCGCCATGGTAGACATGAAGTCCTGAGCCGCTCCCGTTAGGGCAGCCTCGGCGTGGACATTGAAGTCCCCCAGCACAAGCAGCCGTTGGGACTCCAATGCCAGGTCCGAGACCACCCCCGCTAGCTCAGGTAGGGAGACTGTAGTGCAGCGAGGTGGACGGTACACTAGCAGAATCCCTAATCTGTCCCGGTCACCCACCCTCAGGTGGACGCATTCAAAATTTGTTGACTGCGGGATGGGGGTCCTGGTCAGAAGAATGGAATCTCTGTAGACTACTGCAACCCCGCCTCCCCGCCCTCCGGATCTCGGTTGGTGCTGCACAGAGAACCCGGGTGGACAAAGCTGGGTCAAATTTACACCTCCCGCTTTGTCCAGCCAGGTCTCTGTGATGCACGCCAGATCTGCCCGTTCATCCAGGATTAAATCTTGGATGAAAGTTGTTTTACCATTGACAGATCTGGCGTTCAACAGCACCACTTTCAATCCCGAGGGACCGCCAACCCGATTACACCAATTTACCGTATCAGGAGACCGATTTGGGATTACTAATGTTGTTCTACGTTCCCTAGGCCGAATTAAAGGTCTCCTTTATAATACGTTTCACAATCTTTTTGAATCCACCTTTTGCTCCCAAAAAAACTCATTGAGGCCCAGAAAGAGCCTGGAAGCGGGAGGAAAATAATTTTATTTTTCATTAGAAGGGTGACAGTTTTTGTGGGATTTTAACTGCAAGGTGGGGTTGTTCTCTCAAATATAATTATCACTATATATATATATATATATATATATATATACACACACACACACATTATAGATTTTTTTTATCAGGTCAGAAGTGACTTGAAAAACTACAAGTCGCTTCTTGTGTGAGAGAATTGACCATCTGCAAGGATATTGCCCAGGGGACGCTCAGATGTGTTGCCATCCTGTGGGAGGCTTCTCTCATGTCCCTGCATGGGAAGTTGGGGCTGACAGATGGGAGCTCACCCCGTCTCGCAGATTCGAAACACTGACCTTCAGATCAGCAGTTCAGCCGGCACAAGTGTTTAACCCATTGCACCACCATGGATTAGATTATGCCCTCATATAAGAAATATTGGTTAATAGAGGCCTAGTATTTGCTAAGTAAATTTGGATTATTTGTATAGAAATATATAATGCTTGTGTAAAGGAAAAATGAAGGGGAAAAAGAGAGTGATATAGAATATATTCAATGTATTGTCGAAGGCTTTCATGGTCGGAATCACTGGGTTGTTGTAGGTTTTTCCGGACTATATGGCCATGTTCTGGAGGCAGTTTTTCTCCTGACGTTTCGCCTGCATCTATGGCAAGCATCCTCAGAGGAAGTGAGGTCTGTTGGAAGTAGGAAAAATGGGTTTTTATATCTGTGGAATGACCAGGGTGGGACAAAGGACTCTTGTCTGTTGGAGCTAGGTGTGAATGTTTCAACTGATCACCTTGATTAGCATTTGATTGCCTGGCAGTGCCTGGAGCAATCTTTTGTTGAGAGGTGATTAGATGGCCTTGTTTGTTTCCTCTCTGTTGTGTATTGTGTACACATAAATCCTAACCTACTAACAAACAGATTAATTTAAATAACTTTTTTAGATTAAGTTTGGCAATTAACAAAACTGAACAAGAGAGTTAAGAGAAATAAATTAACAGGAACCATCGAGGAGAAGAAAAAAGGAGAAGAAGAGAAGAAATATGAAACTAGACAGAAAACATAAGAAGAAGGTTGAGGAAGAAAAGACTATTAGATTCAATAGAAGATAATAAGATTCCTCTTTTTGATCTGGAGGATATATCGAACTTGCAAAACTTTAGTATTACAAGTATTGAGAGTATTTGGGTAACAGAGACCAAGAAAATAAAATGTTATATTATAGTTCTTGGAGGGATGGGCATCCCAAGCCCCCTTCCCTCTCTTCTGAGGAATCTGTACAAGGACCAAGGCGCAACAGTCAGAACTGACCACGGAGGAACAGACTGGTTCAAGATTGGGAAAGGCATACGGCAAGGCTGCATCCTCTCACCCAACCTTTTTAACTTGTATGCAGAACACATCATGCGAGGATGTGCTGGGCTTGATGAATGCAAAGCTGGGGTGAAAATGGCTGGAAGAAACATTAACAACCTCAGATATGCAGATGACACCACTCTGATGGCCGAAAGCGAGGAGGAGCTGAGGAGCCTTCTAATCAAGGTGAAAGAAGAAAGCGCAAAAGCCGGGTTGCAGCTAAACATCCAAAAAGCCAAGATTATGGCAACAAGAATGATTGACAACTGGAAAATAGAGAGAGAAAATGTGGAGGCCGTGTCAGACTTTGTATTTCTAGGTGCAAAGATGACGGCAGATGCAGACTGTGGCCAGGAAATCAGAAGACGCTTCCTTCTTGGGAGGAGAGCAATGTCCAGTCTCGATAAAATCGTAAAGAGTAGAGACATCAGACTGGCAACCAAGATCCGCCTAGTCAAAGCCATGGTATTCCCTGTAGTCACCTACGGATGTGAGAGCTGGACCTTAGGGAAGGCTGAGCGAAGGAAGATCGATGTTTTTGAGCTGTGGTGTTGGAGGAAAGTGCTGAGAGTGCCTTGGACTGCGAGAAGATCCAACTAGTCCATCCTCCGGGAAATAAAGCCCGGCTGCTCACTGGAGGGAAGGAGACTAGAGACAAAGTTGAAGTACTTTGGCCACATCATGAGGAGACAGCAAAGCCTAGAGAAGGGAATGATGCTGGGGAAAGTGGAAGGCAAAAGGAAGAGGGGCCGACCAAGGGCAAGATGGATGGATGGCATCCTTGAAGTGACTGGACTGACCTTGAAGGAGCTGGCGGTGGTGATGACCGACAGGGAGCTCTGGCGTGGGCTGGTCCATGAGGTCACGAAGAGTCGGAGACGACTGAACAAATAAACAACAACATTATTTTTCCTCCCCCTCATCAATTAAATATTTATTAAGATTTAATTTACTAACACAACCACTCCTTTTCCCCTACCAAAAATACTTGGAAATAATTGATAAAATTGAATTTTAAATAATTACTTAACACTCAGTGGGAAACTGGCAACCAAATTATGTGGCCCTTCTGCACATCACTTATACTAATTTAATATGTATAATAGCTGACAATCTTCACTTTTTCTCCATCAAGACATGTAATGAGGTCTTCTTTCAATCCCATATAAACACGTATGCTGCATCAGGGAACCCATAAGCTTACACCTCCCTGCTCCATTATTCATGCAGAAACAAGGGGAGGTTTCCAGATGAGAAGGCTACTCACCGCTCTTTCAGCTTCTGGTAACCATAAGGCCCTTTATAATTTACGTTCTGCAATGAGATAATTGGGAAAAAGACATGTTAGAAATCCTAAAAGCACCCTTTCACATTTTACACCTGCCTGAAGGATGAGACTACTTCAGAGTTTATGTGAAACCCCAAAACCTTTCCCCAACTGGGTTGTTGTAGGTTTTTTCGGGCTATATGGCCATGTTCTAGAGGCATTCTCTCCTGACGTTTCGCCTGCATCTATGGCAAGCATCCTCAGAGGTAGTGAGGCCTGCTGGAACTAGGAAAATTTGGTTTATATATCCATGGGCGGCTCGTCCATTATGCGAAGTAAGCGGTCGCAGAACACTTTTTTTTTTGCCAGGGGCGCAGAGGCGCCTCTTGAAATGCCCCTCGACAGCCACTTGAGGAGCGCCCCCTCATCTCACAACCGCCCTAGCAGTCTGGGGGGAGCCTTGGCTTTCTTGCCTCGCTACCAGGTGATCCTCTTCCCAAAGGGGCCGGGCCCTTGAGCCCCGCCTAGCCCCTCTCGTTCCTGCTCCACCCGGCCACCGGGTGCGCGAGCAGAGTTGGCGCTCAATCGTTCTCCGCATTCGATCCCTTCCCCATGACCGGCTCCCTTTCCTGATCCCCTGGCGCTCCACCCGCCTCCTCTCCTCTCCCCAATCTGCGGGTGGGTCAAGGGGCGGAGCCGCCACACCTGGCCTGCTTTGGGTCCGGAGGCGTGTCTGAAGACCCCAGCGTGCGCACCAAAAGTCACCTCTTCTCCTGACTTTCTCTTCAGCCATTGGGACCAAGAGAGAGAGAGGGAGAGAGAGAGTGCCCCTCCGGCTGGAGGTATCTCCCACCTCCGCTCCCTCCTTTGTTTTTTGCACCTACCTTCAGGAAAGGTGGGCATCTCCACCTCTCTCTCTCTCTCTCTCTCTCTCTCTCGGTCCCAATGGCTGAGGAGAAAGTCAGAAGAGGTGACTTTTGGTGCACACGCTGGGGTCCTCAGGCACGCCTCTGGACTCAAAGCGGGCCAGGCAAGGGAGCAAATGCGGCAAGTGTAGTTACTGGGATGTATAGTTCACCTACAATCAAAGAGGGCACGGAGAGCGCCGCGGCGGTTGCAGCCGCCTTCTTGGCGCCTCGCCTCACCATCGCTACTGCCGTCCCATCGCCACCGCTGCAGCGGCCGGGCCGCCTCGCCATTGCTGCCGCCTTCCATCGCGGCCACCACCATTTGGCTCGCCACCCTGTCACAGCTGCTGGAGTTCACCTGTGCTACCAGCTAACAGCGACTGTGTTGCCGTGTCGACTAATGTTGTGTAGAACTTTGTATTGATTTAGTATAGACCTCTTGTGCTGACCTCAATTAGTGTGTAGACCCTTGAGCTGGCCTAATACTGTGCAAACATCCTGTGCTGGCCTAATATTGTGCAGATCTCCTGTGCCGGCCAAATATTGTGTAGACCCTTGTGCTGGCCTTAATATTGTGTAGATCTCTATATTGTGTAGACCTCTTGTGCCGGCCTTAATATTAAGTAGACCTTGTGCTGGCTTAATACTGTGTAGACTTCTTGTGCCGGCCTTAATATTGTGCAGACCTCTTGAGCTGGCCTCCTTTGGATTGATAGTTATATATAACCATCCTTGCTGGTTAACCATTATCATCTTTCAGCACCTCATTGTTTTAAAATCTTGTATGATATTAGCACTTATACGATCAGCACTTTAACTTACTATATCATTGGACTACTATTTCATGAGTTTTAGCACCTTAGTCTTTTTAATTGTATCATCTAGCTCTGAGTGTGCTAATTATTCTGACGGTGCTAATTCACCCCCGTTTTGATTGATTATTATTGCAACCTATGTGTGACCATCTTGAATGTGCTGACCGTTCCTGATGGTTGCTAATTAATTAATCCTGATTCCATGATCAATTGGTTACTTCGTGCACTTTATTAACTGTTGTGATCTTGCACTTTATGCCATTAGCACTTTAAACTATTTCTTGTGCACTTAGCCACTATAGCACTTTAAATTCGATTGTTACAGCTAGTGCTGAATCAGGCCTCCATGACGCACTTTAATTAATATCTTGGGTCATTTAAGCCTTCGCATTTCATTGCTGCTCTACTGTGTTGTGCTAAAACATCATCTGTATTTCAACAGCATAATTCCTTGTTCCAACTGTGCTTAATAACTACGACCTATGCTATTACCTACTTCTTGGCATCTGTTAATTTGGTTGCTAATTGTATATGTAGGTAAGAAGGAATGGAATAGCACGAGGGATCTCGAATATGACCTAACGGGACTGAAGAACACGTGGAAGGCAAAGCTATGGCAAACTGAAACTGTAACATGGCATGTACACCACGATGATCCCTGGTTTATTAGTATAAGTACCAAATGCGTCATGGAGGAGGGAGAGGCTTCCGTTAACCGAGGAGCCCCCATAGAAGTCGTGGTGGGGAAGGGGAGATACGGGAAAAGGAGACCTTTAATTCGGCCTAGGGAACGGGGAACAACTTTAGTAATTCCAAACCGGTCTCCTGATACGGTAAGTAGGTGTAACCAGGATGGCGGTCCCTCGGGATTGAAAGTGGTGCTGTTGAACGCCAGATCTGTCAATGGCAAAACAACTTTCATCCAGGACTTAATCCTGGATGAACGGGCAGATCTGGCGTGCATCACAGAGACCTGGCTGGACGAAGCTGGAGGTGTAAACTTGACCCAGCTTTGTCCACCCGGGTTCTCTGTGCAGCATCAACCGAGATCCGGAGGGCGGGGAGGCGGGGTTGCAGTAGTCTATAGAGATTCCATTTCTCTGACCAGGACCCCCATCCCGCAGTCAACAAATTTTGAATGCGTCCACCTGAGGGTGGGTGACCGGGACAGTTTAGGGATTCTGTTAGTGTACCGTCCACCTCGCTGCACTACAGTCTCCCTACCTGAGCTAGCGGGGGTAGTCTCGGACCTGGCATTGGAGTCCCAACGGCTGCTTGTGCTGGGGGACTTCAATGTCCACGCCGAGGCTGCCCTAACGGGAGCGGCTCAGGACTTCATGTCTACCATGGCGACCATGGGTCTGTCCCAACAAGTATCTGGCCCCACCCACAGTGCTGGACATACATTGGACTTGGTTTTCTGTCAGGGATGGGAGGAAGGTGGCGGTGTTGAGGAGTTATCCATCTCTCCGTTGCCATGGACCGACCACCACCTGGTCAGCTTTAGACTTACTGCACCCCCTAACCTCCGCAGAGGTGGAGGACCTATTAAATTGGTCCGCCCCAGGAGGCTTATGGATCCGGAGGGATTCCTGATGGCTCTTGGGGAATTCCCCGCCACCTCGGTTGGTGATCCTGTTGATGCCCTGGTCGCTCTCTGGAATGGGGAGATGACTAGAGCAATAGACACGATCGCTCCAGAACGTCCCCTCTCAAGTAGCCGAGCTAAACCAGCCCCTTGGTTTACTGAGGAGCTGGCGGTGTTGAAGCGAAAGAAGAGGGAACTAGAGAGCGTGTGGCGTTCGGATCCGAGCGAGCCAAACCGAACACGGTTTGTGTCCTTTTTAAGGTCATATGCCGCGGCAATAAGAGCCGCTAAGAAGACCTTCTTCGCGGCCTCTATTGCGTCTGCAAAGAACCGTCCGGCTGAACTGTTCCGGGTTGTCAGAGGCCTTTTAAAACCCACCATCCAGGATGGGTGCCCTGATGACTCGGCAGCTCGCTGTGAAGCTTTTGCTCGGTTCTTTACAGACAAAGTCGCTTTGATCCGCTCTGGACTGGATGCCACATTAACGGCAGTCTCTGAGGATGTAACACGAGCATCTGCTTGTCCGATTTTGATGGATTCATTTCAATTGGTTCAAACCGAGGATGTGGACAAGGTGCTTGGAGGAATGAGAGCTACTACATGCATCCTAGACCCCTGCCCATCCTGGCTTCTAAAGGAGGCCAGAGGGGGATTGGCCGAGTGGGTTAAGGTGGTGGTTAATGCCTCCCTTCGGGAAGGCATTTTTCCAGCCAGCTTAAAGCAAGCTGTGATAAAACCGCTGTTGAAGAAACCATCACTGGACCCCACTCAATTGGTAAACTATCGGCCTGTTTCCAATCTTCCCTTTTTGGGCAAAGTCATGGAACGTGTGGTGGCCTCACAACTCCAGGCATTCTTGGTAGACACGGATTATCTAGATCCGGCGCAGTCTGGCTTTAGGCCGGGACATGGTACCGAGACAGCCTTGGTCGCCTTAGTGGATGATCTCCGTCGGGAGCTCGACAGGGGGAGTGTGTCCCTGTTGGTGCTTCTCGACCTCTCAGCGGCCTTCGATACCGTCGACCACGGTATTCTTCTGGGACGCCTCGCAGGAATGGGCCTCGGAGGTACTGCTTTGCGGTGGCTCCGGTCATTCCTCGAGGGTCGGTCTCAGAAGGTGTTACTGGGGGACTCCTGTTCTACCCCACAACCGTTGTTTTGTGGGGTTCCTCAGGGTTCAATATTGTCCCCCATGTTGTTTAACATCTACATGAAGCCGCTGGGCGAGATCATCCGGAGTTTCGGGGTGCGGTGTCATCTGTACGCAGATGATGTCCAGCTCTGTCACTCCTTTCCACCCGCTACTAAGGAGGCTGTCGAGGTCCTGAACCGGTGCTTGGCCGCTGTGACGGTCTGGATGGGGGCGAACAAATTGAAATTAAATCCAGACAAGACAGAGGTACTCCTGGTCAGTCGCAGGGCCGAACAGGGTATAGGGTTACAGCCTGTGTTAGACGGGGTCGCACTCCCCCTGAAGACACAGGTTCGCAGTTTGGGTGTGATCCTGGACTCATCGCTGAGCCTGGATCCCCAGGTTTCGGCGGTGACCAGGGGAGCATTTGCACAGTTAAGACTCGTGCGCCAACTGCGACCGTACCTTGGGAAGTCTGACTTGGCCACGGTAATCCACGCTCTGGTTACATCCCGCCTTGATTACTGCAACGCTCTCTACGTGGGGTTGCCTTTGAAGACGGCCCGGAAGCTTCAACTAGTCCAACGGGCGGCAGCCATGGTATTAACAGGAGCAGGGCGCAGGGAGCACACAACTCCTCTGCTGTACCAGCTCCATTGGCTACCGATCAGCTACCGAGCCCAATTCAAAGTGCTGGTTTTGACCTTTAAAGCCCTAAACGGTTCTGGCCCTACATACCTATCCGAACGTATCTCGGCCTATCAGCCCACCAGGACCCTAAGATCTTCAGGAGGAGCCCTTCTCTCCATCCCGCCTGCTTCACAGGTGCGGCTCGCGGGAACGAGAGATAGGGCCTTTTCTGTGGTGGCCCCCCGGCTTTGGAATGCCCTCCCTATTGAACTAAGATCAGCCACCTCGCTAATGGCATTTCGGAAAAATCTAAAAACTTGGATGTTCGAGCAAGTTTTTAACTAATTTCCGATGTAAGGTTATTTTGACCATGGACTTGCAACCAAGGATAACGAACTGAATTACGATTTTAACTATGAGATGTTTTCGACTTGTATTGGTGGCCCGATACTAAGTATGTTCATACTATGTATGTTTTATGTCTTGTATTTTGATATCTTATTTTATATTTTTAAGTGACTATTGTATTTTAACAAGTTGTAAACCGCAATGAGTCGCCGCACAGGCTGAGATATTAGCGGTATACAAGTGTATCAAATAAATAAATAAATAAAATAAGAGCATTCTGAACTCTAGCAATGATGGAATTGAACCAAATATGGCACACAGAACTTCCACGACAAACAGAAAATATATATCAATGATTGGTTGGGGGGGGGGGGGGGCACCAAAATACTGTTTGCTTACCATTGAAAATTACCTAGGGCCACCTCTGTATATATCTGTGGAATGACCAGGGTGGGACAAAGAACTCATGTCTGTTGGAGCTAGGTGTGAATAAAGTCTAAAACTTTATCTCTATTCCACTCTGTCTCCCCAGTGTGGACTCGGGGCAGTTCACAACATACAGCGGCAAACATTCAATGCTGTAAAGTGCAACCAAAAAAGCAAATAAATGAACCATAAATCAAATAATAACATATTAGACATCAAAATCAGTAGGGGTACATTACAACAAATTAGGCATCGCATATCAAAAAACCTCACGTTTTGACAAATAAACATTTAAAAAACAACTCTTAAAAGTTGAGACTAATAAGAGTTAAACGTTAAAATGTAAAAGCCATTTTTTCAAATTTTGATACATAGCGTATGTTGATGTATTTTGATTGTCTTGCACCCTGCCTGGACCCTTAGGGGAGGCGGGTAACAATAAAATTCATTATCCTCATCACCATCATTAGACCACAAGCTGAACAACAGTCAACAGTGTGATGCGACAGCTAGAAAACCCAATGTGATTCTAGTCTAGTAGATGAGTATTAAAGTTTCGTTCCTTGTTAACTGGGAACATATGAGGCAGCCTTCCTCTGCAGATGACTCTGTTGCTGTGATTGCGACAACCGAATGAAAAGCAACTGTCACAAATGCAATGTGTTTGTTTGCTCACAGGGAATGAATTGTGAAATATTGCAGCTGACAAAGAGAGGCAATGAAATGCACAACAACCATCTAATCTCCAGCTGACACTTTTAGGCGAAGACATAGTATTTCTATTGCTTCTTCCTTGCCATTTTTTCCCCTTCCTTTTCAGCCCATTGGGAAGTGTGTATGTGAAAGTGAGCGCATCTACACCGCGGAATGAATGCAGTTTGACACCACTTTAACTGCCATGGTTTAATGCTATGGAATCCTGGGAGTTGTAGTTTTCAACAGTCTTTAGCCTTCTTGATACTAGTTAAAATGGTATCAAATTGCATTAATTTTACAGTGCAGTGGTTCCCTTGATGTTCTATCGCCACTGGGCTTAAAATTAAACTTTTAAAACAGGATGTGCAAATTGAGCCCAATGGGAAGCCAGGGCCCCCGAAGAGAAGCCCTTAGAGATTTTCCCCCCATAAACAGTCTTTAGAGGGCTTGAGCTTAAATACAACAAAGTCTTTTATTGATGAACAATCAAACAGAAACTTCTTTTGTCTTCAAAGGTTAAACAAATGCTTCCAGGCTTCAAGCAACTCGTGGCTTCTGTTTCTTTGCTTTACTTCAAAGGAAAATCCCTTTCTAGCTCCTCCCAGGCTAACTGTGAACCTAAACCTAACTGATGTGAATCCACTACCGGGCTGAACTGCGTCTCAAAACCGAGTGGACCTACCAGTAGGCCTGTAGTCACTTAGCTGGAGTTCTTGATGTTTAAAGCTGTTATTCCCTCTGAAATTCCTCGGGGCTGTAAGGCTGTTTCCCTGGAACCTTTGGGAATCTTTAGATGCTTTTAAGACTGTTCTCCCCCGGGAAGTCTTAAGGGTTGAATCTTTTGCACAGGAGACCTGGACACATCCTGTACATTAGCTATTCTTGCTAAGACTAACTAAAAAATGGCTCCCTTCCCTTCTCTAAACTCAAAAGGGGGCGAGACTAGAGAACCTAATGATGATGAACAGGTGGCCTGCCCTATAACTGCAAACTTTAACAGGAAGCCACCCTTCTGCAGAATCCCAAGCCTTGGGCTGCAATCAAACACTTAATACAAGGCAAATAAAGTGGGAGCTTCTGGTACAGCTGTACCAGCACACTTGGAGTGCCCTTTGTTGCAACTCAGAGTAGGCTTCACCTTGCTCCCAAACACCACCACACAAGAGCTGTAGATTTTGTAGTTTATTGAGGAAAAACAAAGTCAAAACACAGAGTAAGCAATGCAAAGTTCCAAAGACAAAGGTTAAATGCAAAAACTCAGTTCCAAAGATCCGTAGGGAAAAACATGAAGCATAATCCTTTAAGCAACTATCAAGCAAGAGTCCATGGCAAAACAGTGAAACACAAGACCCAAAAAACCAAGATGCAGGAAGCCCAAAGTGTGCTGCTTAAAGCCAGGATCGATCCATAGAAACTTTCATGGAAAGAGCCACATTGAACTGACAGTTTCTCTTTGTCAGCCAGAAGCTTAAATACCTTTTCCCATCATGAAAGCATTACGCTGACCTTTCGCTGACTTGGCTTCTTTCTTGCTAGCTAAACGAGAACTCCTCCTGACCTTCCAGTCTAAGCGTTCTTGCCTGCTCATTAATTGACTATCTTCACTGCTCTCTTCCTTATCAGTTTGGTCCAAATCACCATGGGAAGGCTGAGCAGGCGAAGACAACTCCACCTAGCCGTTATCTAACTCACTGGCATTCTTTTCCCTTGAGAACTGACTTGTTGATTCTGCACTGTCTGAGAGAGGCACAGAAACAGGTCCAGGAATCTGAATCCCATCATCCTCTTCTGGCTCACAAGGCTCACAAGACACACAGGGTTCAGTGTCAGAATCAAACTGAGCCACAACACCCTTTATCTTTTGTGTTTTGAGTTCCACCAATTTATATATTTTTCCTGTAGGGAGTGCCTTGAAAAACTTCAAGTTGCTTCTGGTGTGAGAGAATTGGCTGTCTGCAAGGGCGTTGCCCAGGGGACGCCCAGATGCTTCTCTCATGTCCCTGCATGGGGAGCTGAAGCTGACAGAGGGAACTCAACCTGCTCTCCCTGGATTTGAACCGCTGACATATCGGTCAGCAATCCTGCTGGCACAGGGGTTTAACACATTGTGCCACCAAGGGACTCCACAATGATGGACCTGGATCAAACTTAGCACACAAGAACCCCCATGAGTAACTCAACCTACTAGAGGGGTTTGAGGGGACTGACTTATCATAGTGGGATTTGTAGTTCACCCTATAGTCAGAGATCACACAGAATCCCACTGATGATGCATCTAGAGCAAACTTGCCCAACATAAAAAACTTGAAGCACTGATGGGGTATCTCAGGATTACCCTGGCATGATGTGAGTTGTAGTTCACCCACAACCTTATGCATTTTGGACAAGTAAAAAATGGACTTTTTCAAATAACCTGGGCAACTAGTCCAACGAGCGGCAGCCAGACTACTAACAAGAGCGGGGTACAGGGAGCATACTACTCTGTTGCGCCAGCTCCACTGGCTGCCAATTAGCTTCCGAGCACAATTCAAAGTGCTGGTGTTAACCTATAAATCCCTAAATGACTCCGGCCCAGTTTACCTGTCTGAATGGATTCTCCCCTATGAACCATCAAGATTGTTAAGATCGTCTGGAGGGGCCCTGCTCTTGGTCCCACCAGCCTCACAAGTGAGTCTGGTGGGGACGAGGGACAGGGCCTTCTCAGTGGTGGCCCCTTGGCTCTGGAACTCCCTTCCACTGGAGGTCAGAACTGCCCCTTCTATCCTGACGTTTAGAAAACAGGTGAAAACTTGGCTCTGGAAACTGGCATTAGACGAGTGAGGCAAT
Organism: Anolis sagrei; assembly: GCF_037176765.1. Classification (NCBI taxonomy): domain Eukaryota; kingdom Metazoa; phylum Chordata; class Lepidosauria; order Squamata; family Anolidae; genus Anolis; species Anolis sagrei. Next base: position 242,469,562 of record NC_090024.1, on the reverse strand, counting down.
ATCCTGCGATATGGATGGATGATGATGAACAACGATTTTATTGTGACGACTGACCATTGTAATTATATGACTGTATTTTGCTATTTTAATGTTTTAGTGTAATATGGAATATGATGTTTTAATGATTGTTTGTGATATTGTTGGAAACCGGCCTGAGTCCCTCAATGGAGGTGAGAAGACCGGTATACAAAATTTCTAAATAAATAACTAAATAAACGCCACGTACCCAAGCTAGTATAATAATAATAATAATAATAATAATAATAATAATAATAATGGAGGGAGATGAAAGTGGGACATAAATATTACAAGAAAGTGAGATATAAATAAATATAATAATCATGAGAAGAAGAAAGATGGATACAAATAAATATAAGAAGAAGAAATAGGAAGTAGGATATAAATAACTAGAGGAAGAAAACAGAAATTGGGATACTAATAATAAGATGAAAGTGAAATATAAATAAATAAAAGAGAAAATCTATATAAATAAAAATGTAATGTTTGTTTGTGGGATTAACAGAACTCAAAAACTAGTGGGCAAATTGATACCAAATTTGGACAGCATACATCTAACAACCCAAAGTATACCCTTCACTCAAAAATTTTTGATTTTGTCATTTGGGAGTTGTAGTTGCTGGGATTTATAGTTCACCTAAAATCAAAGAGCATTCTGAACTCGACCAATTATGGCATTGAAGAAGATTGAAGACCTGGATGTTTAAGCAGGCATTTGGTTAACCCAATGCAACGAATGGTAACTGACTAAAGGTCTGGCAACATGGATGACGAACTGGATCATGTTTTTAGTTAAGAGTCGAACTGGATTGGTATTGATGTATGAATTGTGCTTTTATGTTTTTTATGTTTTTTATGCTTTTAACTGTATACTGTTGATTATTATATTATGTTGTAAACCGCGTTGAGTCGCCGGCTAGGCTGAGAAACGGCGGTATATAAATATAGCAAATAAATTGAACCAAACGTGGCATACAGGACTCCCATGACCAACAGAAAACACTAGAAGGGTTTGGTGGGCATTGACCTTGAGTTTGGGAGTTGTAGTTCACCTACATCCAGAGACCACTGTGGACTCAAAAAATGAGGGATCTGGACCAAACTTGGCACGAATATTCCATATGCCCAAATATGAACACAGATTGAGTTTGGGGGGAAATAGATCTTGACATTTGGGATTTGTACTTACTGGGATTTATAGTTCACCTACAATCAAAGATAATTCTGAATCCCACAAACGACAGAACTGGGGCAAATTTCCTACACAGAACTCCCATGACCAACAGATAATACTTAAGGCCCTCCAGTCCAACTTTCTTCACCAGTACAAGAAAATGTAATCAGAGCCCTCCTGACAAAGAGCCATCCAGCCATATAGATAGATATGATTCACACACAGAGAGAGATATAGTATCCTAGATTTGAAAGGGACCCCTAAAGAAGGACTATGATATGTTGCATGTTCCAGAGTGGGCAAACCAGACACTCTCCACATCAACACTGACAAAGAAACAGCAAGAAATACTGTTTACCCACAAGCAGAAAGAATTTACATAGATTAGAAACCAACACTTTCTCATTACTTTATTATCCAGATCAACAGACTGGGCCACAGCAAAGCATGGCAGGGGACGGCTAGTATAAATATATAAATATAAGAATCAGAAGATGGGATATAAATATAATAATAATAACAATAACAATAGAAAATGGGTTATAAATAAGTAGAAGACATAAAAACACAGTACCAAAATAAATATAATAATAATAAAGGATATAATAAATAGAAGAGGAAGAGATACATATAAGTATAAGAAGAAGAAGGTGGCATATAAATATAATAATAATAAAAAAGAAGAAAGTGGGATATATATAAATATAATAATCACGAGAAGAAGAAGAAAGTTGGATACAACTAAATATAAGAAGAAGAAGAAATAGGAAGTAGGAAATAAATAACTAGAGGAAGAAAATAGGATACTAGTAACAATAAGATGAAAGTGAACTATAAATAAATAGAAGAGAAAATATAAATATATAAATATAAGAATCAGAAGGTGGGATATAAATATAATAATAAGAAGAAGAATAGAAAATAAATAGAAGACATAAAAACACAGCACCAAAATAAATATAATAATAATAATATAATATAATAATAATATAATAAATAATATAATATAATATAATAATTAATAATAATATAATAATAAGAAGAAGAATAAAAAATAAATAGAAGGCATAAAAACACAGCACCAAAATAAATATAATAATAATAATATAATAATATAATATAATAATAATATAATTAATAATAATATAATAATAATAATATATAATAAATAATATAATATAATATAATAATTAATAATAATATAATAAGAAGAAGAATAGAAAATAAATAGAAGGCATAAAAACACAGCACCAAAATAAATATAATAATAATAATAATAATATAATATAATAATAATATAATAAATAATATAATATAATATAATAATTAATAATAATATAATAATAAGAAGAAGAATAGAAAATAAATAGAAGGCATAAAAACACAGCACCAAAATAAATATAATAATAATAATATAATAATATAATATAATAATAATATAATTAATAATAATATAATAATAATAATATATAATAAATAATATAATATAATAATAATAATTAATAATAATATAATAATAATAAGAAGAATAGAAAATAAATAGAAGGCATAAAAACACAGCACCAAAATAAATATTATAATAATATAATAATATATTATTAATAATAATAATATAATTAATAATAATATAATAATAATAATATATAATAAATAATATAATAATAATTAATAATAATATAATAAGAAGAATAGAAAATAAATAGAAGGCATAAAAACACAGCACCAAAATAAATATTATAATAATATAATAATATATTAATAATAATAATAATAATATAATTAATAATAATATAATAATAATAATATATAATAAATAATACAATATAATAATAATTAATAATAATATAATAAGAAGAATAGAAAATAAATAGAAAGCATAAAAACACAGCACCAAAATAAATATAATAATAATATAATAATATAATTAATAATATAATATAATAATAATCATTAATGATAATATAATAATATAATTAATAATATAATATAATTATAATAATTAATAATAATAATATAATAATAATAATAATAATAAAGGCTATAATAGAAGAGGAAGAGATACATATAAATATAAGAAGAAGAAGGTGGCATATAAATATAATACTAATAAAAAAAGAAGAAAGTGGGATATAAATCAATAGAAGAGACACAAATCCATAGAACAAGAATCAGAAGGCAGGAACAGGCAGCCAATCACAAGAAGAGCTACGCGGTGACGTCATCACTGCTCTCCCTCCCCTCCTGTCTTGCTCCAAAAGGGGGCCGAGGTCTTTTGGGCCCTTCTCCCCTCCGTCATTCACCTTGTTTTTGGCCATGGCGCCCCTTTGTCCCGCCCCTTCCGGCGGCGATCAGGCCAGAGCCGCCTTCGCAGCCTTTGCTGGCCTCTGGCGCCTCGCGTCTCCATGGCAACCGGGGCAGGCCGCGCTAAAGGAAGGCGGAGCCTCCAAGGGGAGGGCTTTCCAAAGTGGGCGTACCCTCAAAGAAATGTGGCCAATGGAGGAGGAGCTTTGAAGTGGGCGGGGCCTTTTGGAGGCGTCGCTTCGGGGAAGTGCGGCCTATGGGGAGGAGCTCTGAAAGTGGGCGGGGCCTTTAGGAGGCGGGGCTTTAAGGAAGTGCGGTCTATTGAGGTGTTTCGAAAGTAGGCGGGGCCTTATGGAGGCGTGGCTTCGGGGAAGTGTAGCCTATGGAGGAGGAGCTTTGAAAGTGGGCGGAGCCTTCTGGAGGCAGGGCTTTAAGGAAGTGTGGCCTATGGAGGAGGAGCTTCGAAAGTAGGCGGGGCTTTCTGGAGGCGTGGCTTCAGGGGAGTTGCTAAAGGGGAGGAGCTTCGAAAGTGGGCGGGGCCTACAATTCTATTGGGATTTTTCAATCCTTCATTATAATGCAAATTGAACTTCAACTCCAAATATACAAATACATAAATATTTAAATAGTATTATAATTATATATTATTAGTCCTATTATATTTAATATATTAATATTATTTTTATAGATTATTATATTATATTACAGTATGTTATTAATATTTATATGTATATACAATAATATTATACATTGATATATAATATTATATATTAATATATAATATTAATGGAGCCCCCGGTGGCACAGTGGGTTAAAGCACTGAGCTGCTGAGCTTCTTGATCGAAAAGGTCGCAGGTTCGATTCCGGGGAGCGGTGTGAGCTTCCGCTGTCAGCCCTAGCTTCTGCCAACCTAGCAGTTCGAAAACATGCAGATGTGAGTAGATCAATAGGTATCGCTCAGGTGGGAAGGTAACAGCGCTCCATGCAGTCATGCCGGCCACATGACCTTGGAGGTGTCTACAGACAACGCCGGCTCTTCGGCTTAGAAATGGAGATGAGCACCACACCCCAGAGTCAGACATGACTGGACTTAATGTCAGGGGACAACCTTTACCTAATATTAATACCCAGGACATCTGTTTCTAGAGCTATGCTGCTCTATGCCTGTGAGACCTGGACTGTCTACAGATGTCACATGAAACTCCTGGAATGATTCCATCAGCGCTGCCTCTGGAAAATCTTGCAAATCTCTTGGGAAGACGGGAGGGCAAATGTCAGCGTGCTGGAAGAAGCAAAGACCACCAGCATTGAAGCGATGGTCCTCCGCCACCAACTCCGCTGGACCGGCCACGTTGTCCGGATGCCCGACCACCGTCTCCCAAAGCAGTTGCTCTACTCCGAACTCAAGAACGGAAAACGGAATGTTGGTGGACAGGAAAAGAGATTTAAAGATGGGCTCAAAGCCAACCTTAAAAACTCTGGCATAGACACTGAGAACTGGGAAGCCCTGGCCTGTCAGCGCTCCAGCTGGAGGTCAGCTGTGACCAGCAGTGCTGCAGAATTTGAGGAGGCACGAGTGGAGGGCGAAAGGGAGAAGTGTGCCAAGAGGAAGGCGTGTCAAGTCAACCCCGACCGGGACCGCCTTCCACCTGGAAACCAATGCCCTCACTGCGGAAGAAGATGCAGAGCAAGAATAGGGCTCCACAGCTACACATGGACCCACAAAAATACTGGAAGACAATCACCTCGGAAAGCGAGGGATCGCCTAAGCATATTAATATATTGTATTATATATTACATTACATTATTTGTATTTATATTATATATAGTATACAATATATTATTAGTATGTAGTACTATTCGTATTATCTATTATACTGTATAATATTATTAGTATTATATATAATATCTAATATATTATTAGTATAGCAAAATATTAGTATACATTATTATATTTATATTGTATTGTTATTATATTGCATTATTAGTATCATTATATAAAATATAGTAGTATTGTTATATTGCAATGTTTATAACATTAATACTGTTTATAATAATAATAATATGTTTATTATAATAGTACTGTATTTTTGTGTCAGTAAAATAATAATAAAATGAGATAGCCATTATAATTCCCCCAGGAGAAGAATGGCACCGATTTTGAAGTGATCCGTTGACTCGCGGATACGGGGCCCAATGGGTTTCCATATCTGCAGTTCAGAGGATTGCAGTTTCGGCCTCCCCAGGACGCAAAAATCGCATCCCGGGCAGGCTGGCAGCCATCTGCAGCCTGGGAGAGGAAAGGTTGATACAGTAAAGAGTTTGGAGACAGTAAGACACAAAGTAACACTATAGAGAGGAAAATGTTACAATTAATTGATACTTTATTGGGGGGATTTGCTACAATGTTAGGAGAGGAGAATAAAACGAGGCAAACGGAAAGATTCTTGATTGAAGCTGCTGCTGTGGCCATGCTCCCTGGAAGCTGGCCCAAGCTGGCAGTGGAGAACTGTGAAACTCCCTGCTGCAAGTCAGATTAGCTTGAAAGCAGGGAGTTCTGGATTCGGCCTCAATATGGTTGTGTGGAAGAGGAAAAGATAAAGCAGAATATAAATAAATTAATAAATAAACATGCGACAGCAGGATTAACAAGAAACATCTGGAAAAGCTGACACGATATGAGGATTTGAAGATCGAACTGCAAAGACTCTGGTACAAACTAGTAAAGGTGGTCCCAGTGGCGATCAGCACACTGGGTGCAGTGCCTAAAGAGCTTGGGCTGCACTTAAACACAATCGGCACTGACAAGATCACCATCTGCCAGCTGCAAAAGGCCACCTTACTGGGACCTGCTCGCATTATCCGCTGATACATCACACAGTCCTAGACACTTGAGAAGTGTCCGACATGTGATCCAATTCAACAGCCAGCAGAGTGTCTGCTGTGGACTCATCTTGCTGTGTTTCAAATAATAATAATAATAATAATTATTATTATTATTATTATTATTATTATTATTTAAGGAGCATCCAGCACACTCCCAAGACAGTGAGTTCCACTGTTGGAACTCACTCTCTCGGGAGTGTGCTGGATGCTCCTTAAATAATAATCATAATGAGTTCCACTGTTGGAACTCACTCCTTGGATTAGTAGGTGTCTTGTGGCCAAATTTGGTGGCAATTTGTCTAATGAATTTAGAGTTATGATGTCACTCAAAATGAACAGAGCATTTTAATATAGGTTCTTGTGGGTTTTTTCAGGCTATAGGGCCATGTTCTAGAGGCATTTCTCCTGACGTTTCACCTGCATCTATGGCAAGCATCCTCAGAGGTGTGAGGTCTGTTGGAATTAGGACAATGGGTTTATATATCTGTGGAATGGCTGGGGTGGGGCAAAGAGCTCTTCCCTGCTGGAGTTAGGTGTGAATGTTTCAGCTGATCACCTTCATTAGCATTTGAAGGCCTGCCTGAGCCTGGGAAAATCTGTTGCTGGGAGGTGTTAATCTGTGCCTGGTTTTTTTCCTCTCTGTTGTTTTGCTGTTATAATTTTAGAATTTTTTAATACTGGTAGCCAGATTTTGTTCATTTTCATGGTCTCTTCCTTTCTGTTGAAATTGTCCACATGCTTGTGTATTTCAATGGCTTCTCTGTGTAGTCTGACATGGTGGTTGTTGGTGTGGTCCAGCATTTCTGTGTTCTCAAATAATATGCTGTGTCCAGGCTGGTTCATCAGGTGCTCTGCTATGGCAGACTTCTCTGGTTGAAGTAGTCTGCAGTGCCTTTCATGTTCATTGATGCGTGTCTGGGCGCTGTGTTTGGTGGTCCCTCTGTAGACTTGTCCACAGCTGCATGGTACACGGTAGACTCCTGCAGAGGTGAGAGGATCCCTCTTGTCCTTTGCTGAACGAAGCATTTGTTGGATTTTCTTGGTGGGTTTGTAGATTGTTTGTATGTTGTGTTTCCTCATCAGCTTCCCTATGCGATCATAATGAAGGTGATCAGCTAAACATTCTGATAATGAAGGTGATCAGCCAAACATTCACACCTAACTGCAACAGGGAAGAGCTCCTTGCCCCACCCCAGCCATTCCACAGATATATAAACCCATTGTCCTAATTCCAACAGACCTCACTACCTCTGAGGATGCTTGCCATAGATGCAGGCGAAACGTCAGGAGAAATGCCTCTAGAACATGGCTCTATAGCCCGAAAAAACGCACAAGAACCTAGTGATTCCAGCCATGAAAGCCTTCGACAATACATTTTAATATAAATAGATTATTTTACATTACAATGTGCTATCTTGAAGTCTAGTGGAGTCTCCTTCTTTAACCAGAGGCAGGATGGCCATCTGTCGGGAGTGCTTTGATGGTGTCCTCCTGCCTAGCAGGAAGGGCCTGGACTGGAGGGTCCTTGGGGTCTCTTCTAGTTCTAGTTTCCATAATTCTGCTTTTTTCAAAGGGTCAGGGCCAGCTGATTGAAAACTTTGGTCTTTGGAAAGAGAGTGGCAGCTATTTGAGGTCGGACGGGGCTTTAAGCACAGCTGGAGGCGCATCCCCTTTTCCGCACGTTCCTCTGGACCATCTGTGTGCTTTGTCATGACCACAGGGAATCAAAGGGACACTTTCATGCATGTGGCAGAACAGGCAGGGTCAGCCTGTGAACCACATGCTTCTGGAGCAAGATTGATTTCTGCTGCGCAGGAGACTAGGATACAATGGAGCTGTGGATTCAAATTGTAGGAAAAGGGATTTTACCTAAACATTAAAAAGATCATAAGGGTTGGGAGAGACCACAAGACTCCTTCAGTCCAACCCCCTTCTGCCTTCATGCAGGAAAAGCACAAAGTGACTCTGAAAGATGGCCATCCAGCATTTGTTTCAAAGCCCCCAAAGAATTATTTTTGTGTATTTTAATATGTATTTTCTGGAAATATGTTTTAATATGTGTATTTTAATTAATGTTTTAAGATGAACGTGTGTTCATCTAAGCCAGTGATGGGCAACCTTTTGAGCTTGGTGTGTCAACATTTGCCAAAAACCTGAGCATAACTTGAGTGGAGGAGTCACTTCAAGAAAAAAACCACAATTTTGCTATATTTATAGTTTAAATAAGAAAAATGTATAATCCATGCTGAGTTATGGAGTGAACACTGCTCAAATGTGCAGATGTTAAATTTGTATAGCCTTTTATGGAATTAGATTGGTTCTTATAAGGTGTACTTCTTTGTATGCAGTTGCATGTGTCTGCGTGTCATCAAAAATAGCCATGAGTGTCAGTGCTGACACGCATGTCATAGGTTCACCATCACGGATCTAAGCAATGCTCCTACACAATTAACTCTGCTGGACTGGCCATATTGTCCGAATGCCCGATCACCATCTCCCAAAGTAGTTGCTCTACTCCTAACTCAAGAATGGAAAACATAATGTTGGTGAACAGAAAAAGAGATTTAAAGATGGATTTAAAGCCAATCTTAAAAACTGTGGCATAGACACTGAGAACTGGGAAGCCCTGGCTGGTGGGATCACAAGCCGGAAAAAGAATTGGTGGGATCACAAGCTGGAAAAAGTTACAGAGAATGAACACGTCAAGATACTGTGGGGCTTCTGGATTCAGACAGACAGACATTTAAAGCACAACACTCCTGACTTCACGATCATGTTAAAAAACAAAGTATGGAGTGTCGATGTTGCAATCCCAAGTGACAGCAGGATTAACAAGAAACAACTGGAAAAGCTGACACAATATGAGGATTTGAAGATCGAACTGCAAAGACTCTGGCACAAGCCAGTCAAGGAGGTCCCAGTGGTGATCGGCACACTGGGTGCAGTGCCTAAAGACCTTGGCCTGCACTTAAACACAATCGGCACTGACAAGATCACCATCTGCCAGCTGCAAAAGTCCACCTTACTGGGTTCTGCTCGCATTATCTGCCGATACATTACATAGTCCTAGACACTTGGGAAGTGTCCGACGTGTGATCCAATACAACAGCCAGCAGAGTGTCTGCTGTGGACTCATCTTGTGGTGTTTCTAATAATTATAATAATAATTATTATTATTATCATCATCATCATCATCATTTAAGGAGCATCCAGCACACTCCCACTGTTGGAACGGCTCTTCTTATGGTCAGGAGAGCAGGATATAGATCAGGCATGGTCAAATTTCTGCCCTCCAGGTACATTGGACTCAAACTCTCACAATTCCTAACAGTTCCAGGAATTCTGGGAGTTGAAGTCCAAAACACCTGTAGGGCCAACATTTGCCCATGCCTTGTTTAAAGGCTGGAACAGTTATGCTGCAACGCACACTGGGATGTCCCTCAATCCCCTCCCTTTCAAATCTAGGGGTGTCCAGGCACCGACCATCATCCCAGCTGGGTTCCTGTGTGCCCATCAAACCGTATGTCCCTCCGGCTGTGCTGTGACAATCCTCATTTGTCACAAGCCGAAGGAGACAAAAGGCCTTGTTCTCCGAACACTGGAGCAACTGTTGTGTCATGCGTCAGGCGCACCGCCCGGCTTGGTTGGTGCTCCCACGTCACTTGCCAGCTGACGAAAGAGGTGGAGCGAGCGGCATATCCTTCCCTTTCCCTGTCCTGCTGTCAACGTGCCAGCAAAACACACACCGCCAGGAAAAAGAAGAGTACACTCAGGAGGAGATATAGCTTTGCATGTCTGTATTGGCTCATCTTCAAGGAAAGAGACACTCAGGCCTGGCATTGTGACATAGCCAGGGTTCTGCTGCTTGGCTTGGCCCTCGACACCAGACTCTCCTAGAAGGAATTGTTTCTCCTGGCATTCAAAGGCAGGTGCCCAGCTCACCTGTGACCTTGCTTGGCTGCCCCTTCCCCTTTGGAGTTTGGATGAAGAAGAGAGAATTGCTCACCGAGACGCAGGCGTCTGGCTGACCTTGGGCCATGGGCAATGGCATGAATAAGGTAACAGGGGCAACAGGGGTAAGGAAACACCTTCCTGCTACCAATCCCTATATTGATCTCCCTGCTGTCAATATTGTTTATTCTTTTTTATTGTTATGGAATTCTTTTATTTGTAGGCTGTAGAATAGAGTCTGACTGCATTGGAGTGCATTGTATGAGTCTACACTGCATTCTATGGCACTGGAGATCCAGCCACAGGCCCCATCTACCCTGTGGTCAGTGTAGACCCATAAAATGCAGTAATGTAGACACATAAAATGCAGGACCAGGCAGTGGTGCAGCTAGTTAGTAGCAAGCTGCATTAAATCACTACTGACCGAGCGGTCATGCGTTCAAAGCCAGCCTGGATCGGAGTGAGCTCCCAACCATTAGTAGTCTTGCTTGCTGTTGACCTATGCAGCCCAAAAAACAGTTGCATTTGTCAAGTAGGAAATTTAGGTACTGCTTTATGCGGGGAGGCTAATTTAACTAATTTACGACACCATGAAAACCATAAAAGGCCCCATCTACCCATATAATGCAGTTAAAGGTAAAGGTTTCCCCTGACATTAAATCGTGTCCGACTGGGGGTTGGCCCACATCTCCATTTCTAAGCTGAAGAGCCAGCATTGTCCGTAGACACCTCCAAGGTCATGTGACCAGCATGACTGTATGGAGTGCTGTTACCTTCCCGCAGAAGCGGTACCTATTAATCTACTCACATTTGCATGTTTTCAAACTGCTAGGTTTTCAGAAGCTGGGGCTAACAGTGGGAGCTCATCCCACTCCCCGTATTTGAACCGCTGACCTTCCGGTTAGCAAGTTCAGCAGTGGTTTAACCCGCTGCACCACCAGAGGGGCCTTGGTTATATGAACTATATTATAGGAGTCTGCACTGAGCATATAATGTAGTTTCAAACTGCATTATGTGGCAATTCAGATGGGTTGGCAATTAGTCAGGGTTGTGCATCTGCTTTATGCAACTAATGCAGTTCGATGCCATGGTTCTGGGCTATAGAATCATGAGAGTTGCAAATTTTTACAATTCTTTTCGTTTTCTCTGCCTAAGGATTCCAGGACCTCCCTAAACTACAAATCCTAGGATTCAATAACATTGAAGCATGGCAGTTAAAGTGGTGTCAAACTCTATTCCTTCTACAGGCTAGATCAGTCATGGGCCAGCTTGGGCCCTCCAGGTGTTTTGCACTTCAACTCCCACCATTCCTAACAGGCTCAGGCCCCTTCCTTTCCCCCCTCAGCCGCCTAAGCGAAAGAAAAGGACCCGAGGCTGTTAGGAATGGTGGGAGTTGACGTCCAAAACACCTGGAAGGCCTGCATGCATGGAGATACAGTATACAGTAAATAAGGACTACCACTCAGAAACAGGGGAACTCCAGACAGCAAACATTCAAGTGCCACTGGGTTGTTGTAGGTTTTTTCGGGCTATATGGCCATGTTCTAGAGGCATTCTCTCCTGACGTTTCACCTGAATCTATGGCAAGCATTACTACAAGGTAGTAATCAAGTGCCAGTTAACACTTACCTAACAGAGGATGACTCCAGGCAAAAATGGTCAGGCTTTGAAGTTGCAAGGCATTTCAATGCTAATCAAGCTGGCTAATTGCAACATTCACATTTGACTCAAATAGGCAAGAGTTCTTTCTCCCACCCTGGACATTATTCCACAGATATATATACACTCCACATGCCTCCTTTCCAACAGACCTCACAAACCTCTGAGGATGCCATTAGCCACAGATGCAGGCGAAATGTCTGGAGAGAATGCTACCAGAACACAGGCAAACAGCTTGAAAAACTCTCAGCAACCCATTGATAAAGTGTTTAAACCAGACATGGGCCAACTTTGGCCCTCCAGGTGTTTTGGACTTCAACTCCCACCATTCCTAACAGCCTGAGGCTGTTAGGAATGCTGGGAGTTGAAATCCAAAACACCTGGAGGGCCAAAGTTGGCCCATGCCTCGTCTAGATAGATGCACTCCAAGTCAGATAATCTTGCTGTGATGTTATGTATCGATCTCCCTGTTATCAAAATTCTTTATCCAAATGGTGAGAAAAGGTTGCAAAGAAACTTTGTAGTTTTGTCCACTATTTAAAATTGTAACACTATGTAACCATATTTGGAAAATGTTCATGTTCCTAGTTTTGAAAGTGTTATTTTAATTGTGCAGTACTTACTTTGAAAATAATTATTCTACTTCAGAAACTTTCTTATTGTGGCTAAGGGTAGTACTATTATTGCCTTACATTTGTAATTTTCCTTAATGAAAATATGCCATTTTTGAACTTTTCAATATGGAGACAAAAGCAACGTTTTGGAGTTAAGGAAACCTTTTCTATGTTTTCATGATAGAACCAATTAGGAAGTGACATTTATTATCCAGGGGGAAAAAACCCTTGTTACACAGTGTAATTGTTATGATATAAGGTCCCATCTGCTCTTGCATATAATCCAGATTATCAAAGCAGATAATCCACATTATCTGATTTTGAACCGGATTATCTGAGTCTAGGTAAAGATAAAGTTTTTCCGCTGACATTATCTGGTTGAGTCCGACTCTGGTCATTGGTGCTCATCTCCATTTCTAAGCTGAAGAGCCGGCGTTGTCCATAGACACCTCCAAGGTCATGTGGCCAGCATGACTTAATGGAACGCCATTACCTTCCCACCAGAGCGGTACCTATTGATCTACTCACATTAGCATGTTTTCAAACTGTTAGGTTGGCAGAAGCTGGGGCTAACAGTGGGAGCTCATGCTGCTCCCTGAATTTGAACCACTGACCTTTCAGTCAGCAAGTTCAGCAGCTCAGTGGTTTAACCCACTACACCACCAGGGGCCCCATCTACACTGCCATATAATCCAGTTCAAAGCAGATAATCTGGATTTTATATGGCAGTGTAGAAGGGGCCTCAGGCTGGATCTATACTGCCATATAATGCAGTTTGACATTGAATTATGTGATCAATGTAGACCCCTAAAATGCAGTAAAGCCACACCTCCCATAATTTTAATCTTTGAACTGGCCCTGCCCATTGTGATCATTTTTAGTGGTTTAA